>NC_140991.1:9410161-9664012 GCF_052327205.1 Somniosus microcephalus | reverse complement strand
GTTAAACCGGGGGAGGGAGTGGGGAAGGGAGGGAGGGAGGGAGCGGGGCCGGGGGGGAAGGGGTGGTAGGGGCCGGGAGGGAGGGAGCGGGGCCGGGAGGGAGCGGGGCCGGGAGGGAAGGGGTGGTAGGGGCCGGGAGGGAGCGGGAGGGGGAGGGAGCGGGGCCGGGAGGGAGAGGGGGAGGGAGCGGGGCCGGGAGGGAGAGGGGGAGGGAGCGGGGCCGGGGGGGAGGGGGAGGGAGCGGGGCCGGGAGGGAGGGGGAGGGAGCGGGGCCGGGAGGGAGAGGGGGAGGGAGCGGGGCCGGGAGGGAGGGAGGGGGAGGGAGCGGGGCCGGGGGGGGAGGGGGAGGGAGCGGGGCCGGGAGGGAGGGGGAGGGAGCGGGGCCGGGGCCGGGAGGGAGAGGGGGAGGGAGCGGGGCCGGGAGGGAGCGGGGCCGGGAGGGAGCGGGGGCCGGGAGGGAGGGGGAGGGAGCAGGGCCGGGAGGGAGGGGGTGGTAGGGGCCGGGAGGGAGGGGGAGGGGGAGGGGGAGGGAGCGGGGCCGGGAGGGAGGGGGTGGTAGGGGCCGGGAGGGAGCGGGGCCGGGAGGGAGGGGGAGGGGGAGGGAGCGGGGCCGGGAGGGGGAGGGAGCGGGGCCGGGAGGGAGGGGGTGGTAGGGGCCGGGAGGGAGGGGGAGGGGGAGGGAGCGGGGCCGGGAGGGAGGGGGTGGTAGGGGCCGGGAGGGAGCGGGGCCGGGAGGGAGGGGGAGGGGGAGGGAGCGGGGCCGGGAGGGAGGGGGTGGTAGGGGCCGGGAGGGAGCGGGGCCGGGAGGGAGGGGGAGGGGGAGGGAGCGGGGCCGGGAGGGAGGGGGAGGGGGAGGGAGCAGGGCCGGGAGGGAGGGGGAGGGGGAGGGAGCGGGGCCGGGAGGGAGGGGGAGGGAGCGGGGCCGGGGGGGAGGGAGGGAGCGGGGCCGGGAGGGAGGCCGGGAGGGGGAGGGAGCGGGGCCGGGGGGGAGGGAGGGAGCGGGGCCGGGAGGGAGGCCGGGAGGGAGGGGGTGGGAGCGGGGCCGGGAGGGAGGGGGAGGGAGCGGGGCCGGGGGGGAGGGTGGGAGCGGGGCCGGGAGGGAGGGGGAGGGAGCGGGGCCGGGATGGAGGGGGTGGTAGGGGCCGGGAGGGAGGGGGGTGGGAGCGGGGCCGGGAGGGAGGGGGAGGGAGCGGGGCCGGGGGGGAGGGTGGGAGCGGGGCCGGGAGGGAGGGGGAGGGAGCGGGGCCGGGATGGAGGGGGTGGTAGGGGCCGGGAGGGAGGGGGAGGGAGCGGGGCCGGGAGGGAGGGGGTGGGAGCGGGGCCGGGAGGGAGGGGGTGGGAGCGGGGCCGGGAGGGAGGGGGAGGGAGCGGGGCCGGGGGGGAGGGTGGGAGCGGGGCCGGGAGGGAGGGGGTGGGAGCGGGGCCGGGAGGGAGGGGGAGGGAGCGGGGCCGGGAGGGAGGGGGTGGTAGGGGCCGGGAGGGAGGAGGAGGGAGCGGGGCCGGGAGGGAGGGGGAGGGAGCGGGGCCGGGATGGAGGTGGTGGTAGGGGCCGGGAGGGAGGAGGAGGGAGCGGGGCCGGGAGGGAGGGGGAGGGAGCGGGGCCGGGAGGGAGGGGGTGGGAGCGGGGCCGGGAGGGAGGTGGTGGTAGGGGCCGGGAGGGAGGAGGAGGGAGCGGGGCCGGGAGGGAGGGGGTGGGAGCGGGGCCGGGAGGGAGGGGGTGGGAGCGGGGCCGGGAGGGAGGGGCCGGGAGGGAGCGGGGCCGGGAGGGAGGGGGTGGTCGGGGCCGGGAGGGAGGAGGAGGGAGCGGGGCCGGGAGGGAGGGGGAGGGAGCGGGGCCGGGATGGAGGGGGTGGTCGGGGCCGGGAGGGAGGAGGAGGGAGCGGGGCCGGGAGGGAGCGGGGCCGGGAGGGAGCGGGAGGGGAAAGGGGAGGGAGGAGGGGGCGGGAGCGTGTGGGAGGAGAATGTTTCTTTCTGTGCCTTTATGAACTCTTTGAACCTTCTCTGGGACCAGTGCCCCAAACCGCCCGGTGACCATTGGACCACACCGCCCTGCTCCCTCTGGGAAAGTGAGTGGAGTGCATGCTCTCTCCTTGTGAGGGGTTTCAGACCAGGGGTCGGAGGGGAACGGAAGAGCCTGGGGTGGGGGATGGGGTTCCGGGGTCCAGGGGGGGTGGGGAGGGGCTCCAGGTTTGGGGTGGAGGCGGCGGAGAGACCGAGATCGGTGGGTGGGTGGGGTGAGATACAGGGGTCGGGGGTAACGGAGGGCTGGTGTGGGCCGTGTTACAGTGATGTGTCTCTTTGCTCTGATCCAGTGTCTGGGTTCAGTTACCGGAATCCAATCCCGTTCCATCGTCTCTTGGCGTGCGAGTTTTGCCCCAGCATGCACTTCTTCATCCTGCACCTCGGGCCGCTGAACGCTGGGGTCACGACGGGGTCGGCAGGTGAGTGACGTCGGTCGCTGATCGCTCTCTGGGGCGCCGTGCGGAGGCAGTGACGGGGGAGGCAGGGGGTCCACGGGGTGCGGGGAGGGAGGGAGAGAGGAAGGGCAAGGAAACGGTGAGAGGAGGGGAGGTCGGGGGGAGGGGTCCCCACCTCCCAGGAGGCGGCTCGAGGGGGAGGGCAAGGGGGCCCCGGGATAGGAGGGCGCGGGGAGGGAGGGAAGGAGTGAGAGGGCGAGGAAGGAGGAAGAGCGAGGGAAGAGGGAGGGGGATGAGAGGGTAGGTGTTTCAGCAAGGGAGAGAGGGGGAAAGGGTCCTCATGGAAGGAGGGAGAGTGGAAGGGACGGGGAGGGAGGGAGGGAGGGGGTGTTGGGAGGAGCAGGGGGTCCCCAGGCAGTGGAGGGGAGGAGCAGGGGGTCCCATGTGGTGGAGGGGAGGAGCAGGGGGTCCCCATGTGGTGGAGGGGAGGAGCAGGGGGTCCCCTGGCGGTGGAGGGAGGAGCAGGGGGTCCCATGTGGTGGAGGGGAGGAGCAGGGGGTCCCATGTGGTGGAGGGGAGGAGCAGGGGGTCCCCTGGCGGTGGAGGGGAGGAGCAGGGGGTCCCCAGGCGGTGGAGGGAGGAGCAGGGGGTCCCCTGGCGGTGGAGGGGAGGAGCAGGGGGTCCCATGTGGTGGAGGGGAGGAGCAGGGGGTCCCCAGGCGGTGGAGGGAGGAGCAGGGGGTCCCATGTGGTGGAGGGGAGGAGCAGGGGGTCCCCAGGCAGTGGAGGGGAGGAGCAGAGGGTCCCATGTGGTGGAGGGGAGGAGCAGGGGGTCCCCTGGCGGTGGAGGGGAGGAGCAGGGGGTCCCCTGGCGGTGGAGGGGAGGAGCAGGGGGTCCCCTGGCGGTGGAGGGGAGGAGCAGGGGGTCCCCTGGCGGTGGAGGGGAGGAGCAGGGGGTCCCCAGGCGGTGGAGGGGATGAGCAGGGGGGTCCCATGAGGTGGAGGGGAGGAGCAGGGGGTCCCCTGGCGGTGGAGGGGAGGAGCAGGGGGTCCCATGTGGTGGAGGGGAGGAGCAGGGGGTCCCCAGGCAGTGGAGGGGAGGAGCAGGGGGTCCCCTGGCGGTGGAGGGGAGGAGCAGGGGGTCCCCAGGCGGTGGAGCGGATGAGCAGGGGGTCCCCAGGCAGTGGAGGGGAGGAGCAGGGGGTCCCCAGGCAGTGGAGGGGAGGAGCAGGGGGTCCCAGACAGTGGCGGGGAGGAGCAGGGGGTCCCAGGCAGTGGCGGGGAGGAGCAGGGGTCCCCAGGTGGTGGAGAGGAGGAGCAGGGGCTCCCAGGCTGCTGTGTTGTGTCGTTTCCTGTAGTTTGGGGAGGGGTTCTGCTCCCTTGCACTAACACTGCGCCCTGTGTCTACCCCAGCCCCCAGCATGGTGGTGGTGATCTTGGACAAGCGGCAAACGCCCCCTGATTTCGAGCGGTGGATGAAGGCTGTGGCCGATCGCTGGAGGGGGCAGGTGGAGTTCACGAATCTGGAGGTGCATCAGGGCGTGGAGAGGCTGCGATCACTCGGAGTGATATTCCAAGGCACTGACGCCAAGGTAACGCAAACTGCTGCAGCAGCCACTAGAGGGCAGAACGCGCCTGCGTGCCACGGCGCCACATCTCGGAGCCGACCTTTAACCTCTGGCTCTTGGGTTCAAATCTAGCCTCGACTCGTGGGATCAAGGGCACTGGGACAGTAATGGGGCAAGTGTGGACCGAGATTTCCTCTGTAGTAATATAGGGAAACGCGGCAGTTAATTTGCCTACAGCAAGCTCCCAATGAGATAAATGACCAGATAATCTGTTTTAGTGAAATAAAAACAGAACATGCTGGAAAAACTCCGCAGGCCAGGCAACATCAGTAGAGAGAGAAACACAGTCAATGTTTCAGGTCGAAACTGAAGAAGCACAGGAAATGATCAGATTAAAAGGCCAGTATGGAGGCTGGGAGAGAACAAAAGAGAAGTGAAGAGACATTAAGAGGTATTCAAAACGAGACGAGATGGTGATAGGACGAGTGGAGACAAAAGACGGCTCTAGATTAGGTGTGAAATGCGCTGGCTCCCATTCTGCAGTGCGGCGCTCCCTCAGTACTGCCCCTCCGACAGTGCAGCGCTCCCTCAGTACTGCCCCTCCGACAGTGCAGCGCTCCCTCAGTACTGCCCCTCCGACAGTGCAGCACTCCCTCAGTACTGCCCCTCCGACAGTGCAGCGCTCCCTCAGTACTGCCCCTCCGACAGTGCAGCTCTCCCTCAGTACTGCCCCTCCGACAGTGCAGCTCTCCCTCAGTACTGCCCCTCCGACAGTGCAGCGCTCCCTCAGTACTGCCTCTCTGACAGTGCAGCTCTCCCTCAGTACTGCCCCTCCGACAGTGCAGCGCTCCCTCAGTACTGCCCCTCCGACAGTGCAGCGCTCCCTCAGTACTGCCCCTCCGACAGTGCAGCGCTCCCTCAGTACTGCCCCTCCGACAGTGCAGCGCTCCCTCAGTACTGCCTCTCCGACAGTGCAGCTCTCCCTCAGTACTGCCCCTCCGACAGTGCAGCGCTCCCTCAGTACTGCCCCTCCGACAGTGCAGTACTCCCTCAGTACTGCCCCTCCGACAGTGCAGTACTCCCTCAGTACTGCCCCTCCGACAGTGCAGCTCTCCCTCAGTACTGCCCCTCCGACAGTGCTGCGCTCCCTCAGTACTGCACTGGGATTGTCGTTCTGGAGTGGGACTTGAACCCACGACCTGCTGACTCGGAGGCGAGCGTGCTCCTGCTGAGCCACGGCTGACGCTGAGGTTGCTCAGTGAGTAACTGCAGACCAGGAACGGCTCCTGCTCGATGCCGGGTCTCTCGAGTTAGTCGAGTTGGTGCCTCGTTGATCAGCCGGTGTTCCAGTCCCTGGGAAAGGGCTCATGTCTGTGCGTCTGCTGAATGGCAAGGCAAACCGTGCCGTCTACCCCCTGGAGCGTGGCTGCCTGGTGGTCGGAGGGGGGCGATGCGGGGAGGAGGATTTAAATATAAACACACCTTTCACCGTCACTGAATTCTCTGCCCTCAGGTGCTGCCAGAAGAAGAGATGCCAATAGCTCTACCGAAGCCGATTGCCGAGATGTCGGCCTTCCTTTCCGCCGATCCCTTCGGCAGCACGAGCCAGCAGAGCAGGAAGAGACCGTGGGGCGAGAGCAGGAGTGAGATCGACCGACTCGAACCCCAACCCTTCTTGCAATTTCCACCACACTGGAGCTTGACCTCACTGCACTGGACAGTGTCTACAATACAGCCTCCAACATTAAAGTGAGTTCTCGCTCGCCCGCCCTCCCCCTCACTGCACCAGACAGTGTCTACAATACAGCCTCCAACATTAAAGTGAGTTCTCGCCCGCCCGCCCGCCCTCCCCCTCACTGCACCAGACAGTGTCTACAATACAGCCTCCAACATTAAAGTGAGTTCTCGCCCGCCCTCCCGCTCACTGCACCATACAGTGTCTACAATACAGCCTCCAACATTAAAGTGAGTTCTCGCTCGCCCGCCCTCCCCCTCACTGCACTGGACAGTGTCTACAATACAGCCTCCAACATTAAAGTGAGTTCTCGCTCGCCCGCCCTCCCCCTCACTGCACCAGACAGTGTCTACAATACAGCCTCCAACATTAAAGTGAGTTCTCGCCCGCCCGCCCTCCCCCTCACTGCACCAGACAGTGTCTACAATACAGCCTCCAACATTAAAGTGAGTTCTCGCTCGCCCGCCCTCCCCCTCACTGCACCGGACAGTGTCTACAATACAGCCTCCAACATTAAAGTGAGTTCTCGCCCGCCCGCCCTCCCCCTCACTGCACCAGACAGTGTACAATACAGCCTCCAACATTAAAGTGAGTTCTCGCTCGCCCGCCCTCCCCCTCACTGCACCAGACAGTGTACAATACAGCCTCCAACATTAAAGTGAGTTCTCGCCCGCCCGCCCTCCCCCTCACTGCACCAGACAGTGTCTACAATACAGCCTCCAACATTAAAGTGAGTTCTCGCTCGCCCGCCCTCCCCCTCACTGCACCAGACAGTGTCTACAATACAGCCTCCAACATTAAAGTGAGTTCTCGCCCGCCCGCCCTCCCCCTCACTGCACTGGACAGTGTCTACAATACAGCCTCCAACATAAAGTGAGTTCTCGCCCGCCCGCCCTCCCCCTCACTGCACCGGACAGTGTCTACAATACAGCCTCCAACATTAAAGTGAGTTCTCGCCCGCCCGCCCTCCCCCTCACTGCACCGGACAGTGTCTACAATACAGCCTCCAACATTAAAGTGAGTTCTCGCCCGCCCGCCCTCCCCCTCACTGCACCAGACAGTGTACAATACAGCCTCCAACATTAAAGTGAGTTCTCGCTCGCCCGCCCTCCCCCTCACTGCACCAGACAGTGTACAATACAGCCTCCAACATTAAAGTGAGTTCTCGCCCGCCCGCCCTCCCCCTCACTGCACCAGACAGTGTACAATACAGCCTCCAACATTAAAGTGAGTTCTCGCCCGCCCGCCCTCCCCCTCACTGCACCAGACAGTGTCTACAATACAGCCTCCAACATTAAAGTGAGTTCTCGCTCGCCCGCCCTCCCCCTCACTGCACCAGACAGTGTCTACAATACAGCCTCCAACATTAAAGTGAGTTCTCGCCCGCCCGCCCTCCCCCTCACTGCACTGGACAGTGTCTACAATACAGCCTCCAACATAAAGTGAGTTCTCGCCCGCCCGCCCTCCCCCTCACTGCACCAGACAGTGTCTACAATACAGCCTCCAACATTAAAGTGAGTTCTCGCCCGCCCGCCTTCCCCCTCACTGCACTGGACAGTGTCTACAATACAGCCTCCAACATAAAGTGAGTTCTCGCCCGCCCGCCCTCCCCCTCACTGCACCAGACAGTGTCTACAATACAGCCTCCAACATTAAAGTGAGTTCTCGCCCGCCCGCCCTCCCCCTCACTGCACCAGACAGTGTCTACAATACAGCCTCCAACATTAAAGTGAGTTCTCGCCCGCACGCCTCCTCTCAGCCCCCCCTGCCTCACAGCGCCCCACTCCCCCTGTCGGCCCTTCCCCCGCTCTTCCCCCTCTCAAGCCCCTCTCTTGGGCCCCAGCACCCCCTCTCGTCCCCGTGTATTCCCCACCCTCTTCTCTCCAGCCCACACCCCCACTCTCCCACCATCTAACCCAGGAATTGATCCTGGACTGGAATTTTTTTTTTAACTGTCACTGGCAATGTTTTAAAGGGGGTGCAGGAACAGAGAACCTGAAGGGTGTATGTGCACAAGTCTTTGAAGGAGGCCATTTGGCCCGTCGTGCCTGTGCTGGCCCTTTGAAAGAGCCGTCGCGCTCAGTCCCACCCCCCAGCTGTTTGTCCGTAACCCTGTGAGCTCCTCATCCTCAAGGACCCGTCCAACTCCCTTTTAAAATTATTGCTGGAATCAGCTTCCACCACCATTTCAGGTCGAGCGTTCCCGATCCCAACAACTCAGTGAAAAGATTGCTCCTCATCGCCCCTCTAGATTTTTCACCAATGATTTTAAATCCATGACCTCTGGTGATTGGCCCACTCGCCAGAGGGAATAGTTGTTACCTTATCGCTATCAAAACTGCTCATCATCTTGAAGACCTCTATTAGGTCACCTCTTAACCGTCTCTGATCCAAGGAGAACAGTCCGAACTTTTCCAACCTCTCCCCGGCCCTCAACCCCTGGTAACATCCTGGTAAACCTCCTCTGCACCCTTTCTGAGGCCTCTACATCCTTCCTGAAGTGTCCACAATGCTCCAGCTGAGCCCTGGCCAGTGGTTTGTAAAGTTCGAGCATCATCTCTTCGCTTTTATATTCTATTCCTCTATTTATAAACCCAGGTAACCCGTGTGCTTTTTTAAACCCCATTATCAACTTGCCCTGCCACCGTTAAGGATTTGTGTATATGGACACCAAGGTCTCTCTGCTCACCTACACTTTTCTTTCAGTGATTTATTGCCCATCCCTAGTTGCCCTCAAGAAGGTGGTGGTGAGCCGCCGCCTTGAACCGCTGCAGCCCCTGTGGTGAAGGTGCTCCCGCAGTGCTGTTAGGATTTTGACCCAGCGACGATGAAGGATCGGTGATATATTTCCAAGTCAGGATGGTGTGTGACTTGGAGGGGAACTTGCAGGTGGTGCTGTTCCCAGGCGCCTGCTGCCCTTGACCTTCTAGATGGTCGAGGTCGTGGGTTTGGGAGGTGCTGCCGAAGAAGCCTTGGCGAGTTGCTGCAGTGCATCTTGTAATCTTGTAGATGGTACACACTGCAACCACGGTGCGCCGGTGGTGGAGGGAGTGAATGTTTAAGTTGGTGGACGGGGGGAGTGTTTAAGGTGGTGGACGGGGGGACTGTTTAAGGTGGTGGACGGGGGAGTGTTTAAGGTGGTGGACAGGGGAGTGTTTAAGGTGGTGGACGGGGGAGTGTTTAAGGTGGTGGACGGGGGGAGTGTTTAAGGTGGTGGACGGGGGAGTGTTTAAGGTGATGGACAGGGGAGTGTTTAAGGTGGTGGACGGGGGGAGTGTTTAAGGTGGTGGACGGGGGGAGTGTTTAAGGTGGTGGACGGGGGAGTGTTTAAGGTGATGGACAGGGGAGTGTTTAAGGTGGTGGACGGGGTCAGTGTTTAAGGTGGTGGACAGGGGAGTGTCTAAGGTGGTGGACGGGGGGAGTGTTTAAGGTGGTGGACGGGGGGAGTGTTTAAGGTGGTGGACGGGGGAGTGTTTAAGGTGGTGGACAGGGGAGTGTTTAAGGTGGTGGACGGGGGAGTGTTTAAGGTGGTGGACGGGGGGAGTGTTTAAGGTGATGGACAGGGGAGTGTTTAAGGTGGTGGACGGGGTCAGTGTTTAAGGTGGTGGACAGGGGAGTGTCTAAGGTGGTGGACGGGGGGAGTGTTTAAGGTGGTGGACGGGGGGAGTGTTTAAGGTGGTGGACGGGGTCAGTGTTTAAGGTGGTGGACAGGGGAGTGTCTAAGGTGGTGGACGGGGGGAGTGTTTAAGGTGGTGGACGGGGGGAGTGTTTAAGGTGGTGGACGGGGGGAGTGTTTAAGGTGGTGGACGGGGGAGTGTTTAAGGTGGTGGACGGGGGAGTGTTTAAGGTGGTGGACGGGGGGAGTGTTTAAGGTGGTGGACGGGGGGAGTGTTTAAGGTGGTGGACGGGGGAGTGTTTAAGGTGGTGGACGGGGGAGTGTTTATGGTGGTGGACGGGGGAGTGTTTAAGGTGGTGGACGGGGGAGTGTTTATGGTGGTGGACGGGGGAGTGTTTAAGGTGGTGGACGGGGGAGTGTTTATGGTGGTGGACGGGGGGAGTGTTTATGGTGGTGGACAGGGGGAGTGTTTAAGGTGGTGGACAGGGGAGTGTTTATGGTGGTGGACAGGGGGAGTGTTTAAGGTGGTGGACGGGGGGAGTGTTTATGGTGGTGGACGGGGGGAGTGTTTAAGGTGGTGGACGGGGGAGTGTTTAAGGTGGTGGACGGGGGGAGTGTTTATGGTGGTGGACAGGGGGAGTGTTTATGGTGGTGGACAGGGGGAGTGATGCCTTTCTCTCCGGTGTTTAGTCTAACCAGTAACCAGAGATATCACGGGTTTCCTGCACCAGTCTCTTTCGTTAATGACTTTGGTCTAAAGCATTGACTGTTATTAGAGGATAAATGTTCTCCCTCCACTGACTGATTTACACGAACCTTAAATAGTGAGACCAGTTCAGACCCCGTGGGGGGGGGGGGCGATGCAGTTATTGCCTGCTCCCTAGTTGCCCTGACAACTGAGTGGCTTGTTAGGCCACTTCAAGGAGGATTCCGAGTCGACCGCGTAGTGTGGGACTGGAGTCACGTGTAGTCCAGACCGGGTAGGGGCGGCAGGTTCCTTCCCCTGGAGGACATTAGTGAAGCACTTGAGTTTTTACAACAATCCGGTAACTTTCACTGTCATTGTATCTGGTGCTGGCTCACAAATCACTGAATTTATTGAATTCCGTTCACAACTTGCCCTGGTGGGATTTGAACTCTCGACCTCTAGATGGCTGGTCCAGTGCCATTAGCGGCAGGTTACTGTTGCCCATAGGCGGGGGGCGGGGGGGGGGTGGGGGGGCGGACATTTGTGAGTTTCCTACTCCAAAACGCTGCCCTGTGACCCCACCCCTTTACTGGATAGTGTCTTTGTGTAGGAGGATCTGGTGAGGACCGGATCACGTTTGACGCTGCGATGCCCCCCTCGGGCGGATAGTCGGCCAACGCCTGCAGCTCCGGCCTCGCGGGTGACGATTGACCGCTCTGGAGGAGAGGGGAGGGGCAGCCAGTGTTGGGGGAATCCACACCCCAGGAAGTTTGACATCTTGCTGAGAGCAGGTGGTGCCGCTGGGCCTCACCGTCCCGGTGTCTCGCGCTGGTTAAAACGGACGCCGGCAAAACCGATCGGTGAGGATTAATCTTCTGCATCTTTTATTTCCCTCAGGAAGGAGAAGAAAGACGAGCAAGACTTTGGCTCCTTGCCGGATTGGACCGACAGGTTGGTGTTTACTCAACGTATCAAGGGGTAGGAGCCCCAGCCACTGCCTCTCTGGCCACTCCGGGGAATGCTGCACCTCCGTCCAGTTCCCAGCCCTTTCCCGAGGGGTGGGAAACACTACCATTCCCCCCAGGCACCGATTTCAATCCTGTTCCCAATGGAGGTCCAGAATCTCCCCATTGGAGGAGAGCGAAAAATCTAGAGCCAATAGTAAATAACAGACACGCATTTCTGTAGCGCCTTTCACATCCTCAGGACGCCGCAAAGTGCTTTACAGCCAATGAAGTACCTTTGAAGTATAGTCGCTGTTGTGATGTAGGAAACGCAGCAGCCAATTTGCGCGCAGCAAGTTCCCATGAACAGCTATGTGATAATGACCAGATCAGCATTTTTTTTTTTTTAGTGATGTTATTTGAGGAATAAATATTGGCCAAGATGCCGGGGAGAAGTCCCCTGCTCCTCTTCCAATAGTGCTATGGGATTTTTTTACATCCACCTGAGAGCGCAGACGGGGCCTCGGTTTAACGTCTCATCTAAAAGACTCCCTCAGTACTGCCCCTCCGACAGTGCGGAGCTCCCTCAGTACTGACCCTCCTCAGTGCAGCGCTCCCTCAGTACTGCCCCTCCGACAGTGCAGCGCACCCTCAGTACTGACCCTCCGACAGTGCAGCCCTCCCTCAGCACTGCCCCTCCGACAGTGCAGCGCACCCTCAGTACTGACCCTCCGACAGTGCAGCCCTCCCTCAGCACTGCCCCTCCGACAGTGCAGCGCACCCTCAGTACTGACCCTCCGACAGTGCAACACTCCCTCAGTACTGCCCCTCCGACAGTGCGGAGCTCCCTCAGTACTGCCCCTCCGACAGTGCAACACCCCCTCAGTACTGCCCCTCCGACAGTGCAGCTCTCCCTCAGTACTGCCCCTCCGACAGTGCGGAGCTCTCTCAGTACTGCCCCTCCGACAGTGCAACACTCCCTCATCACTGACCCTCCGACAGTGCAGCGCTCCCTCAGTACTGACCCTCCGACAGTGCGGCGCTCCCTCAGTACTGACCCTTCGACAGTGCGGCGCTCCCTCAGTACTGCCCCTCCGACAGTGCAGCGCTCCCTCAGTACTGCCTCTCCGTCAGTGCGGCGCTCCCTCAGTACTGCCCCTCCGACAGTGCAGCGCTCCCTCAGTACTGCCTCTCCGACAGTGCGGAGCTCTCTCAGTACTGCCCCTCCGACAGTGCAACACTCCCTCATCACTGACCCTCCGACAGTGCAGCGCTCCCTCAGTACTGACCCTCCGACAGTGCGGCGCTCCCTCAGTACTGACCCTTCGACAGTGCGGCGCTCCCTCAGTACTGCCCCTCCGACAGTGCAGCGCTCCCTCAGTACTGCCTCTCCGTCAGTGCGGCGCTCCCTCAGTACTGCCCCTCCGACAGTGCAGCGCTCCCTCAGTACTGCCTCTCCGACAGTGCGGCGCTCCCTCAGTACTGCCCCTCCGACAGTGCGGCGCTCCCTCAGTACTGCCTCTCCGTCAGTGCGGCGCTCCCTCAGTACTGCCCCTCCGACAGTGCAGCGCTCCCTCAGTACTGCCTCTCCGACAGTGCGGCGCTCCCTCAGTACTGCCTCTCCGTCAGTGCGGCGCTCCCTCAGTACTGCCCCTCCGACAGTGCAGCGCTCCCTCAGTACTGCCTCTCCGACAGTGCGGCGCTCCCTCAGTACTGCCCCTCCGACAGTGCGGCGCTCCCTCAGTACTGCCTCTCCGACAGTGCGGCGCTCCCTCAGTACTGCCCCTCCGACAGTGCGGCGCTCCCTCAGTACTGCACTGGGAGTGTAGGCCTGGATTATGTGCTCGAGTTTCTGGAGTGGGACTTTAACCCACAACTTCCTGACTCGGAGGCGAGAGAGAGAGCTACCACTGAGCCACAGCTGACACTTCAATGGCAACTTTTTAGTTCCTGGGATTAAATAGCGGATTGGGATCGGGATCGTCTAATTTCAGGAATGGCTCTGAGCAAGTGGCATTGAGTAAGGAGATAACAATTTGATTAATTCCCTGATTTTAATTTCCTTCTCTCCGCAGTACCAAGCCCCCTGTGTTAAAGAGGGAAATCTGGGAGAATCCCAAGAAGGAGGAGTTTGAGAATCAGTGAGGTGGATATCGGGGAGCTGAGCTGCTGTCCAGACCAGTGTCTGGCTGCACGTCCAGCCCAGACTGACCAGGTGTTGGTCTGCGTACCTTCCTGATGTCAGCGTGCTACCTGTGGACTCTCTCGGCCCCGTTCCCAGTACATGGCCATCGCAGTCCAGAAGCTGTGCCGACAAATTTCACGCTGCTGGGGAACCTTGGGGGAGCTTCACTCTGCACCCAGCTTTGCTGTAGCTGACCCCTGCGTACTTGATGCTGAAATGGAAGGAGTTTCCTGAATGAAATCTGTGGGAAGGTTCGCGGCTGAAAACATTGCTGGCCAAAGGGCATCTGGTCAGAAGTGGGTGGTGGTGGGGAGTTGGTTTCACGTTGTTTCAAACGCTGGTTTATATGGTGATTGGGAACTATTGAATGTACGCGGAGAGCTGGGCATCAGTTATTCTAACCATGTACCTGTGGGGTGAGGCAAAGCGTGGCTTAGCTAACAATCATTGAAAGCAGCAACGCAATATGCTTAACTCTCCCGGTTTGGGAGTCTTTGATTTCTGGAGTTGAGTAAAACCCTGATTTATTTTTTGTTTACAGGCCCAGTTAAAGACGCAGCGCGCTGTCTCTCTTGGGCTCTCGTTTCCGCGAATCTATTGGTGGGAGCATGTGGTGGCGCCGATCGCGTTCAGTGAGCGACTGGTTCCCGGAAGGGGTCGTGGGTTATACATGACAACCTTGCACTATTCTGCCTTTGTATTTGTTCTGTCATTTACCTGCCGATTCAGCGCCGTCGTGCCAGTGAGGTTTAAGAATTATTATTTCAATAATTGATGCTGCTTATTTTACTCCATTGTTTTATGTGCTACGGCTCGTGAGCGAGATGACAGTTGTGAGAATTTATTGAACCAAAGATTGTCTGCTGTTTTGTGTTTTTATATAAATCATGTTTGTGCTTCATACTGTGTGTTTAGGATCATTGATGTTTATCCTGTCTGAGATACATTTACACAGTTAGGAGCAGGGGGCCGCTCAGCCCCTCGAGCCTGTTCCGCCATTCAATCAGACCATGGCTGATCTTATCTCAACTCCATTTACCCGCCTTCGCTCCATGTCCTTTAATACCCTTACCCAACAAAAATCTAGCAATCTCAGTCTTAAAATTATCAATTGACCCCCCTCCCGCCCGCCCAGCATCCACAGCTTTTTGTGGGAGTGTTTCATATTTTCACTGCCTTGTGTGACATCACCCCTGAACGGCCTGGCTCTAATTTTAAGGTGATGCCCCCTTGTTCTGGACTCCCCCCCCACCAGAGGAAATAGTTTCTCTGTATCTACCCTTTAACACCTCAATCAGGTCACTCCTTAATCTTCTATACTCGAAGGAATACACGTCTGGTCTGTGCAACCTGTCCTTGTAATTTTTTTTTAACTCGTTCCTGGGATGTGGGTGTCGCTGGTAAGGCCAGCATTTATTGCCCATCCCTAATTGCCCTTGAGAAGTTATTGAATACAACTGAGTGGCTTGCTAGGCCATTTCAGAGGGCAGTTAGGAGTCAACAGGAAGCGCTAGGCAAAAATAAGACCAATGTCCATCTAGTTCACCGTATACCATCCTGGGAGTCGCATGATCCAATAATGGAGTTGTTGACTAATCACAGCAATCAATCTCTATCAATGAGTCTACAACAGACCCAGACACGAGGCGAGGAAAACCCCCGGTGGTGGAGAGCTTTGAGAACCAGAGGTCCAAAGTCACCCACACCTCCCGAGCGACACTACTGTACACGGAGGTAAACTCTCCCATTGGCGGCCTTCAGCACCTCGAATGTTCTACAATTCCTGGATCTCGCTCCGCTTCACCGTGGATTTTCCCCTTGTTTTTTAGGTGGGGGGGAGCAGGGGACTAAATGTGTTCAACGTTCGTGTTCTGAGGAGAAGAAATTAACTTTAAAGTTCCGCAGACTAGTCCCGGGGTTGGGAGTTACAGCGAAGCCCGATCCTGACCCTCAGGTGTTGGTTTCCCAGCGCCACCCTGGTGACCAGGAGCAGGGGCTTCGGATGGTGTTTATCCTCCCCAGTCTTTAACCCAAGGATTCGCACCAGCTGAGGTTTGGTAACTGGGCACAGACTGATCTCTGTAGGCCAGCACTGCCCTTGGCTGTTGGGAGAGGGGTCTGGTCTTGGAGAGGAGCTAGGCTGGGCTGGTCATGGAGCTGGGCCCGGGCTGGGCTGGTCATGGAGCTGGGCCCAGGCTGGTCTGGTCGTGGAGCTGGGCCCAGGCTGGTCTGGTCGTGGAGCTGGGCCCAGGCTGGTCTGGTCGTGGAGCTGGGCCCGGGCTGGTCTGGTCGTGGAGCTGGGCCCAGGCTGGTCTGGTCGTGGAGCTGGGCCCGGGCTGGTCTGGTCATGGAACTGGGCCCGGACTGGTCTGGTCATGGAACTGGGCCCGGACTGGTCTGGTCATGGAGCTGGGCCCGGGCTGGTCTGGTTGTGGAGCTGGGCCGGGCTGGTCATGGAGCTGGGCCCGGGCTGGTCTGGTCATGGAGCTGGGCCCGGGCTGGTCTGGTCATGGAGCTGGGCCCAGGCTGGTCTGGTCATGGAGCTGGGCCCGGGCTGGTCTGGTCATGGAGGTGGGCCCGGGCTGGTCTGGTCGTGGAGCTGGGCCCGGACTGGTCTGGTCGTGGAGCTGGGCCCAGGCTGGTCTGGTCGTGGAGCTGGGCCCGGGCTGGTCTGGTCGTGGAGCTGGGCCCAGGCTGGTCTGGTCGTGGAGCTGGGCCCAGGCTGGTCTGGTCGTGGAGCTGGGCCCGGGCTGGTTAGGTCATGGAGCTGGGCCCGGGCTGGGCTGGTCATGGAGCTGGGCCCAGGCTGGTCTGGTCGTGGAGCTGGGCCGGACTGGGCTGGTCATGGAGCTGGGCCTGGGCTGATCTGGTCATGGAACTGGGCCCGGACTGGTCTGGTCATGGAGCTGGGCCCGGGCTGGTCTGGTTGTGGAGCTGGGCCGGGCTGGTCATGGAGCTGGGCCCGGGCTGGTCTGGTCATGGAGCTGGGCCCAGGCTGGTCTGGTCATGGAGCTGGGCCCAGGTTGGTCTGGTCATGGAGTGGTGCCGGGCTGGGCTGGTCATGGAGCTGGGCCCAGGCTGGTCTGGTCATGGAGCTGGGCCCAGGCTGGTCTGGTCATGGAGCTGGGCCCGGGCTGGTCTGGTCGTGGAGCTGGGCCCGGACTGGTCTGGTCGTGGAGCTGGGCCCGGGTTGGTCTGGTCGTGGAGCTGGTCTGGTCTGGTCATGGAGCTGGGCCTGGGCTGGTCTGGTCATGGAGCTGGGCTGGGCTGGGCTGGTCTGGTCGTGGAGCTGGGCCCGGGCTGGACTGGTCATGGAGCTGGGGCCAGGCTGGTCTGGTCGTGGAGCTGGGCCCGGGCTGGTCTGGTCATGGAGCTGAGCTGGGCTGGTCTGGTCGGGTCATGGAGCTGGACTGGGCTGGGCTGGTTGGTCATGGAGCTGGGCCCGGGCTGGTCTGGTCATGGAGCTGGGCTGGTCTGGTCATGGAGCTGGTCTGGTCATGGAGCTGGGCCTGGGCTGGTCATGGAGCTGGGCCCGGGCTGGTCTGGTCATGGAGCTGGGCTGGTCTGGTCATGGAGCTGGGCTGGTCTGGTCATGTAGCTGGGCCCGGGCTGGTCATGGAGCTGGGCTGGTCTGGTCTGGTCATGGAGCTGGGCCTGGGTTGGTCTGGTCATGGAGCTGGGCCTGGGCTGGTCTGGTCATGTAGCTGGGCTAGGCCCGGGCTGGTCATGGAGCTGGGCCCGGGCTGGTCTGGTCGTGGAGCTGGGTCCGGGCTGGTCTGGTCGTGGAGCTGGGCTCGCAACTCCCCCACCCCCCTCTCCCAGTGGCTAACTGCACCTTATGGTGCTGAGCCAAACCGGCAGGAGTAACTGATCTCCGTTTGGCATGCAGGGGCCCTCCGATTGGCCTCAGTGCCCTTACAATTGTGGGGGGGAGGGTGTCAGAAATATATATTTATTTAAGCTGCCGACTCCGGCTGGAAAGTGCATTTAATTTGATTGGCGGCCCCCACAGTTGAATAGCTGGTTGACTGGCTGAAGGTGAAGAGCAGTAACTGGGTGCAGAGGTCTATGCAACTCTAGCCAGCGAGTGCCTTCAGGAGAGGAGAGAGAAAATGGGAATTAAAGTATTATTCACAGTTGGCACCGAGCCTGCAACCAGTCACTGACGGATACCCAGCTGCTGCGTAGGGAGGAGAATGAAGCGGATTTCTCCACCAGCCTGGGGCAGATTCTCTGAGATCTTCAAGCTCCCTCGGTCAGTCTGGTTTCTGCCCTCAGGATTTATTAAATGCTACTTAATTTTCCTTAATAAATATTTTGCAGCTTCTCGCCTGGTTTGTTTTTGACTTCAGAACATCAGTTTTTCATGGTTAATATTGAAGGAGGTGTGGTCATTGGATGTTCCAGCACATAGAGGTCTAATCCCACTCTCCCTCTCCCCATACCCTTTAATATCCCACCCAGTCTAATCCCACTTTCCCCCCTCACTCCTCATACCCTTTAATATCCCACCCAGTCTAATCCCACTCTATTGCCCAGTGCGGCACTGAGTGCCGCACTGTCGGAGGGGCGGCACTGAGTGCCGCACTGTCGGAGGGGCGGCACTGAGTGCCGCACTGTCGGAGGGGCGGCACTGAGTGCCGCACTGTCGGAGGGGCGGCACTGAGTGCCGCACTGTCGGAGGGGCGGCACTGAGTGCCGCACTGTCGGAGGGGCGGCACTGAGTGCCGCACTGTCAGAGGTGCCGTCTTTTGGATGAGACGTTAAACCCCATCTGCCCTCTCAGGTGGATGTGAAAGATCCTATGGCACTATTTCGAAGAGTAGTTTGTCCTAGTCAACTTTTATCCCTCCACCATCTCTGAAACAGATGCTGTTTGAGAGGTTGCTGTGCAAAAAATGGCTGCTGCTTTGCCCACATTATAACAGTAGTTACATTGCTTAATTGGCCTGAGGTTGTGAAAGGTGCTGCAGAAATTCGACTTTCTTCACATGGAGGGTTGACTTAAAATGACCTTCAAAAGGATGAATCACAATGTGTGGTCCCCATCAGCTGAAAAGTTTCAACAGTTTTATTCCCCTTTTGATTCTTCTCAATATTTTGAATTTAAGATTTGAATAAGGTAAATAATAGAACTTTAGGTCAGAATGCAGCTTAATTCTTGAATGACAAATTCTCATCGCCATTGGACGGTGAGATCGCATTAACCAACATCAAACTTCCTCTGACCCAGTCCCTGAAGTTTGATGGTAAATCACCCACAGTGAAGTTCACAAGTTTAATTCACGTGTGTTCCATTCTCATGTGTTATCTTCACACGTATATTATTGTAAATAAGTTAATGCCTGAGTAAAATTAGCGTGCTGGTGAATGGTACAGGCATGTTAAATATTGGTGGGAGAATTTCACCGATTGGATGTTCGGAGCTGCATCTTTAATCAAACACACACCGGATTTATACGAAACATATTTAGCAGAGAAATGATTTATTTGGGATGGGTGCAGATAAATGCACCTTATGTCACCCTGGTAGCAGCTGTTAGACGATTGGTGTTTATGTAGGACTATATTTCTCAGGAACATCCCGAGGTTCTTCACATACGATCAATTCTATTTTTGAAGGACAGTGACTGCTGTTAACTGGCTGTTAAAGGCAACTTTTTCCTCAGTGAGGTTTCACAAAGAGCAATTAATCTCTTATTGGTGATGGTTGAGGGGTAAATATCGGCCAGGACACCGGGGAGAACCTGCTGCTCTTCGAATAGTGGCTGCGGAATCTTTTACGTCTGCTTGAGGGCAGACAGGGCTTCTGTATAATGTCTCATCTGAAAGACGGCAGCGCCGACAATGCAGCACTCCCTCAGTACTACACTGGGAGTGTCGACCTAGATTAGGGGCTCAAGTCTCCAGAGTGGGGAAATGCACCGCTCCACTAGAGGGGTCGTCAGTTCTCTACAATCAATCCCATGGTGAGGTGCTCCTGGGCTGTGGGCACACCAGGCTGGCCTGGTGTGTTTGAATGGTAGAGCTTTGCACATTTGGTGTGATGATTGCAATTTATTTCCCTAAATCACCATTTCCCAGTGCACAGTTGTACAAATGGAGGTATTTAAAAATGAAGGGGTTCGATAGGGTGAATGTGGAGAAACTGTTTCTACATGTGGGTCAGTCCAGAAGGGGCCATCAATATAAGATAGTCACTGACAGATCAAATGAAGAATTTAAGAGGTATTTCTTTACACACAGAGTGATGAATGTGATGCTGCTGGTTGAAGCAGAGAGCATCAATGTATTTAAGGAGGTTTAATGCTATATAAACCACAGCTCCATGTTAATCTGGTGAAGACAGGAGGGTTCAGACTTTACAGCCCCCCTTTCTGCAGCGGCTGAGGGGTCACGGTGAGACCCCGCCGATCACTCAGTAACACACCCTCAGTTAAAGAGTACAAACCCAGTGGCTGCATACACGGCCATTCTCCAAGTATGCACATCACATGTTGAGAGCAAAGATTACTTTTAAACTCCTCTACAATGTGACGTTTCACAGGGAGCATAGAGTTTTCACATGGCGGAGGATTGGGGCGAGAGGGAGGGGGAAGGGTCCAGTAGTGTAGATGCATCCGTCGCCTCTCCCAGTGAATTGCACATTTTAAAACACGTATAAAGTCAGTACGTTGTTAAGAAATAAATCAGAAACAGCAGGTCCGGCAACATCTGTGGAGAAACGCAGGTTCCAGGTCGATGACCGTTCATCAGAAATAACTTGCATTTACAGTATATAGCGCCTTTCAGATCCTCAGGATGTCCCAAAGCGCTTTACAGCCAATGAAGTACTTTTGAAGTGTAATTACTGTTGTAATGTAGAAAATGCAGCAGCCAATTTGCGCACAGCAAGCTCCCACAAACAGCAATGAGATAATGACCAGATAATCTGTTTTTGTGATGTTGGTTGAGAGATAAATATTGGCCAGGACACCGGGGGTAACTTCCCTGCTCTTCAGAATAGTGCCAGGGGATCTTTTACGTCCACTTGAGAGGGCAGATGGGACCTCGGTTTAACGAGGAACAGTTTATAAGCAGGCACCGAGCCAGGGAGAATAATGAAAAGGAGGTCTGTGATTGGGTGTCTCTCTCTCTCTCTCTCCACAGATGCTGAGTGTTTCTGTTTCCAGCATCGTTTTTATTACAGCATCATCAGTATTTTGCACGGTGAAGATAACTTGGAGTGGCATCACTGTTGGTTTAACAGGGTGCTGGTTAAAATTGGAATTGTGCAGAGGCAGAGTCAATGATGGGAGAAAACACAATTCATTAAATTACATAGAATTTACAGCACAGAAATAGGCCATTCGGCCCAACAGGTCCGTGCCGGTGTTTATGCTCAACATGAGCCTCCTCCCACCCCTTCGTTTCACTCTATCAGCATAACCTTCTATTCCTTTCTCCCTCATGTGCCTATCTAGCTTCCCTTTAAATGCATTCATGCTATTCTCCTGAATTCCTTTTTAGATTTATTAGTGACTCTTATGGCCCCTAGTTCTGGACTCACCTGCAAGTGGAAAATCTTCTCTACATCTACCTTATCAAACCCCTTCATAATCTTAAAGACCTCTATCAGGTCATGCCCCAGCCTGATCAGCCTTTCCTCCTAAGTATATCCTCTCAGTTTTGGTATCATTCTTGTGAACCATTTTTTGCATCTTCTCCAGTGCCTCTATATCCTTGTTTATAATATGGAGACCAGGACGGTGCACTGTACTCCAGTCTACCTCTCACCTCCATCCTCCACCTTCTGGTAAAGTCTGCAGGGAAGGAGGGGGGAGTGCTTCAATGCAGAGAGAAAATGGGCTGGAGCTGTGACCAGAAAGTGGAGGATGGAGACTACGAGAGGTAGATTTGGGCAGCTGGCAGGACATGAGAGCTGAAGAAGTGTATTGGCTGGCAGGAGCTGTACAGCAGTCAACAAGACGCATGGGCGGAACGGGAGTGAGTGTTGAAGCAAAGTTTATCATAAAGCCAAGCTGCTGACAAACGGTCACTCGGTTTAGGTTCTAGTGGGGAAGAAGCCATGCCCTGCTACCAACTAGGTCAAGCCTGGTGAGGTGATGTCTACGAGTGGCCAGTTTGCAACAGGACTTTGTTTGGTTGTACCCATGATGCCACAGTCCATGCACTTGAGGTTGTTAAGGATGCGATGGAGCAGCTAAAAGACAATTGGAACGGGCAGGTTACTGAAAAGCAGGGGCGGCAGGTGAGGAGAGGGGAGTGGAGGGAAGGCGACGGAAGGCAAAGAGAGGGATGGGGAGGGTAGCAAAGTGAAGGGGGGTTGAGGGAAGGAGAGGATTGGGGAGGGAAGGAGAGGGGTGGGAAGGACTGGGGATGGGACGAAGAGGAGTGGGGAGGGAAAGGTGACTTCTCATTGGTGTCAACGACTGGAGATTGACAGACCTTGAGGAACTAGACTTCTTTGGCGTACCGGTTTGAAGTCAGACACAGTGCTGTGGTCAGATTGAATACTGAGCCTGCACATGGTGGGTGATGGTTCAGAGTGAGAAGATGAGCATGTGAAAAGGTCACTGGAATAAACAGTTGGTGGTTGAGTGCAGAAGTGTGGGGCGGAAGTGTAGAAATATATGGGCTGGGGATATGTGAGAATGTGGAGGGGAACATTCTTAAGACGGTCAGGATAAGAGGGTCAATGGCTGGTCATGCCATGAGAATTGAGACTGCAGCAGAGTTGGGTGCAACACTAACCATTGCATAAGAACGTTCAGAGCCAGAATGACTGCAAGGAAGGATGGTGATATCACAGCAATGATATCAGTGGAACCATCCCCTGCCCCCTTACCCATGTCAAAATACAGGAACAAACTCAAGGACAAGAGAAGGTCATTCCAACATTGAACCCTCCGGTACTCCAATTCACCCATCCAACTGGATTTTGGATGCCCCTCATGTATTGACTTTACAACCTTACCTGGTGGATTGCATTGACTATTCAAACTTCAGCTCATTCAAAACTCTGCTGCCCTCATCCTAACTCGCACCAAGTCCCGTTCACTCATCACCCCTGTGCTCACTGACCTACACTGGCTCCCAATCCCGTAACATCTCCAATTTAAAATTCTCATCCTTCTGTTCAAATCCCTCCATGGTCTCGCCCCTCCCTTTCTCAGGAATCTCCTCCAGCTCTACAACCCTCCAAAATCTCTGCGCTCCTCCAATTCTGGCCTCTTGCGCATCCACAATTTTCATTGTCCTACCATTGCCGGCCGTGCCTTCAGCTGCCAAAGCCCTGAGCTCTGGAATTCCCTCCTTAAGCCTCTCCGCCTCTCTTTACTTCTTTAAGACGCTCCTTAAAACCTACCTCTTCGACTCAGCTTTTGGCCTCCTGTCCTAATATCTCATGTGGCTCGGTGTCAAATCTTATTTGATAATCGCTCCTGTGAAGCGCCTTGAGACTTACCACGTTAAAGGCGCTATATAAATGCAAGTTGTTGTGGTTGCCCTGCAGTTTGTTGTTTCATTAATTTAATGTCGTCCTGCCCTGACTCAAAGGGTAATTTCCTAGTCCACCTTATCTATACCGTCTCACTAAGGTCCCCTGTAAAACATCTCTCCAGAGTGTAGTGCTTAAGCTTCTCTCTGATCTTTCCGTCGCTCATCCTCTTTACATAAGAATTAGGAGCAGGAGTAGGCCTTACAGCCGCTCGAGTCTGCTCCGCCATTCAATAGGATCATGGCTGATCTTCGAACTCAACTCGTTTCCTCCCCGATCTCCATATCCCTTGATTTCCCCTAGAGTCCAAAAATCGATCTCAGCCTTGAATATACTCAACAATTCAGCATCCACAGCCCTTTCGGGCAGAGAATTCCAAAGATTCACAACCCTCTGAGTGAAGAAATTCCTCACCTGTCTTAAATGGCCGACCCCTTATCCTGAGACTATACCCTCTAGTTCTAGACACTCCAGCCAGGGGAAACAACCTCTCAGCATCTACCCTGTCAATCCCCCTCAGAATCTTGTATGTTTCAATGAAATCACCTCTCATTCTTCTAAACTCCAGGGAGTATCGGCCCATTCTACACAATCTCTCATCATAGGACAGCCCTCTCATCCCAGGAATCAATCTAGTGAACCTTTGTTGCACCGCCTCCAAGGCAAGTATATCCTTCCTTAGATAAGGAGACCAAAACTGTGCACAGTACTCCAGGTGTGGTCTCACCAAAGCCCTGTATAATTGGAGCAAGACTTCCTTACTCTATACTCCAACCCCAATCCCAACAATGGGGACGAGGTCTTTTTGCTTGGCCCTGTGCTCTTTTTCCAGAAGGTTTATGGAGGCTTTCTTTAGAGAAAAAGGAAAGAAATTCAAAGATACTCTTTGGAAAAGATGCCTCTTTCGAAGTGAGGTGATCTTAGTTGTCTAACTAAAGGATAAAGCCTTGGCTCGGTTGACGGGCTGACGAGGACGTTTTTGCAGGGCTCTGAGGAAAGAGCAGGGGAGTGGGACTAATTGGAAAGCTCTTTCAAAATGCCGGCACAGGCACGATGTGCCAAATCTCCTGTGTTGTATGATTCTATGATACTTGGTAAAACCTGTTGGAGGAAAGCAGTGTTCAGTTTGCTGTTCTTGTGTGATATGCTAATACTCTTTTAAGGCTAGGTAGGTGAGACTTCAGCTGGGGGATGCTTTAAGCACCTGAAAGCGTTTTTGATGTAAACCCCTAAAAATGCTAACAGACAAGACACAGCTTTCACAATATTCAGGAACTGATCACTTGTGACCAGTCTCATGTTTTTTTAATTAGGGAAAAGAAATCCAAAAATAAAACAAGTCACTGCCCCAGAACTTACACTGCACACAGATTAAAAGCCGACAATTCACTCAGACCTGGTGGGTAAGAGCCACCTCGCGTGGGCAGCTCATGTTACATGCACACTATAAACTGGCACACTTACACACTCACCCCCTCTTCCACATGGTCTGTTAACGTTTCTGTAAACCCTTGGAGCTACTGATTCTGCAACGTGGGGGCCTCTGTCCCCCCCACCCCCCGGAGAGCCGGGGAAGAGGCCGTAATTTGATGTTGCTACTGGGGTGTTTGGGTAGGGGTGTCAGGCCCGAACTCGGATCTGACTCTGAGCGGGGCACTGGGCATTGAGCCAGTGTAAGGACTGGACTCTGGACATACCCAGGAGATATCTCACGTTCTTCCAGGGAAGTTTGGGGGGGGGTGGAGGGGGTTAAACGGATGTCCGGGAGAAACAGACGTCACAACTGGCGATCTACACTGCTACGTGGCTTTGGAGACTCCCGCCAGCTGCCTAGGCTGCGATAGGAGCTCAGCACTCACTGGTGTCAGGGTGAGCACCGCGGTGCGGGGCCCACCATGGGCAGGTTGTTACAGGGATGCATAAACGCTGCTCTATTCCACAGCAGTTGGGGGTTAGCAGGATGGCGCGGTACCGGAAGCAGTTCCGCCCTGTAGAAGGGTTTCCATTTATCGACGAGTTAGCCTTTCCTCTGAGAATGGCGATTGACGGGGAGGCGGAGAGCAGTTCCCCAGAGGGGAGTGGGCAAGGAGGAAGCGGGGGTAACAATGGGTGCGTTACGCTCCTGATAGTGTCTCTCACACCGACAAACAGCCAGGTCAGGGACAGTGTTGTCAGGGCATTGGGTGCAGGCTGGCTGTCTCTCAGGTGCAAGGCCCTCGGTAAAGATAATAAAATAATTTACAACATATTAATAAATAAGTATTTGTTATATCTGGAACTTCGCTGTAAAGCCGTTCCGCCATTGGATCGCTTTCGGTTGAGGGTTATAGAGATATTAATAGCCTGACTTTCCTTTCCTACAACTGCACCCCCCACAAGTAGGAAAGGATTGTAGTGTTCTTTAAACTAGATGAGCAACAGATGGGAGTGGCGTCAGCCTGGGGCTCAGTGGGAGCATTGCCGCCTCTGGGTCAGAGGGAGCAGGGTTTGAACCCCGCTCCGGACAGTCGCAGAGACTGGCTCCAGCTCCAGCTCCGAATACGGAGTTGATGTTCAGTGGAATCCTCGCGGCTGGTGGGTGTGGGTGACTCTGCTCCCCCCATCATATGGGGGTTGTGGGAACCCAGAAACCCTCCCTCTGTATAGGACTAACCCCCCTATCGGCTGGGAGAAAGATGGTCACCGCCATGGAAAGAGCATTGACATCGCGGCCTGTCGGAATATTAACCAGCCTGCGAATCGCTTCACTGCCTCACACTATTCTCCAAGGGGAAGAATGTGAAGATAGGGAAACAACAAACAAAATGTTTGGTAGTGGGGTCCTAATGATGCACAGGCTCTGGGCAGAGGGGGCTTGCGGGGGGATGTATGGTCTGTTCCCACCGATAGTCGACCACCATCACTGTATAGAGTGGGGTCAACCTCAGCTCATAAACTTATCCTTCACTGGTGACAGATAGGTATTTCACTCAGACAGCACAAGGGGCGTGTCTCTTATTTAATCTTGTTCATGGCGGTGGAAGATTGGTGCATTGTGTTGTTCTTGGAATCGCAATCTGCCCAAACTCAGCATTTAATTGGAGGAGTGCCCCACCCTGTGATGGAGCCTCCCTCCGCCTCACCCTCCAGTAACTCGCGGGCTGAGTTACATGGTCGGGGAACTGAGTACCTTACCGAGTTTTGTGTAATAGTTGGGGGGTCTGTGGGAATGGTGAGTGGCGGTGAACATGGGCTGGAAGTAAAGCGGCTCACCAGTGCCGCACTGCAACGGCAGACAGGCAGCAAGTGTGTCAGTTCAAATACACAAAATGACCCTAAAACTAGCAAATAAAAAAACCAAGGGGCTGCCTGACCAAACAACCAGAAAATCCAGTGCACAAGGCCGAGTGAGTTATACACCAGTGCGAATTATAATCTAGATTTTATGGTATTTGAACTATACAGTACAAGTGGGTACAGAAAATAAATGGTAAGAACCGACAATATCGTTTTGGTACCAGTCAAAACCCCAAAAGCCTCAGTCGCATTTGTTTCGCTAACCGTTCGGAGTTCCAGTTCATTCAGCAGGATAAGGGTTAAATTGGCCAGTTAAACCCAATAGTTGTGCGACTGTATACAGTTCCAGTTTAATCAGCAGGATGTGGGAGGGTTAAAGTGCGAGTCACAACAGGAGTTGCGTTAATCATACGGAGGTCCTGTTAATTCAGCAGGGCGAGGGGTTCTCACCGTGTAACTGTAAGGAGTCACTGTTTATTCAGGGTAAGGGTTATTCGCCATGTAACTGTAAGGAGTCGCTGTTTATTCAATTGTTTATATAACAGTTGATGGTTATAGAGGCACTGGGGAAGGTACAAAAAAGATTTACAAGGACTGAGAGGTTATAACTATCAGGAAAGACTGAACCGGCTGGAGTTCTTTTCTCTAGAACAGAGAAGGCCGAGGGGTGACCTGATAGAGGCCTTTAAAATTATGAAGGGATTCGATAGGGTTGATGCAGAGAAGATGTTTCCAGTTGTGGAGGAGACCAGAACTAGGAGCCATAAATGTAAGATAGTCACTAATAAATTCATTGAGGAATTTAGGAGAAACCTCTTTATCCAGAGAGTGGTGAGAATGTGGAACTCGCTATCACAGGGAGTGGTTGAGGCGAATAGTATCGATGCATTTAAGGGGAAGCTGGATAAACACATGAGGGAGAAAGGGAATAGAGGATTATGGTGATAGGGTGAGATGCAGTAAGGGGGAGGAGGCTCGTGTGGAGCATAAACACCGGCACAGACCTGATGGGCCAAATGGCCTTTTTCTGTGCTGTAGATTCTATGTAATTCAGGGTAAGGATTACTCACGGTGTAACTGTACAGAGTCGCTGCTTATTCAGGGTAAGGGTTACTCACGGTGTAACTGTACAGAGTTGCTGTTTATTCAGGGTAAGGGTTACTCACTGTGTAACTGCAGAGTCACTTTATTCAGAGTAAGGGTTACTCTCTGTAACTGTACAGAGTCGCTGTTTATTCAGGGTAAGGGCTATTCGCTGTGTAACTGTACAGAGTCACTGCTTATTCAGGGTAAGGGTTACTCACGGTGTAACTGTACAGAGTTGCTGTTTATTCAGGGTAAGGATTACTCACGGTGTAACTGCAGAGTCACTTTATTCAGAGTAAGGGTTACTCTCTGTAACTGTACAGAGTCGCTGTTTATTCAGGGTAAGGGCTATTTGCTGTGTAACTGTACAGAGTTCAGGGTAAGGATTACTCACGGTGTAACTGTACAGAGTCACTGCTTATTCAGGGTAAGGGTTACTCTCTGTAACTGTAGAGTTGCTGTTTATTCAGGGTAAGAATTACTCACGGTGTAACTGAACAGAGTTGCTGTTTATTCAGGGTAAGGGTTACTCACGGTGTAACTGTATGGAGTCACTGCTTATTCAGGGTAAGGGTTACTCACGGTGTAACTGTACAGAGTTGCTGGTTATTCAGGGTAAGGGTTACTCACGGTGTAACTGCAGAGTCACTTTATTCAGGGTAAGGGTTACTCTCTGTAACTGTACAGAGTTGCTGTTTATTCAGGGTAAGGGTTACTCACTGTGTAACTGCAGAGTCACTTTATTCAGAGTAAGGGTTACTCTCTGTAACTGTACAGAGTCGCTGTTTATTCAGGGTAAGGGTTATTTGCTGTGTAACTGTATAGAGTTGCTGTTTATTCAGGGTAAGGGTACTCACTAACTGCAGAGTCACTTTATTCAGAGTAAGGGTTACTCACTGTGTAACTGTACAGAGTTGCTGTTTATTCAGGGTAAGGGTTACTCTCTGTAACTGTACAGAGTCGCTGTTTATTCAGAGTAAGGGTTACTCTCTGTAACTGTACAGAGTCGCTGTTTATTCAGGGTAAGGGTTACTCACTGTGTAACTGTACAGAGTTGCTGTTTATTCAGGGTAAGGGTACTCACTGTAACTGCAGAGTCACTTTATTCAGAGTAAGGGTTACTCTCTAACTGTACAGAGTCGCTGTTTATTCAGGGTAAGGGTTATTTGCTGTGTAACTGTATAGAGTTGCTGTTAATTCAGAGTAAGGGTTACTCTCTGTAACTGTACAGAGTCGCTGTTTATTCAGGGTAAGGTTTATTAGCTGTGTAACTCTATGGAGTTGCTATTTATTCAGCAGGGTAAGGACTGTTTGGCCATTTAAATGGTACCGAATTGAATTGACTTAAGCACCCATCTGTTACTGTGCGTGCGATCCGGCTACTGCCGA
This sequence comes from Somniosus microcephalus, assembly GCF_052327205.1. Lineage (NCBI taxonomy): Eukaryota > Metazoa > Chordata > Chondrichthyes > Squaliformes > Somniosidae > Somniosus > Somniosus microcephalus. The sequence continues at coordinate 9,635,610 of NC_140991.1, read as the reverse complement.
CTGTGACAGATTTAATCTGAGCGGGTGCAGTATCTGGAGCAGTGGAACCGAGGACGGTGTGGTGCAGTGATCCCTGTGCACTGCCGGTCTCCCAGGGGCGATCTATTGGTTTGCAAAACAATGTACTGGGCTGGGCCAGGTCATTCAGTGCCACTGAAGGGTTCTTGTTTTCAATTTTTCCCCCTCCTCAATTATTCACCCCGATAAATTCACAGATTTAAAAATCATTCCTACTCAGCTTCGACTGATCTTTGAGCTCAGAGGGTTGTGAGGAATCACGCCTCCTGCAGCTTCTGTCAGTCTCATGTGCGGTGAGGTCCCTGGCCTCCTCTCCAGTTAGCTACACGAGCTGAATGTTATGTTAAATACATTAAAATGAGAAAAGAGTAAAAAATAATAGGGTCACGGTTAAGAAACGTACAAATGCTACTGTGGGGTCCTCGTTACTGCGTTCTCCCTGCTTCCCCCTTACCTCTCAGTTTTCGTTTATATAATTTATTTTCACTCTCGCACCCCTCGACATTCATTTAAGTTTTAATTCTTTTACATTTACCAGCAAATTTAAAACAAAAAACTGAAACAGAGAACCCAAGGGGGGAGTTAACCGTGGCCTCTGACCTCAGTGCAAGAATGTGTGACTGCAAAAGGTGAAGGGCGGTTAGCTGGGCGTTAGGTTGCGAGTCTATACTCTCAGGATTACCGTGCAGCCCCCTGCCTCCTGCTCTTCCCAATGGTCCAGCGCTGAGAACGAACCCGCCCTCCTCACCCTTTGCGAAGCGGAGTGGCCCGTCCCCAAAGTCTCAGGGCAGCGTCGATTCTCCCTTTCTCCAAAATATTGCCCTGAACTGAACTGAGCGCACACAACTAGATGAGCTGCTGGGTGATTAGTATTCGCCAGCCTCTCCCGCCAACCCTGCCCTAGAGAGGCGAGAGCATAACCCTGGAGGGCCAGGCGGTGCGGTGGCGCACACCAATGGAGTAGAAATTTGGACCAGCGATTTGTTATGGGGGCGGGGGGTTAAGAGAAGTTCCAACTACCTCGTTAAATAACTTATTCTCGGCGGCTGGTAAGCTGAGGATATTCAGAAAACAAATAGCCAATCTGACAGAGAAAAAAAAATAAAGGGCGAGCGTAAGGAATGAAAGAGCGGGTGTGACAAAGGGAAGCTAGTTCAGCATCTACGGACGAGCAGAGCTTGCTGGCGGACTGCGGGCTCAATACACAGGCAGATACTGACCACTCGTCACTGCTTAAATGGTTCTAATAGCAGCTACTAAATTCAGACACTTTTCTTATTTCTCTCTCCCCCCCCACCCCCCACCCCCCAACCCCGTTACAACCGTTATACGAGAGGCTTCTGAACAAAACCGAGCAATTGTAACAGTCCCGGGTAGTTACGACCACATGCGGTTAGTAGATATTTTGTTTGTTTCTTGTATTTTTTTTCCTTTATCCGAAGAATTCTTCTGCTTGCTTTTTTAAACTATTGACTGGTGTCGGCTGGCTTATTCGAGGTACTATGGTTCAGTGGTGCTCACTCCGTTCTGACGTCTCTCCCTTCCACCCACAATCTCTTCCCCCCCACCCTCCCCGCCCAACCCCCCCCCCCCTACTTCTGTATCTGAAATATAAAGAGCCTCAGGTTAATGTTTTTGGCCGCTAGCAGTTTGTTGCATTCGATGGAGTCTATGATAGGCAGCGGCATGTAGTCTGTTTCATTGTTCTCGTTGGTGAAGGCGAAGTGGTAGATGACGGGGTTAATTTTGACGTCGTCGTAGGGGCCCTTGAGGAGGAGGAAGGAGCACTCCATCGGCGAGCTGACCTTGCTCTTCAGGATGAGCTGGAATGACAGGGTGCGCTTGCAGGACAGGTTGGGGTTGCGCTCGGAGTCGTTGACTCGAGCCTTCAGGACCCATGTCTGGTTGAGCACCGTGAACCGCGGCGTCTCATAGTACAGCCTGGTGATGAAGTCGTCTGTGCGGTAGGGTCTGAACTGTACTTCTGCAAAAGAGGCAGAGAAAGAAGAAACAAATTACAGAATTTAAACACTTACACCGTCCGTCTCTGCTAAACACTACGGGATTTCCACATAGTCACCATTGGACTGGCTGCCTGAACACTCAGTTTATTGTCCCAGATTGAATACACTTCTAATCCAATTATTCAGGACCGGGATTAGGAAACCATTTACTAATGTGGACATGGATCTGAATTAAAATGGAGGAGGGCTGGGGGAGCATATTTTTTTAACCACTTCTCATCCTCATCGCTCACTGATTTCTCAGTTGTGGTGTCGAGTACAGCCTAGTGGGTGATAATCGGAGGGAGCTGGGCTCCGGGGGGCCACTCTTAGTGGCTGTGGTCAAAGGCGACCCCGAGTGCCTTCACCGGGGTTGTGTGGCACTGGGAGACCACTGGGAAGAAGAGGAGAAAAGTAACAGGGAGAAAATAAAATTGCCCCCAGAAGGAAATGGTGCCAAGTGTGAGGACGGCTGCAGTAACAGCAGGTTCCTGTTGATGGCAGTGCTGAGCCTTTCACGTAGTAATCACAGTGTAGGTTCAGTGAAAATGACGGGGGTGGGGGAGAGGAGCTGGGGGTTCAACTCATTTCCAATTCACACAGGAAGATTTTGGGGATGTTTCATTCAGGGTTTAAGCTGTTTTTTAATCTAAAACTGCACTTTGTGGAGAAAGGTTTCAGTATTGAGGATGATACTTGTATCTGTGTGAACAGAACTTGCACTCATCCATTCTGGTCAGTGGCCGGACTGGGTGGTCAGGCAGACTGCTCGCAGGCCCCTGTCTGTGCTGGTCGAAGGGCAGACACTGTGGGGCCCACAAGAGTCTCCCAGCAGTCTGTCTCCCTCTCGTAACAGCACAGCCAGGCGGCTCGGTGCAGGGGGGAATCACGGGCGAGGTCCATCACTATACATCAGTGTGCCTTCTAATATAAAATACATTAGGAAAGGGCTGTGGGGGGTACAGATTCTCAAGGAGCCGATCCCTGGGGGCGAGTCAGCACCTTTTAAAAAGGAGGTAAGAAAGTGGGGTGGGGGGGGAAACTAAATGGTTTGCGAGGTGCACGGTGGAGGAGAAGGACAGGGAATGTCAGGAGGGCAGGGCACTGGCGGCCTCTCCTGCCGAGCACCTCGCTGCCCAGCTGAACAGCACCAGGGGAGGCGTGGCAGGAGGCTGCAGCTCATCCCGAGATCCAGAATGAACCTCTGTGGGCGAGGGGACTTTACATGGAGCACTGTATCATAAAAAATAACCTAAGATTATTTTGTGCATCAAAACATCATTCTTTTTAGTTACTGTTACACTGACAAACACACTCATTGCATAATTATGTAAGAAGCATAAAATGAGAAAAGGCCATTTAGTCTATCGACAGACCCTGTACAATTTGCTCTCCCGTCTGTACCCATCCCAAAGCTTCTGGATACCTATTGTGTCCCATAGTGTTTATCCTGGCCCAAGGTTTGGCCGTTCTATGGTCCTATCAGCCTACTCTCCACACAGCCATCCCAATCTACGCCCACCCACACCAACCTTCGCCCCCGTCCCAGACCAGACATCTGTACGATTCTCTGGCACGGTGGCATAGTAGTTAGCACTGTTGCCTCACAGCGCCAGGGACCCGGGTTCAAATCCGGCCTCGGGTGACTGTCTGTGTGGAGTTTGCACATTCTCCCCGTGTTTGCGTGGGTTTCCTCCGGGTGCTCCGGTTTCCTCCCACAGTCCAAAGATGTGCAGGTTAGGTTGATTGGCCATGATAAAAAAAAAAAATTGACCCTTAGTGTTAGGGGGGATTAAATACACGGGGTTACGGGGATAGGGCTTGGGTGGGATGGCTGTCGGTGTAGGGACCGGGTGTTAGGGTTTGGATGATCAGCCATGATCTCGTTGAATGGCGGAGCAGGCTCGAAGGGCCGAATGGCCTACTCCTGCTCCTATCTTCTATGTTTCTATTAATATTCTCCCCTTCCAATTCCACCTCCCGAAGACACTGACCTACGCTGCGATTCTGCAGGTCGTGTTACAAGGGTTTACGTTTTGGGCAGAAGGAGCCTCAGAAGGCATATAAAACATCTCCCTCCTCAGTGACACGATGGGGCAGTGTCGAAGAATGCAAGTAAAGCTGGACAAGGTCACTAAAGATGGAATTCTACACAGAATAGCAGCTCCCGCCCGAGTTGTCTTATTATTTTGCCCTGTTATTTTAGAGCACCAGCGATGCTAACAAGGAGCTGAGGGAGCCTGTTAATGTAACCATTTCCCACTTTACTGCATCTCTGCCCTTGCTGCTTTGAGCTATCACCAGTGAGCCTGATCCATAATCAAGGTAAAATGTTTCGGAAGACCTTTGACCTTGCCCCTGCGCCCTTGAGAACGAGAGAAATAGAAAAAGGAGGAAAGCAACAGAAGGAACAAAATATACCCCAAAATTCCCTGTTCAATGCAGTTCATGGGTCACAGTACCCTGAACTTGCCTCCCTGTGCCAACAGCGAATGAAAAATCTCCACCTTCTCTTCAACATTGACACAGAGCTCCAGACACCGGTCAGAACTAAAATGGAAGGGCGCGGGTTTGCTTCCATGCCTCCCTCACGGGGTAGGTTCCCAATCTCAGCTGTGAGCTGGGGTGGAGGCAGGAATTAGTCACCCGGTGTCACAGATCGGCAGGAAGCTGGGGCCAGATCACCTGCCCGCCCACCCGATCTGGAGGGGGCACGGAACCCAACGTAGGACAGGCTGGAACAAGGGGGAGTGGAAATAAGAACAGGAGGAGGCCATTCAGCCCCTCGATGGTGTTCGGCCATTCAATTAGATTATGGTAGATCTGTATCTCAACCCCATTTACCCGCCTTTGCTCCATTTCCCTTCATACCCTTACTTAACAAAAATCTATTGATCTCAGTCTTGAAAATTTCAATTGACCCCCCAGCATCCATGGCCTTTGGGGGGGGGGGAAACAGTTCACAGTCATGGTAATTCACAGTTATTTGCAGACTTTTAAAACTGAATTCAAACTGGCGTGCTGGAACTTGAACTCACGTTCTCTGGATTACTAGTCCGTGACATAACCACTACACTACCGTACCCTGACAAATACTCTAACAAACACTATTTGAGACTACACTGAGAACAAAGGCACAGACTGCTTTGGCCATTGAGTAAGTTGACAATTGCTGGTACCCATTTTGTACCCAGAAATGGCCAAATTCATTTGACCGACTGTGTGGGGAAAAAGATCAATCCCTTTCTGCGGCGTCCCTGCGTTTAACACGTCAGCGGACAAACTTAAAATCTGGCCAGCGTGCTCCCTAATCCTCTGATGTCCTACTCAGTAATGAGAAGCAATTCTAGCGAGTGCGAAATCCTAGTGTGTAAGTTGCACCTCCACGTGTTTTAAATGTCTTCCAGATCTGAGGGTTTTAAACTGAAAGAGTATTTGTAAAGCAGTGAGGAATTTCTAATTCAGAGACAGCAGGTGAAGAACCTCTCCTTACTGACCCCTAATGGGAATCAAGGATTGCCTCAAAGACCGAGCGGGTAATACCTACTTCTACATCACAGGCCTTGATAACTCATGCTTGCTCATTCTCAGGTGACAATCGACCAATGAGAAGAACCACTACTTCACGATGACTGAACAAATTACATTTTTATTCTTAGCACGCAGGATTTTTTTTTTTACAGTTGTCCTGGGAATTGAATTCTGCGATGCCGCCTATTTTTCCATGAAAGCTTTAAATCATTGACAGGACAATCAGTCTTGCACATCTAGTTATATTTTTACGCATGGGGCAACTGAGAGACTGAAGGCATTTTTGTTGCTTAATGATGTCACGTAGAAGTTCCTCTGATTTCAGACAGGATCATACAGCACAGAAGTCCCTAACTATCCAGTTAGTCCCATTCCCCAGCTCTTTCCCCAAAGCCCTGTACATTTCTCTATTTCAACTATTTATCCAATTACCTTTTAAAGGTTACTACTGAATCTGCTTCCGCCGCCCTTTCAGGCAGTGCATTCCGGAGCACAACAACTCGCTGCGTAGGAAAAAAATCTCCTCTCCCCTCTGGTTCTTTTGGCAATTACATTAAATCTGTGTCCTCTGGTTACCGACCCTCCTGTCACTGGAAACAGTTTTTCTTTATTTACTCTACTAAAGCCGTTCACGATTTTGAACACCTCTATTAAATCCTTAACCTTCTCTGCTCTAAGGAGAACAATCCCAGTTTCTCCCAGTCTCTCCACGTAACTGAAGCCCCTCATCCCTGGTACCATTCTAGTAAATCTCCTCTGCACCCTCTCCAAGGCCACAAGGACACAATGAAGCCTAACTAGTGATTTATAAAGGTTTAGCATAACAAGTTCATGTTACTACTGTAACCTGACTACTGAGGCAGAGACATCACCATCACTTAAAATGGCATTGGATAAGTGTTGAAAAGGAAGAGTATAAAGGGACACGGGGTAAGGGGATTAGAGTTAGAGCGCGCCAGTCAAAGGTTTGGCTCTAGGCACAGGTACGATGGCCGAATGGCCTCCTTTTCTGCTGTAATTCACGTAATTTTATTCCGCCAACAAAGCATCAGTATTTCTGGTATGTAGTAAAATTCCTCTTTAGCCAGTAAATGGCTTACAGGAAAGCTACAGAGATAAGTATTCACGATTGTTTAGGAACAGGAAAAGGCCAACAAATCTTGGAGAGGATGGGCTGAATGATAGCAGGGATGATGAGAATGATTCCACTGATGAGGGACTTCCGTTACGTGGAGAGACGAGAGAAACTGGGGTTGTTCTCCTTAGAGCAGAGAAGGTTAAGAAAAGATTTAATAGAGGTGTTTCAAATGATGAGGGGTTTGATAGAATAAATAAGGACAAACTAATCCAGTGGCAGAAGGTCACTGATTTAAGGTGATTGGCAAAAGAACCAGAGGGGAGATGAGGAAACATTTTTTACGCAGCGAGTTATTATGATCTGGAATGCACTGCCTGAAAGTGTGGTGGAAGCAGATTCAGTATTAACTTTCTAAGGGGAATTGGATCAATACTTCAAGGGGAGAAAATTGTAGGGGTTTGGGGGAAGAGCGGGGGAATGGGATTAATTCAAAGAGCCGGCACAGTCACGATGGGTCGAGCGGCCTCCTTCTGTGCTGTAAGATTCTATGAAACCTGCTCCTATTACAGAAATCAACCCACCTGCTAACCATATCTCCTAATACGCTTGCCTGTAATGTCCCTGTCCTTCCCTGGGAACATATTCCACAACTCCATTACGCTTTGTGTGAAAGAGCTGTCCCTTCTTACTCTGTAGTTAAGAATATTTGATTTGTATCCCCTGCGATTTGTATCCTTCACCACAGGGGAGCGAGCAATTTTGCTGCTTCAATTCTTGTCAATTCCCATCGTGACCGTGAAAACCTCAATTAAGGTCACCTCGAACCCTCCTCCTTCCTGAAGGAAACAAGCCAAGCTTCCTTAACCTTTCCGCTTAATTTGAATTCCCGATACCGGGAATTGCCTTTGTTGCTGACTCCACCGCCCAGGGTAATCGCAAAGGGAGAGTGAGAGTGAAAGAGACAGTGACAGAGACAGAGACAGAGAGAGAGAGACAGCTGTCCCTAGTGGCGCCTGTTAAATGATATCACCGAACATGCGCCCCCTGATGCCCACACTCAGTCCCTCCCCAGGATCTGACAGTACTGGTACAGTTTGGTGCGTCATAACAAGACAGAAAGAGGCAGACGATTGCCCTGCCACCCCGGGGAGTTCTGGGTGATAGTGTAAGAAGGGCTGCAGTTCTTTTTGCCATCAGGAATCGGGTGTAGCTGTCCTACCTTTTTTGTGACATGTTTGACTGCAGAAATCGGTTCCTGTGTGAGTAAAGATCAACCAATTACATTTTGAGCGGAAACAACGCATTAATTTTGAAGATTTTAACTGTAAATAAGCTCCCCAGCGTGGGATTAAAACTTTACCCACTAGCTCTGTGTGCTCAAGCCGGGAGTGGGAGAGAGGGAGGAGTGGTGGGGGGGGGTTTAACCAACACAAACGTTCTTGGTCTTTGCACGCGCAAATGATTATGGGTATTTGTTCACTATTTAAATACACCCTGTCAAGGAATTTGGCCGTTCCTCTCCAATTCCCAGCTGTGTCCACATCGTTAAGCTCAGTCTCCTCTGTAGACACTGAGGCCGGGGCAATGGTGGGTGGATCTGAAAGGCAGGTTGGCTGCGATGGCCACGTTAAAGGGAGAATACTTCTGTAGGGGCCAAGTCTGTTGAAAGGTGGGGCGGAGGATGGGATGGGATGAGCTCTCTTTCGGCCGGCTGTGAGGGTCCTCTGGTCCTTGCTAACTTTTGCTGGCTATGGATCTTTGAAATGCTCTGCTCTACCTTGGTGATCTCCTTCAGCTCAGTGTCCCCTGCTCCCACCTTTCGCTCCTGGTCTACTCCTCATGCCCCAAACTCTTCAGCCCACCATGCCCCTGCTGTCTGATGCTCTGCCCCAAAACCCCTTCCGCCTGACCCTCTCCCTGCCTGCTTTCAAAATCCCACTAAAGACTTTTCCATTGCTCTCACCCATCCTCCCCTCGCACAACCCCTTAACTTCTGTTCTTCAACCTCCCGCTCGGAGCCCATTTCATTCTCTGAGCTTTCCCGTGAGGGGATTCCATATAAAGCCTAAGCTGTTGTAGAAGTGGAGTAGCAGTGTTAACCCAGTCCCTAGCCAGAGCGGCTCCGCCTCACGAAGCTACCCTCAAAACGCCTTGCAATTGGGTCGATGACTTGGACAAGGGGCTCAGCAGGTGTGCAGATGAAACGTGAAACAGGAAGGGGTGTAGACGAGGAGGAGGAATGCAGTCAGATTATATGACGCAGTGGATCGTGAAACCGCCTTGCAACCTTGCTGACTGCCTGCTTTTTGCTCGCCTTTACTGCAATTAAGGCTTTTAATTTGAAGATGATTTTGATTCTCTGCTCTGCTTACACTTGCTTCCTGTGAGGGTACTTGCCCTCACCGTCCCATGCCTCGGCGAGGGGGGAAAAAATCAAAAGCAGGGTAAAGGAGAGGACAGGAAAACCTTGAGCAGGTGAATGCCTTCAAATGAGCTCTTCCAATATTAGTGCTTTAACCCAGAACGTGTTCCGGTGAAATGTCTCTGTCACTGTAATGGAGAGAAATGGGTTAACGCCTGTAACACAGAGTGTGATGCGCGTTAAGTGTTTGTACGTGACATTTGCCTAAAGATATTTCTCCCCTTGTAGACGTGGTGCAGATGTGCAGCACGATGGTGTTCCAAGGCTGCAGCTCAGTGATGTAGGTGACCAGCTGCTTTGACTCGGCCTGTGTGGTTCCAAACCCTTCCGTCCTTTCCTCTGTGCTTCTGTACAAACTTCTCTCCCACTCCCCGTACTCCTTTAGTGGCTCCGGCCCCATTCTCTCCCACTCCCCGTGCTCCGTTAGTGACCCCGGCCCCATTCTCTCCCACTCCCCGTGCTCCGTTAGTGACCCCGGCCCCATTCTCTCCCACTCCCCGTGCTCCGTTAGTGACCCCGGCCCCATTCTCTCCCACTCCCCGTACTCCTTTAGTGACTCCGGCCCCATTCTCTCCCACTCCCCGTGCTCCGTTAGTGACCCCGGCCCCATTCTCTCCCACTCCCCATGCTCCGTTAGTGACCCCGGCCCCATTCTTTCCCACTCCCCGTGCTCCGTTAGTGGCACCGGCCCCATTCTCTCCCACTCCCCGTGCTCCGTTAGTGGCCCCGGCCCCATTCTCTCCCACTCCCCGTGCTCCTTTAGTGACTCCGGCCTCATTCTCTCCCACTCCCCGTGCTCCTTTAGTGACCCCGGCCCCATTCTCTCCCACTCCCCATGCTGTGTTAGTGACCCCGGCCCCATTCTCTCCCACTCCCCGTGCTCCGTTAGTGACCCCGGCCCCATTCTCCCTCACTCCCCGTGCTGTGTTAGTGACCCCGGCCCCATTCTCTCCCACTCCCCGTGCTGTGTTAGTGACCCCGGCCCCATTCTCTCCCACTCCCCGTGCTCCGTTAGTGACCCCGGCCCCATTCTCTCCCACTCCCCGTGCTGTGTTAGTGACCCCGGCCCCATTCTCTCCCACTCTCCGTGCTCCATTAGTGGCCCCGGCCCCATTCTCTCCCACTCCCCGTGCTCCCTTAGTGACCCCAGCCCCATTCTCTCCCACTCCCCGTGCTCCGTTAGTGACCCCGGCCCCATTCTCTCCCACTCCCCGTGCTCCCTTAGTGACCCCGGCCCCATTCTCTCCCACTCCCCGTGCTCCGTTAGTGACCCCGGCCCCATTCTCTCCCACTCCCCGTGCTCCCTTAGTGACCCCGGCCCCATTCTCTCCCACTCCCCGTGCTGCGTTAGTGACCCCGGCCCCATTCTCTCCCACTCCCCGTGCTCCGTTAGTGACCCCGGCCCCATTCTCTCCCACTCCCCGTGCTGCGTTAGTGACCCCGGCCCCATTCTCTCCCACTCCCCGTGCTCCGTTAGTGACCCCGGCCCCATTCTCTCCCACTCTCCGTGCTCCGTTAGTGACCCCGGCCCCATTCTCTCCCACTCCCCGTGCTGTGTTAGTGACCCCGGCCCCATTCTCTCCCACTCCCCGTGCTCCGTTAGTGACCCCGGCCCCATTCTCTCCCACTCCCCGTGCTCCGTTAGTGACCCCGGCCCCATTCTCTCTCACTCCCCGTGCTCCGTTAGTGACCCCGGCCCCATTCTCTCCCACTCCCCGTGCTCCGTTAGTGACCCCGGCCCCATTCTCTCCCACTCCCCGTGCTGCGTTAGTGACCCCGGCCCCATTCTCTCCCACTCCCCGTGCTCCGTTAGTGACCCCGGCCCCATTCTCTCCCACTCTCCGTGCTCCGTTAGTGACCCCGGCCCCATTCTCTCCCACTCCCCGTGCTGTGTTAGTGACCCCGGCCCCATTCTCTCCCACTCCCCGTGCTCCGTTAGTGACCCCGGCCCCATTCTCTCCCACTCCCCGTGCTCCGTTAGTGACCCCGGCCCCATTCTCTCTCACTCCCCGTGCTGCGTTAGTGACCCCGGCCCCATTCTCTCCCACTCCCCGTGCTGCGTTAGTGACCTCGGCCCCATTCTCTCCCACTCCCCATGCTGTGTTAGTGACCCCGGCCCCATTCTCTCCCACTCCCCGTGCTCCCTTAGTGACCCCAGCCCCATTCTCTCCCACTCCCCGTGCTCCGTTAGTGACCCCGGCCCCATTCTCTCCCACTCCCCGTGCTCCCTTAGTGACCCCGGCCCCATTCTCTCCCACTCCCCGTGCTCCGTTAGTGACCCCGGCCCCATTCTCTCCCACTCCCCGTGCTCCCTTAGTGACCCCGGCCCCATTCTCTCCCACTCCCCGTGCTGCGTTAGTGACCCCGGCCCCATTCTCTCCCACTCCCCGTGCTCCGTTAGTGACCCCGGCCCCATTCTCTCCCACTCCCCGTGCTGCGTTAGTGACCCCGGCCCCATTCTCTCCCACTCCCCGTGCTCCGTTAGTGACCCCGGCCCCATTCTCTCCCACTCCCCGTGCTCCGTTAGTGACCCCGGCCCCATTCTCTCCCACTCCCCGTGCTGTGTTAGTGACCCTGGCCCCATTCTCTCCCACTCCCCGTGCTGTGTTAGTGACCCCGGCCCCATTCTCTCCCACTCCCCGTGCTGTGTTAGTGACCCCGGCCCCATTCTCTCCCACTCCCCGTGCTGTGTTAGTGACCCCGGCCCCATTCTCTCCCACTCCCCGTGCTCCGTTAGTGACCCCGGCCCCATTCTCTCCCACTCCCCGTGCTCCGTTAGTGACCCCGGCCCCATTCTCTCCCACTCCCCATGCTGTGTTAGTGACCCCGGCCCCATTCTCTCCCCCGGCCCCATTCTCTCCCACTCCCCGTGCTGTGTCAGTGACCCCGGCCCCATTCTCTCCCACTCCCCGTGCTGTGTTAGTGACCCCGGCCCCATTCTCTCCCACTCCCCGTGCTGTGTTAGTGACCCCGGCCCCATTCTCTCCCACTCCCCGTGCTGTGTTAGTGACCCCGGCCCCATTCTCTCCCACTCCCCGTGCTGTGTTAGTGACCCCGGCCCCATTCTCTCCCACTCCCCGTGCTCCGTTAGTGGCCCCGGTCCCCATGCTGTGTTCACAGAGGAAACGCCATCCGAAGTGGGAATTATATTCTGAGAGATAAAGTAAGCTTTCTAAAGACGTACTGTGACCTGAACGAGAGAGAGAGAAACAAAGAAGAAACACAGATAGCCAAATGGAGAGGGAGAGAGACAGAGGATGGGGGAAGAGAGAACATGAGTGAATGAGAGACACACAGAGAGAAAGGGGAGAGGAAGATAGGAAAAGAACAAGAGGAAAGAACCAGGCTTCAGGGGTGGACGAGTGGGGTAAAGGAGGATGGTGGTGTCGCTGTTTTGTGAATGGAGGTTGCGTTATTATGCAATCGTGTGGGGCCCACTCCCTGGTTTTGCCACAAGTATCAGGCTCCGAGCCCCAGCAGCTAGACATCCCTGCTCTAGGCTATCCACCAGTACGTGGGCTGATGCCTGAATTCTTCTACCACCCTCCGGTTCAGACACACAGAGTGAGGCAAGGTGTCTTACTGGTTGGGAGGTGAAATGGTGAGGGGGCCATTCTCCAACACACCTTCCCCAGTTATGCTGCAGCGCTGGTGAAAGAGATGTCCTCCCCATTTACTCAGTGGCATGTGGTGCAGAAAGAGCTAAAAGAGAAAGGTTTTCATTCAAATGAAAATTCTTCTTTTTCATTAAAAAGTCATAAAATCAAACAACCATTCTCCACTTGCTCTCTGGACTCCCTCTCCCCAATGTTCCCGTCCTGTGCTCTCATCTGCTCCTTGTCCTCACTCGCTCCCCTTTTCCCCTTCACATTCTCCCACTCACAGCTCCCTCCTGAATTCCCAGCCAGCTCCTGCAGGCACCCGTCCCTCCCTCCTACCCGTCTCTCTCTCTCTCCCACTATGCACCATTTCTCTTGGCACTCTCGCCAAGTCCTGACGTCTTTCACTTACTTTTTCTCCCACCTTTCCCTCATTCCCTCTCTCACTTGCTTTCCTACCATCGCGCTGCATTCAATTCTCTCGCCCGCCCGCTACAATTCGTCCACAGGCACCTCATCCGCACAAAGGGCCTGCAATCCCCAGCGATCCTGTCCTTGCCAAAGCTGCACTCACTCCCTGTGGTCTAGTGAACTAAGATCCCCAAAGGATCCTTCAATCACCTCTCCCCAGCTAACCTCCTCCAGCGTTATGTCCCTGCGTGGAGCTTCTCCTCCACTCGTGTGATCTTTGTTCTCTATCCCCCGCCCCACCATCAGTGCCTGCTCCTTCAGACACTTTGTCCCCATCCCCCATCACCTCTGTGCTTTCTGCCCCCTCCCCAATCTCTCTCTTTCCTTTCCCTCCCCTACTGGGTGTCTAATTCTTATTCACTGCTCTGTAAAGTGCTCGGAGATGACTGTGTGCACGTGCTGAGCGGGTCGTTGTTGCACCCCCAACTTTCTGGCCCAAACAAAATCTTCCATGCCTTGGAACCAGAGGAGGCCTTTCAGCCCCTCGAGTGTGTTCCGCCATTCAATCAGATCATGGCTGATCTATACCTCCATTTACCTGCCTTTGCTCCATAACCTTACCCAACAAAAATCTACCCATCTCAGGCTTGAAAATGTTCAATTGATCCCCAATATCCACAGCCTTTTGGGGGGGGAGAGTTCCAGATTTCCACTACCCTTTGTGTGAAGAAGTGCTTCTTGATTTCACTCCTGAATTACCTGCCTCTAATTTCAAAATTGTGCCTGTTTGTTCAGGACTCCCCCACCAGAGGAAACAGTTTCTCTCTATCTACCCCATCGAGTCCTTTTATCACATTAAAGATCATTATTTCTTTCAAATACGACTGTGGCCAAATTTCAGGGACTCTGCAGTCATTACAGAAAAGGTAAGCACTTTTTAACAGTGCAGTAGTCTTTCTTTAAATGAAATTCTCCTCTGCTATTTACACAGAAATTACAACATGGAACCAGGCTGTTCGGCCCAACCAGTCGGTGCTGGCGTTTATCCTCACGAGCAGTGGTCCTAATCCCATGAGCCCGCCCTGTTCCAGTTGCCGATTACTCCCCCTTTCCTTCAATCACCGATCTGACCTATTTTTAAATGGTGCCACAGCATCTGCTTCAATCCCTAATTCCACAGCCTCACTACCCTGTGTTTCTCCACCCAGCTCGGCAGTGGAGCTGCTGCAATAGCGTGCTCCCGATTTCCCGACTCCTCCAAGCTAGCGTGGCTTCCCTGCCCAGTACCTTGCAAAATGAGCCAGTAAGCTGCGATTACCCTCACAGTTCAAGCTGTTATCAGCCTCGTGTACTGACGCCTACAGGGGGACAGTAGTAGCTGGTCCTTACAACAGGCCTCATCAACCCATACTATAGAAGATAAAGGGCAATGATTTGCATAAACAGGTTACTGGAGGGAGTGATCTGATCTTCTGGCCTGCCTCCCATCTTGCACCCTCTGTAAACCTGAGCTCATACAAAACTCTGCTGCCCGTGTCCTAACTCGCACCAAGTCCCGTTCACCCATCACCCCCTGTGCTCACTGACCTACACTGGCTCCCAGTCCAGCAAAGCCTCCAATTTAAAATTCTCATCCTTGTTTTCAAATCCCACCACGGCCTCGCCCCATCCTATCTCTGTAACCTCCTCCAGCCCCACAACCCTGAGATCTCTGCGCTCCTTCAATTCTGGCCTCTTGTGCATTCCTGATTTTCTTTGCTCCACCATTGGCGGCCGTGCCTTCAGCTGTCTAGGCCCTAAGCTCTGGAATTCCCTCCCTAAACCTCTCCGCCTCTCTCTCCTCCTTTAAGATGCTCCTTAAAACCTCCCTCTTTTCACCTGTCCTAATATCTCCTTACGTGGATGGGTGTCAAATTTTATCTGATAATCGCTCCTGTGAAGCGCCTTGGGATGTTTTACTATGTTAAAGGGGCTATATAAATGCAACTTGTTGCCACTGACACTTGCTCCTACTATGTTTATACTGGCAGCATTACTCCTGGTACAAACATTTGCGCGGGGTTAATTTCAAGAAGCTGTAATTGCCCAAATAAACGCATGCAGGAATAACCTATTTTATAATAACCGAAGGGTCCATCACTGACAACCAGTCACCAGACCCGGGGAGTGAATTATATTTGGTAATATAATGGCTCCCAGTTTAATGAATTTACCACTTGCCCCCGCCTGGTGTTTAGAGGTACTGAAAGGACATAACAGGCTGCGCTGTAATATCTACAACTGGGTTATGTCAGTCAAACAATTTTGAGAATGAAACATTCCGACTGCCTGTTATTATACAATTATTACAGAATAACATTACCAGATTTTAAAATCAGGTACCACAGGGAATTACATTCAGTGATCCTACAGTCCCCGTACAGAGCGCGCGGTTAAACGGGAGTGCGGGCCAGACATGGCAACACAACCCTGAGTTACTGACTTGCTCTTCCGCTGTGCGATTCTCTGTGCCGGGAGCACAGGATAAACAGGTATTTTTCCCCATCTTACTCCTTTTAGATCTGGCAGGCGCCCGACATCCGCGCCCACCCCCCCCTGCTGTCACGCCCTTAGCGGCCATTCGGCACACGTGAGCCCAGGCAGTGATATTACTGGCAGGTTATTCAACGACCGGGGCATCTCAGCTGCGATCGACCTTGTGTGCTTTCCAGTGAGGGGGGAGGGTTACTGGCCAGCGACCAGGAGTGGGAGCCCTGGCTGATTTGCCTGTGCTGAACCAAGGGGTACTGGGGCCGATTGCAACCACCCTACTGTTGCCCTGCTGAGAATCTGCTGACCATCAGCACGGAGCAGGGATCAAACCGGGGACAGTCCTGGTCTCTACAGCTCAGCGACTCACTTTCGGGGAAGGTGTTTTTGCACCTTTTCTCAGGAAGCAGTACCAGCTCAGTGTATATGATGAAAGCACATGCCGCCCTTACCTGTGTACCCTATTTTCTCAAAGCTAAGTAGGTTGAAAATGCTATTGTAGAGCTGCATCTCTTTCTTGTGGTTTTGGTCCATCTCGTCCAGGATTTCCATCAGCTCGTTGCCGGTCTTGGTGGGGTGGCCGCATTCCCCCTCGTGAGCGGTCAGCTCGTGGAACGGCCCCTGCCATGGGCATCCGATCCGCTTGTATTTACACTGCGTCACCCTGGCACGGAGGAGGGGGAAACAACACAGGAGACTATTAGATGGTATCTAAGTGCTTACACTTTCTCAAATGAAGAGATAGACTAACTTGCATTTCTATAGCGTCTTTCACCACCTCAGGATGTCCCAAAGCACTTTACCGCCAATGAAGTACTTTCTGAAGTGTAGTCACTGTTGTAATGTAGGAAATGCAGCAGCCAAATTTGCACACAGCAAGCTCCCACAAACAGCAATGAGATCACAGACTAGATAATCTGTTTTAGTGATGTTGGGTGAGGGAAATAGTGCCATGGGATCTTTTATGCTCACCTGAGAGGGCAGACGCGGCCTTGGATTAAAGTGTCATCTGAAAGATGGCACCTCCGAGTGCAGCAATCCCTCGGTACTGCCCCTCCAACAGTGCAGCGCTCCATCAGTACTGCCCCTCCGACAGTGCGGCGCTCCCTCAGTACTGCCCCTCCGACAGGGCAGTGCTCAGTCAGTACTGCCCCTCCGACAGTGCAGCATTCCCTCAGTACTGCCCTCCAACAGTGCAGCGCTCTCTCAGTACTGCCCCTCTGACAGTGCAGCACTCCCTCGGTACTGCCCCTCCGACAGTGCAGTGCTCCCTCAGTACTGCCCCTCCGACAGTGCAGTGCTCAGTCAGTACTGCCCCTCCGACAGTGCAGCACTCCTTCAGTACTGCCCCTCCGACAGTGCAGCGCTCCCTCAGTACTGCCCCTCCAACAGTGCAGCACTTCTTCAGTACTGCTCCTCCAAAAATGCAGCGCTCCCTCAGTACTGCCCCTCCGACAGTGCAGCGCTCCCTCAGTACTGCCCCTCCGACAGTGCAGCACTCCCTCAGTACTGCCCCTCCGACAGTGCAGCATTCCCTCAGTACTGCCCTCCAACAGTGCAGCACTCTCTCAGTACTGCCCCTCTGACAGTGCAGCACTCCCTCGGTACTGCCCCTCCGACAGTGCAGTGCTCCCTCAGTACTGCCCCTCCGACAGTGCAGCATTCCCTCAGTACTGCCCTCCAACAGTGCAGCGCTCTCTCAGTACTGCCCCTCTGACAGTGCAGCACTCCCTCGGTACTGCCCCTCCGACAGTGCAGCGCTCCCTCAGTACTGCCCCTCCAACAGTGCAGCGCTCCCTCAGTACTGCCTCTTGGACAGTGCAGAGCTCCCTCAGTACTGCCCCTCCAACAGTGCAGCACTCCTTCAGTACTGCCCCTCCAGCAGTGCAACGCTCCTTCAGTACTGCCCCTCCGACAGTGCAGCACTCCCTCAGTACTGCCCCTCCGACAGTGCAGCACTCCCTCAGTACTGCCCCTCTGACAATGCAGCGTTCCCTCAGTACTGCCCCTCTGACAGTGCAGCGCTCCCTCAGTACTGCCTCTTGGACAGTGCAGAACTCCCTCAGTACTGCCCCTCCAACAGTGCAGCGCTCCTTCAGCACTGCCCCTCTGACAGTGCAGCACTCCCTCAGTACTGCCCCTCTGACAGTGCAGCATTCCCTCAGTACTGCCCCGCCGACAGTGCAGCACTCCCTCAGAACTGCCCCTCCGACAATGCAGCATTCCCTCAGTACTGCCCCTCTGACAGTGCAGCGCTCCCTCAGTACTGCCTCTTGGACAGTGCAGAACTCCCTCAGTACTGCCCCTCTAACAGTGCAGCACTCCCTCAGTACTGCCCCTCTGACAGTGCAGCATACCCTCAGTGCTGCCCCTCCAACAGTGCAGCACTTCTTCAGTACTGCTCCTCCAAAAGTGCAGCGCTCCCTAAGTACTGCTCCTCCGACAGTGCAGCGCTCCCTCAGTACTGCCCCTCTGACAGTGCAGCACTCCCTCAGTACTGACCCTCCGACAGTGCAGCGCTCCCTCAGTATTGACCCTCCGACAGTGCAGCACTCCCTCAGTACTGCCCCTCCGACAGTGCAGCGCACTCCCTCAGTACTGCCCCTCTGACAGTGCAGCGCTCCCTCAGTACTGACTCTCCGATAGTGCAGCACTCCCTCAGTACTGCCCCTCTGACAGTGCAGCCTACCCTCAGTACTGCCCCTCCAACAGTGCAGCACTCCTTCAGTACTGCTCCTCCAAAAGTGCAGCGCTCCCTCAGTACTGCCCCTCCGACAGTGCAGCACTCCCTCAGTACTGCCCCTCTGACAGTGCAGCACTCCCTTAGTACTGACCCTCCGACAGTGCAGCGCTCCCTCAGTATTGACCCTCCGACAGTGCAGCACTCCCTCAGTACTGCCCCTCCGACAGTGCAGTGCTCCCTCAGTACTGACCCTCCGACAGTGCAGCACTACCTCAGTACTGCACTGGGAGTGTCAGCCTGGATTATGTTCTCAAGTCTCTAGAGTGGGACTTGAACCGATAACCTACCGACTCAGAGGCGAGAGTGCTACTAACAAATTAAAAATCAAAATGGACTCTGTCATCTCCTGTACTGTCGAGATTTCAGAATCGATCGAGGCCCTTCGACTCATCGTGTCCATGGTACTCCCACCACTGGAGCTAAACACACGAATGACAACACCCACTTGGCTCTCCGCCACTGTTTTTTGTGTACTGCCCAGACGATAAATGTCTCAAAGGGATCCCAGTGCATGGCAGCTCCTCGCCAGACCAGCAACCAGCCCCATGCTTACGAGAATGCCGAAACCAGCGTAAAGGAGGCAGAGTGGCAACTGTTTCTGCTACCCTTGTGTTACTTGTATAAAAAAAAGCACTGGTCTCTTCCAAATAGGGTGTCGATTTTTCAACTAGTAATTTTCATACATTAAAACCCTCGTGAATATGCTCAGTTCTGGTCTCTATATTACAAAAAAATGATATAGAGGCACTTGAGAAGGTGCATGAAAATTTACACAGCTGATACCAGAACTGAGAGGTTATAACGGATTCTTTTCTCTAGAAAAGACTGAGGGGTGACCTTATAGAGGTCTTTAAAAATTATGAAAGGGTTTGATAGGGTAGATGTAGAGAAAATGTTTCCACTTGTGAAGGAGTCCAAAACTAGAGGCCATAAATATAAGATAGTCACTAATAGGGTAGCTATTCACAGTGGCAGAAGGTGGGTAGTGGTGTTCCACAAGGATCAGTGCTGGGACCACTGTTGTTCGCAATTTATATTAACCATTTAGACTTGGGAATCAAAAATACAATTTCTAAATCTGCGGATGACACCAACTTGGGGGGGGGGGGGTGGTCATAGCCAATACTGAGCAGGACTGCAACAAATTACAATAAGACATTAATAAACTTGCAGAATGGGCATATAATTGCCAAATGAAATTCAACACAGATAAATGTGAGGTATTACATTTCGGTAAGAAAAATAAGGAGGTCACATATTACTTGGAAAATAAGAATCTAAATGGGGTAGAGGAGCAAAGGGATCTCAGAGTACAAATACACAAATCACTAAAAGTAGCGACACAGGTTAACAAGGCCATAAAAAAAGCAAACCAAGCACTAGGGTTTATTTCTGGAGGGATAGATTTGAAAAGTAGTGAAGTTATGCTAAACCTGTATCGAGCCTTGGTTAGACCACATGTGGAGTACTGCGTGCAGTTCTGGTCGCCATATTATAAATAAAAAGGATATAGAGGCACTGGAGAGGGTGCAGAGAAGATTTACAAGGATGATACCAGAAATGTGAGGGTATACCTATCCGGAAAGGATGAACAGGCTGGGTCTCTTTTCTCTTGAAAAGAGAAGGCTGAGGGTGACTTAATAGAGGCCTTTAAAATCAGGAAAGGTTTTGATAGAGTGGATACAGAGAGAATGTTTTGTGGGGAAGAGCAAAACTAGAGGTCATCAATATAAGATAGTCACCAAGAAATCCAATCGGGAATTCAGAAGAAATCTCTTTACCCAGAGAGTGGTGAGAATGTGGAACTCGCTGCCACAGGGAGTGGTTGAAGCGAATAGTGTAGATACATTTAAGGGGCGGTTAGATAAGCATATGAGGGAGAAGAGAATAGAGGGTTATGCTGATTGGGTTAGATAAGGAAAGACGGGAGGAGGCGCGAGTGGAACATAAACACTGGCATGGACTGGTTGGGCCGAATGGCCTGTTTCTGTGCCGTAGAGCCAATGTAATGTAATAAATCCAAGAGGGAATTCAGAAAAATGTCTTTACCCAGAGAGTGGTGAGAATGTGGAACTCGCTACCACAGGGAGTGGTTGAGGCGAATAGCAGAGATGCATTTAAGGGGAAGCTGGATAAACACAAAGGGAGAAAGGAGTAGAAGGAGATGTTGATAGGGTGAGATGAAGTAGAGTGGGAGGAGGCTCATGTGGAGCATAAACACCATCATAGACCAGTTGGGTTGAATGGCCTGTTTCCGTGCTGTAAATTCTAGGTAATCCCAGTCCCCTGTTTTTCCCTGCACTCTTATTATTTTTCTTCATCAAGTGTTTATCACTTATATAAAACACTGGTTCGGCCCCAGCTGGGGTATTGTGTCCAATTCTGGGCACCGCACTTTAGGAAGGACGTGAAGGCTTTGGAGAGAGTACAGAAGAGATTTACTGGAATGGTTCCAGGGATGAGGGATTACAGTTAGTGGATAGACTGGAGAAGCTGGGGTTGTTCTCCTTGGAGCAGAGAAGGCTAAGAGGAGATTTGATAGATTTAAAATCATGAAGGGTTTAAATAGATTAAATTAGTTAGACAGGGTAAATAAAGAGAAACTGTTTCCAGTGGCTGAAGGGCCAATAACAAGAGGGCACAGATTTAAGGTGATTGGCAAAAGAACCAGAGGCGACATGAGGAAAATCCTTTTTACACGAGTGGTTAGGATTTGGAACCTGCTGCCTGATAGGGCGGTGGATACAGATTCAATAGTAGCCTTCAAAAGGGAATTGGATAAATACTTGAAGGAGAAAAAATTGCAGGGATATGCGGAAAGAGCGGGACTAACTGGATTGCTCTTCGAGCCGGCGCAGACTCGATGGGCTGAATGGTCACTTACCGTGCTGTACTATTCTATGATTATCTAACTTGGCTTACTTAAATGAACGTAAACTTAACTTAAATTAACTTGGCTTCAATATGTCCCCATGGTAATGGAATCTATGTTCTAACAACCCTTTGTGCGAAAGATTTTTCTAACCTCCCCTTGATGTTTCAGTGCTATTCTTTTTATTTGCCTCCCTTTGCTGAGTGGAAATAATCTTTCATTATTTACCCTCTCAAAGTCTTTAATAATGTCCGACTCTTTTATCAGACCTTCCCGTGACCATCTCTGCTCTCGTGTATACAACTTAGTTCCCAAGTCTCTCATCATTATACTTCCTGGAATCACCTGCTTTGCACCTTTGTTTATGCCTTTCATAGCTCCTCTATAATGGGATGTCTGAAACTGTAACCATAGCCTAACCACACCTCTTTGCTTTTGTATTCAATGCCCTGTATATTAAACCCAGGAACCCAAGTGACCTGTAATGGCCTTCTCCACCTCAATCCCACTTTGCAAAATCTGAGTATCCGGTGTACCCCTAGATCAATGCACCTGTACCCTGAGATCTGTGTGTCCGTACCCCTAGATCAATGCACCTGTACCGAGATGTCTGTCTGTCCGCCCCCCTACATCAATTCACCTGTACCGAGATGTGTCTGTCCGTACCCCTAGATCAATGCACCTGTACCAAGATCTGTCTGTCCGTACCCCTAGATCAATGCACCTGTACCCTGAGATGTCTGTCTGTCCGTACCCCTACATAAATTCACCTGTACCGAGATATGCCTGTCCATACCCCTAGATCAATGCACCTGTACCAAGATCTGTCAGTCCGTACCCCTAGATCAATGCACCTGTACCGAGATGTCTGTCTGTCCGCACCCCTACATCAATTCACCTGTACCCTGAGATCTGTGTCCGTACTCCTAGATCAATGCACCTGTACCGAGATCTGTGTGTCCGTACCCCTAGATCAATTCACCTGTACCGAGATCTGTGTCCGTACCCCTAGATCAATGCACCTGTACCGAGATCTGTGTGTCCGTACCCCTAGATCAATTCACCTGTACCGAGATCTGTGTGTCCGTACCCCTAGATCAATTCACCTGTACCGAGATCTGTGTCCGTACCCCTAGATCAATGCACCTGTACCGAGATCTGTGTGTCCGTACCCCTAGATCAATGCACCTGTACCGAGATCTGTGTGTCCGTACCCCTAGATCAATTCACCTGTACCGAGATCTGTGTGTCCGTACCCCTAGATCAATGCACTTGTACCGAGATCTGTGTATCCGTACCCCTAGATCAATTCACCTGTACCGAGATCTGTGTCCGTACCCCTAGATCAATTCACCTGTACCGAGATCTGTGTGTCCGTACCCCTAGATCAATGCACCTGTACCGAGATCTGTGTGTCCGTACCCCTAGATCAATGCACCTGTACCGAGATCTGTGTGTCCGTACCCCTAGATCAATGCACCTGTACCGAGATCTGTGTGTCCGTACCCCTAGATCAATGCACCTGTATCCTGAGATCTGAGTGTGTGTAGGTCTGGATCTGTGTATCCATACTGCCATCTATCCCTCCACTCCATGGGAAATTTGGCCTTTTACGGTATTTTTCCAGTTTCTGTTACCGGCACCCGGCTACTGGACCCAGCCACAGTCTGTTCGCCCTCCTGCCATCTGGGAGATGCTACAGATACATTCGCACCCGTACGACCAGATTTAGGAACAGCTTCTTTCCCAGGGCTGTCATCCTACTGAACTCCACAAATAAACTCTAAAGCTTGCACATCTGCCAATGCACTTTATTATGGTTATGTTTATGTTAAATGTATTACAAGCCAAATGTATGTTGAATGTTTAAATGTCTTAACCTAAATGTACACTCTCGGGAGCCGCAAGCCTACATTTCGTTGTACTGCACTTGTGCACTAACAATGACAATAAAGTTGATTATTATTATTTAGCACTTTATATTCATCTTCACTGAATTGCATTTGCCAGATATGTGCCTTCTTCCTAAGCTGATTCTATCTCTCTGCAGTCTTCCCTATTCATTCTCACAGTTTGAGGTTTGTTTTTGCATCTATATATATATCTTTCTAATAAAGTTCTGATGATCAGCACTGGGGAATGGAACAATTATGCGCTTTTTCTATCAAGTGTCAGCAGAAGGCTGCTGGAGTGTGTGTGACTGCCGGGATGAGAAGAGGATTGGGTTGGGCTGAGCTGCAACGCCCTCCACGCTCGAATAGCCTGCCAGCACTCACCCTCTCAGCCCAACACATGATGAATGATCGGTGACGTAACTTCGCGAAATCCGGCAGCATCCAGATCCTTCAGTGGGTGGGGGCAGAAAGCCTGACATTTACAGCAAACAAGCACTATAAATCTTTATTAAAGAAAAGATGTGTGTTCTTAAAGCTGGAAGATTTCTAATCCAACCACAAGTGGGAGTAAGATGTTTAAAAAAAAACTTCCCATCAACAAGAATTATTATTCGCTCCAGAAATAATACATTTACCACAAAAACTACACATTTTATTAATTCTGTGCTTCATTTAGAGGTAGACGAGGTAGAATGAGGTACAGTATCTTCCAGACTCAGGGACAAGCCTTGGTGTATGATCAATCCTGGCCCTGTACAGGTGACTAAGGCCAGCACTGAGTGAGCAATGGAATGTAATTTCTCAGCCGTCAAGTGTTTTACAGCTGGACAGGTCACGAAGGCAGAGCAGCAAGCCTCCCAAGTGTCGCTCACCATTAGCAGCGCAGCTCCAATCCACGTGCTGCAGTAAGGACATGGCTTCTTTGCCCGAGTCTCCTCATGATGAGTTACTGATCTTGGCTCACAGAGGAGAGAAGATCAGGGGCTCGTGTGGCTTGGTTACAGAGTGGAATTGGCCGAGTCCTGTTGCCAGGTTGCCCGCTATTCCAACTCGGGCAGGGGCAGGGTGCATGACACAGGGAGATGGCATCCGCATATACCCTTGGAGAGGATGCAGAGGAAATTTACTAGATTGGTAACAGGGATGAGGGACTTCAGTTATGTAGAGAGACCAGAGAAGCTGTTCTCCTTAGAGCAGAGAAGGTTAAGAGGAGATTTGATAGAGGTGTTCAAAATCATGAATTACACTTAGCTGTCAGTTTTATTAAAAATGGAAGCAGCTAACTCAATTTTTTCCCCTCTTTCTCACTCAACTGTGTTTTTCCTGTAAAAATGTGATGCTTCGCAATTTTCATGTGTTGTAATCAGAGAATGGTTATATCACAGAAGGCCACCATTCGGCCCGTCGAGCCCGTGCCAGCTCTCTGCAACAGCACTTTAGCTGGTCCCACTCCCCACCCTTTCCCTGTAAACCGGCAATTTTTTTTCCTTCAGGTACTTATTTCAGATCCTAACCACTCGCTGCATAAAAAAGTTTTTCCTCAAGGCGCCTTTGGTTCTTCTGCCAATCACCTTAAATCTGTGTCCTCTGAGCAGAGCATGGAACCTGGTCGGGAACAGAGAGGGAAAAAAAAATCCAGGAGTGACATCACAGGATAGCTGGTAACTGATTAAGAGCAAAGGAAACTGTGACCTTTCAAAGGTAGGGACCAGGGTTAAATAGCTGGTTAGGAATTAAGCAGAAACTTGGAGGTTAGTAACAGTTAATACTATATTAAATTACTATTTTATTAATAACTTGAATCTTAGTCTTAAGTTTCTGTAAATTAGTTAATAGCCTATTAAATAGAGGCATGGCAGGGCAGCTCAGTCCCGTGGAATGCACATCCTGTGCCATGTGGGAACTCCAGGATGCTTCCCGTCTCCTGGACAACCACGTGTGCAGGTGTCGTCAGCTGGAGGAGCTCGACCTCCGGGTTTCGGAGCTTGAGCAGCAGCTGCCGTCACTGTGGTGCATCCGCAAGGCTAAGAGCTTCGTGGATAGCACGTTTCAGGAGGTGGTCACCCCGCAGATAAAGAGTGTGCAGGCAGAAAAGGAATGGGTGACCGCCAGACAGAAAAGGAGGACCAGGCAGGTAGTGCAGGAGTCCCCTGAATGCATCTCGCTCTCCAACCCGTATTCGGTTCCGAGTACTTGAGGGCGATGGTTCCTCTGGGGAGTACAGCCAGTCCACAGCACCACAGGTGGCTCAGCTGTACAGGGGGGAGGAAGAAGAGTGGGAGAGCAATAGTGGTAGGGGATCTGCTAGTTAGGGGAGCAGACAGGTGTTTCTGCGGCTGCAGGCGTGACTCCAGGATGGGGGTAAGGTACTGACTTGGATAGAGAACTGGTTGGCAGACAGGAAGCAAAGAGTTGGAATA
The DNA here is from genome assembly GCF_052327205.1 of Somniosus microcephalus. Classification (NCBI taxonomy): domain Eukaryota; kingdom Metazoa; phylum Chordata; class Chondrichthyes; order Squaliformes; family Somniosidae; genus Somniosus; species Somniosus microcephalus. The sequence goes on along the minus strand of NC_140991.1, from coordinate 9,610,089 downwards.
AACGGGTCTTTTTCCGAGTGGCAGACAGTGACTAGTGGGGTACCGCAGGGATCGGTGCTAAGACCCCAGCTATTCACAATATATATTAATGATCTAGACGAGGGAACGAGATGTAATATCTCCAAGTTTGCAGACGACACAAAGTTGGGTGGGCATGTGTGCTGTGAGGAGGATGCAGAGAAACTCCAGTATGATTTGGACAGGTTGGGTGATTGGGCACATGCAGTATAATGTGGATAAATGCGAGGTTATCCACATTGGTGGCAAAAACAGGAAGGCAGATTATCTAAACGGCAATAGATTGGGAAAAGGGGAAGTGCAACAAGACCTGGGTGTCCTTGTGCACCAGTCGCTGAAGGTAAGCATGCAAGTGCAGCAGGCGGTTAAGAAGGCAAATGGTATGTTGGCCTTCATAGCAAGAGGATTTGAGTACAGGAGCAAGGATGTCTTGCTGCAGTTGTACAGGGCCTTGGTGAGACCACACCTTGAGTATTGTGTGCAGTTTTGGTCGCCTTATCTGAGGATGTTCTTGCCATGGAGGGAGTGCAGCGAAGATTCACTAGACTGATACCTGGGATGGCAGGAATGACGTATGAGAGATTGGGTCGATTAGGCTTATATTCGCTGGAGTTTAGAAGAATGAGAGGGGATCTCATTGAAACTTATGGAATTCTGACAGGACTGGACAGACTAGATGCAGGAAGGATGTTCCCGATGGCGGGAGTCCAGAACCAGGGGTCACAGGGTAAGGATAAGGGGTAAGCCATTTAGGACTGAGATGAGGAGGAATTTCTTCACCCAGAGAGTGGTGAACCTGTGGAATTCTCTACCTCAGAAGGCAGTTGAGGCCAATTCATTAAATATATTCAAGAAGGAGTTAGATATATTTCTTAAGGCTAAAGGGATTAAGGGATATGGGGAGAAGGCAGGGACAGGGTACTGAATTTGGATGATCAGCCATGATCTCATTGAATGGCGGAGCAGGCTCGAAGGGCCGAATGGCCTACTCCTGCTCCTATCGTCTATGTTTCTATGTATATTGCCTCCCTGGTGCCAGGGTTAAGGATGTCACTGAACGGCTGCAGGACATTCTGAGGGGGGAGGGTGAACAGCCAGAGGTCATAGTCCATATTGGTACTAACGACATTGGATAGAAAGAGGGATGAGGTCCTGCAGGCAGGTTTGAGGGAGCTAGGAAAGAGATTAAAAAGCAGGACCTCAAAGGTAGTAATCTCCGGATTACTCCTGGTGCCATGCGCGAGTGAGTATAGAAATAGGAGGATAGAGCAGATGAATGCGTGGCTGGAGAGATGGTGCAGGAGGGTGGGCTTCAGATTCCTGGGGCATTGGGACCGGTTCTGGGGGAAGTGGAACCTGTACAGGCTGGACAGATTGCACCTCAACATGGCCGGAACCAATATCCTCGCTGGGGGGTTTGCTAGTGCTGTTGGGGAGGGTTTAAATTAATTTGGCAGGGGGATGGGCACCTTTGGTTCTGTCTTCACAAAGGAGGACACAAATAACCTCCCAGAGATGTCGGGGAACATAGGGTCTGATGAAAGGGAGGAACTGAAAGAAATCAGTATTTGTAGGGAAATTGATGGGATTGAAGGCCGATAAATCCCCAGGGCCTGATAATCTACATCCTAGGGTACTTAAGGAAGTGGCCCTAGAAATAGTAGATACATTGCTGATCATCTTCCAACATTCGATGGAATCTGGAACAGTACCCACGGATTGGAGGGTAGCTAATGTTACCCCACTATTCAAAAAAGGTGGTACAGAGAAAACAGGGAATTATAGACCGGTAAGCCTGACATCAGTAGTGGGGAAAATGCTAGAGTCCATTATAAAAGATGTAATAGCAGAGCACTTGGAAAACAGTGACAGGATCGGACAAAGTCAACATGGATTTACAAAAGGTAAATCGTGCTTGACTAATCTACTGGAATTTTTTGAGGATGTAACTGGTAAAATAGATAAGGGAGAACCAGTGGATGTGGTGTATTTGGACTTTCAGAAGGCTTTCGATAAGGTCCCGCATAAGAGATTAGCGTGTAAAATTAAGGCACATGGGATTGGGGGCAAGGTATTGACTTGGATAGAGAACTGGTTGGCAGATAGAAAGCAAAGAGTTGGAATAAACGGGTCTTTTTCCAAGTGGTAGGCAGTGACTAGTGGAGTACCGCAGGGATCGGTCCTTGGACCCCAGCTATTCACAATATATATTAATTAATGATCTAGACAAGGGAACAGATGTAATATCTCCAAATTTGCAGACGACACAAAGCTGGGTGGGCGTGTGTGCTGTGAGGAGGATGCCGAGAAACTCCAGGATGATTTGGACAGGTTGGGTGATTGGGCAGAAGCATGGCAGATGCAATATAACGTGGATAAATGTGAGGTTATCCACATTGGTGGCAAAAACAGGAAGGCAGATTATTATCTGAATGGCAATAGATTGGGAGAAGGGGAAGTGCAACGAGACCTGGGTGTCCTTGTGCACCAGTCGCTGAAGGTAAGCATGCAGGTGCAGCAGGCAGTTAAGAAGGCAAATGGCATGTTGGCCTTCGTAGCGAGAGGGTTCGAGTACAGGAACAAGGATGTCTTGCTGCAGTTGTACAGGGCCTTGGTGAGACCACATCTTGAGTATTGTGTGCAGTTTTGGTCGCCTTATCTGAGGAAGGATGTTCTTGCCATGGAAGGAGTTCAGCGAAGATTCACCAGGCTGATACCTGGGATGGCAGGAATGACGTATGAGGAGAGATTGGGTCAATTGGGCTTGTACTCGCTGGAGTTTAGAAGAATGAGAGGGGATCTCATCGAAACTTATAAAATTCTGACAGGACTGGACAGACTAGATGGAGGAAGGATGTTCCCGATGGTCGGGGAGTCCAGAACCAGGGGTCACAGTCTAAGGATAAGTGGTAAGCCATTTAGGACAGAAATGAGGAGGAATTTCTTCACCCAGAGAGTGGTGAACCTGTGGAATTCTCTACCACAGAAGGCAGTAGAGGCCAATTCATTAAATATATTCAAGAAGGAGTTGGATATATTTCTTAAGGCTAAAGGGATCAAGGGATATGGGGAGAAAGCAGGGACCGGGTACTAAATTTGGATGATCAGCCATGATCGCATTGAATGGCGGAGCAGGCTCGAGGGGCCGAATGGCCTACTCCTGCTCCGATCGTCTATGTTTCTAGGATGTAATATTAGAAAGGGGAAATAAAGTGCTCAAAGGATTGGGAGGGGCAGAGAGCACTAAAGTAAGAAATAGTGGGGTCAAATGAAGAGAATTCAGGATGGTCTAAGATGGGTTTACAGTGTATGTATTATTACTACTCTCTAGTTCTTGCACCTCTCTCTAATTTCTCTGCAAATTTGCTCCTCCCTATCTTTCCCACTATTTGGTGGTCTATACAATACCTAGTAGTATAATGGCACCTCTATTATTTCTGGACTCTACAGTGTATGTATGTGAATGCACGAAGTATAGTGAACAAGGTAAATGAGCTGCAGGCACAAATAGCCACATGGGAATATGATGTTGTGGCAATAACTGAGATCTGGCTCAAAAAAGGACAGGATTATATTAAAAATTCCTGGTTATAAGGTGTTCAGGAAAGATAGGAGGTGGTGTGGCAGCACTGGTTAAGGAGAATGTTACAGTGCTGGCTAGGGAGGATGTCCTGGAGGGGTCAAGGACAGAATCTATCTGGTTAGAGTTAAGAAATAGAGGTGCCATTACACTACTAGGTGTATTCTATAGGCCAAAACTAGTGGGAAAGATATGGAGGAGCAAATTTGCAGGGAAATTACAGAGCGGTGCAAGAACTATACAGTAATAATGGAGGACTTCAACTATCCTAATATAGACTGGGATTGTAAAAAATAGAAAGGGCAGAGAAGGGGAAGAATTTCTGAAGTGTGCTCAGGAGAACTTTCTTGATCAGTATGTTCCGGCCCAGCGAGGGAGGAGGCATTGCTGGATCTGGTTCTGGGGAATGAGGTGGGTCAAGTGGAGCAAGTGTCAGTAGCAGAACATTTAGGGAACAGTGATCATAGTATCATAAGGTTTAGATTAGCTATGGAAAAGGACAGGGAGCAATCTAGAGTAAGAATGTTTAATTGGAGGAAGGCCAATTGCAGTGGGATGAGAACAGATCTGGTCCAGGTAAACTGGAATCAAAGATTGGCAGGCAAAACTGTAATTAAAGAGGAAATAGTTCAGGGACAGTCGAGGTACATTCCCACGAGGGGGAAAGGTAGGGCAACTATAGTCAGAGCTCCCTGGATGACGAAACAGATAGCCAATATGATGAAGCAGAAAAAGAGCGAGTATGACAGATGTCAGGTTGCAAATATATCTGAGAATCAGGCTCTATATAGAAAGGTCAGAGGAGAAGTGAAAAAGAAAATAAGAGGGGCAAAGAGAGGGTATGAGAATAGAATGGCAGGCAACATAAAAGGTAATCCAAATGTCTTCTATAGGCATATAAATATTAAAAGGATAGTAAGAGGAGGGGTGGGGCCGATTCGAGACCAAAGAGGAGACCTATTCATGGAGGCAGAGGGTATGGCTGAGGTACTAAATGAGTACTTTGTATCTGTCTTCACCAAGGAAGAGGATGCTGCCATAGACATAGTGAAGGAGGAGGTAGAGGAGATACTTGATAGTATAAAAATTGATAAAGAGGTATTAGAAAGGCTGGCTCTACTTAAAGTAGATAAATCACCAGGAGCGGATGGGATGCATCCTAGGATGCCGAGGGGATTGAGGGCGGAAATCACGGAGGTATTCGCCATAATATTCCACTCCTCCATAGATACGAGGGTGGTCCCAGAGGACTGGAGAATTGCAAATGTTACACCATTGTTCAAAAAAGGATGTAAAGATAAACCCAGCAACTACAGGCCAGTCAGTTTAAGCTTGGTAGTGGGGAAGATTTAGAAACAGTAATCAGGGCCAAAATTAACAGTCACTTGGATAGGTGTGGATTAATTAAGGAAAGCCAGCACGGATTTGTTAAAGGCAAATCATGTTTAACCAACTTGAGAGTTTTTTGATGAGGTAACAGAGAGGGTTGATGAGGGTAATGCAGTTGAAGTAGTGTACATGGATTTCAAAAAGACATTCGACAAAGTGCCATATAATAGGCTCGCCAGCAAAGTTGAAGGCCATGGATTAAAAGGGACAGTGGCAGCATGGATACAGAATTGGCTAAGTGACAGGAAACAGAGAGTAGTGGTGAACGGTTGTTTTTAGGACTGGAGGAAGGTGTTCCCCAGGGGTCGGTTCTAGGACCACTGCTTTTCTTGATATATATTAATGACTTGGACGTGGGTGTACAGGGCACAATTTCAAAATTTGCAGATGACACAAAATTTGGAAGTATAGTGAACAGTGAGGAGGAGAGTGAGACTTCAAGAAGACACAGACAGGCTGGTGAAATGGGCAGACACGTGGCAGTTGAAATTTAATGCAGGAAAGTGTGAAGTGATACATCTTGGTAGAAAGAATGAGGAGAGGAAATACAGACTAAAGGGTACAATCCTAAAGTTGGTGCATGAACAGAGAGACCTGGGGGTATATGTGCACAAATCGTTGAAGGTGGCAGGGCAGGTTGAGAAAGCAGTTAAAAAGACTTACGGGATCCTGGGCTTCATAAATAGAGGTATAGGCCTAGAAATTCACTGGCCTTAGCGCCGCTTTTGAGGCGCTAGAGGGCCTAGCGGCGAAGTTATGGCCAGTTTTGAAATTGACAGGGGCCCTAAATCGGCGTTAGGCCGGTAGCGCTGCGCCGGCACCGATGACGTCATCGGTGTGCGCAGCGTCCCGGTTGCCATGGTAACCCGCCCGAACTCGGAAATTGAGTTGCGGCCGCCTCGCCCGTGGCAGCCGCAAGCAACGTTCTGGCAGAGGTGCCTTACAGAACGTTGCGCCGGCGCATTAAAGGCCCCGCGGCGGCCGGCCGCTTTCCCGCCGCCCGCCTGGCCGCAGCTCCCTCCCCGGACTGCCCCCCCACCCCCCCCGGAACAGAAGCAAGCCCGGCACTTGTCCGAGGTGCCGGGCTCATTTTTAAAAAGATTATCGCGGGCCGCGGCCGGGTGCAGGCAGCTCCTCCTTAAGGGAAGGAGGCCTGCACTTCCCGAACCTGCCGCACCGCAGCGGGCGCCGCAGCGCCGGAATAGCGCCGAAATTCAGCGCATAGCGCCAGTTTTCAGGCGCTAACAGCTTTCAGCAGCGCCGGCAGCCGTTTGGGCGCAGAAGTAGTGAATTTTTGGCCTGCCCAGCGCGACTTAGCTCCGGCACTAACTTCCGGCGCTAAAGCCGTCGCTGCGCCAAAACCCAATTTCTAGGCCATAGAGTACAAAAGGGTGGAATTATGATGAACCTGTGTAAAACACTGGTTTGGCCCCAACTGGAGTATTGTGTCCAATTCTGGGCACCGCACTTAAGGATGTGAAGGCCTTGGAGAGGGTGCAGAAAAGATTTACGAGAATGATTCCAGGAATGAGGGACTTCAGTTACGTTGATAGACTGGAGAAGCTGGGGTTGTTCTCCTTAGAGCAGAGAAGATTGAGAGGAAATTTGATAGAGGTGTTCAAAATCATGAGGGGTCTGGACAGAGTAGATAGAGAGAAACTGTTCCCATTGGCAGAAGGGTTGAGAACCAGGACTACACAGATTTAAGGTGACTAGCAAAAGAACCAAAGGTGACGTAAGAAAAAACTTTTTTTACGCAGCGAGTGGTTAAGATATGGAATGCACTGCCTGAAAGGGCGGTGGAGGCAGGCTCAATCTTACCTTTTAAAAGGGAGTTGGATAAGTATCAGAAGGAAAACAATTTGGAGGGCTACAGGGAAAGGGCACTGGAGTGGGACTAGCTGAGAGTCGGCACGGGCTCGACGGGCCGAATGGCCTTCTTCCGTGCTGTAACCAGTCTATGATTCTCGACCCTTCTGCCAATGGGAACAGTTTCTCTCTATCTAGACCTCTCATGATTTTGAACACTGCCATCAAATCTCCTCTCAACCTTCTCTGCTCCAATTAGAACAACCCCAGCTTCTCCAGTCTATCCACGTAACTGAAGTCCCTCATTCCTGGAACCATTCTTGTAAATCTTTTCTTCACTCTCTCTAAGGTCTTCACATCCTTCCTAAAGTACGGTGCCCTGAATTGGACACAGTACTCCAGTTGAGGCCGAACCAGAGTTTTATAAAGGTTCATCATAATTTCCACACTTTTGTACTCTATGCCTCTATTTATGAAGCCCAGGATCCCAAATGCTTTTTTAACCGCTTTCTCAACCTGCCCTGCCACCTTCAACGATTTGTGCACATATACCCCCAGGCCTCTCTGTTCATGCACCCACTTTAGAATTGTACCCTAGAATTGTAATATGGACAAACAGAATGTAACAATAATAAATCTGGGATAAAGGTTAGTGTGTTGGCGTCGGGGCCATTTTACCAGACTCATGCATAAATTACTAAAAATGCTGGTGTGCAAGTGTGTATTTTGTGGTCTATTTTAAGCTCTCTGAGTATAGGCTTACAGAGCTATTTCTATCGTGTACTGGCAGTTAGTGCCTGAATTATACTCTGCACTTTACAGTATGTGATTTGGAGCTTCCAGTTGGAATTTACTGTTTGTTCTCAGGGGGTGGATGACGCTGGCAAGGCCGGCATTTATTGCCCATCCCTTGTTGCCCTGAGGTGATGGTGGTGGGCCATCTCCCTGAAATGCTGCAGTCCATGGTGCTCCCGAGCCATTAGAATGCACAGCACAAAAGGAGGCCATTCGGCCCATCGTGCCTGTGCCGGCTCTTTTGAAAGAGCGATCCAATTAGTCCCACGCCACTACTCTTTCCCCACAGTCCTGCAAATGTTTCCTTTTCAAGTATATATCCAATTCTCTTTTCAAAGTTATTATTGAATCTGCTTCTTTTCAGGCAGTGCATGCCAGATCATCACAACTCGCTGTGTAAAAAAAATTCTCATCTTCCCTCTGGTTCTTTTGCCAATTATCTTAAATCTGTGTCCTCTGGTTACCGACCCTTCTGCCACTGGAAACAGTTTCTCCTTATTTACTCGAACATGATTTTGAACACCTCTATCAAATCTCCCCTTAACCTTCTTTGCTCGAAGGAGAACAATCCCAGCTTCTCTAGTCTCTCCCCAGAACCAAAGTCCCTCATCCCTAGTAAATCTCCTCTGCACTGTCTCAAGTCTTAAGTAGGGGATTCTAGGATATTGACCCAGTAATGAAGAAGGAACAGGGAGATACGTCCAAGTCGGGATGGTGTGTAAGCGATCTCAGAGATGATGGCATTCCCGTGACCCTGCTGCTCTTACCGCAGTGTATCGCGTAGATAGTATGTACGACATGGACTGCAGCAGTTCAAGGCGGCGGCTCACCACCACCTTCTCAAGGGCAACTAGGGATGGGCAATAAATGCTGGCCTTGCCAGCAACGCCCACATACCAAGAATGAAATAAAAAAATGAATTAGAATGTTTACAATCAGATAGCACAGGTATTAGATTCCCAAACGTAAAGATTGCAGGTTATTCTGCTCTGCTGAACTGGAAATTTAAAAATATATATTTATCTTAAGGGGGAAAAAAAGCACTCTAAATTAAGCTTCCTAGGATAATAACTACAGAGAAAAATGTACGTTTCCCTATTACAAAATCTGTGCATTTGACAATGCTTTAGATATGAAAGATTTCCAGAGTTTAGTGTTTAAAGATTCTCCAGGACAATTTTCAAGTCATTTTCAGCCACAAACACAGAAACAGACCGAGGAGATAATGCTTGTATGGAGTTCGAGGGCACTGGGGGGGGGGGGGGTGGGGGTGAAGTGCAGGGATCTGGCTGCTTTATATATATTTATAAAATTATTCATTCTCAAGATGTGGGATCACTGGCAAGTTGCCTCGAGAAGGTGGTGATACAACTGAGTGGCTTGCTAGGCCACATCAGAGGGCAATTAAGAGTCAACCACGTTGGTGTGGGTCTGGTGTCACATATAGTGTCAGACCAGGTAAGGACAGCAGGTTTCCTTGCCTAAAGGACATCAGTGAACCTGTTGGGTCTTTAATGACAATCCGACAGCTTCCAACAAGGTTAATTAATAATCACATAGTAAAGGATCCTCTAGGGGAAGAGTGATCATAACATGGTAAAATGTCACATTGAGTTTGAGTGAAATATTTCAGTCGGAAACGAGTCTTAAACTTAAATAAAGCCAATTACATAGGTATTAATGATGTGGAGGTGCCGATGTTGGACTGGGGTGGACAAATGTAGGAAGTCACACAACACCAGGTTATAGTCCAACAGCTTTATTTGAAATCACAAGCTTTCGGAGCGCTGCTCCTTCATCAGGTGAAGTGAAGAGAAGCATACAGGCACAGCATATATAGTCAGAGAAAACTGCCAGATGATTGCAGGTAATCTTTCTAACTGCCCTTTATCAAACCTCGGCAGAGAGATAATCACAGCAATCAAAGGTGTGAATGGTGTCCAAACGGGTCAGTCAGGAAAACATTACATCAAAGAACAATGAGGTGGGGTCACAAGGGGTCAAATGTTGCAGATGCTGGGGTCTGTATGAAAAACAGCAAAAAAACAAAAAACTTTGCTGGAAATCACAGCAGGTCCGGCCGCATCTGTGCAGAGAGAACAAGCCAACGACGACTCGAGTCTGGATGACTCTACGTCAGGTGGGGTTACATGTAGCATGACATGAACCCAAGATCCCGGTTGAGGCCGTCCTCATGTGTGTGGAACTTGGCGATCAGTTTCTGCTCGACGATTTTGCGTTGTCGTGTGTCTCGAAGGCCGCCTTGGAGAATGATTACCCGAAGATCGGAGGCTGAATGTCCTTGACTGCTGAAGTGTTCCCCGACAGGGAGGAAACACTCCTGCCTGGCAATTGTTGTGTGGTGTCCGTTCATCCGTTGTCGCAGTGTCTGCATGGTCTCGCCAATGTACCATGCTCCGGGGCATCCTTTCCTGCAACGTATGAGGTAGACAACGTTGGCCGAGTCACATGAGTATGTACCATGTACCTGGTGGGTGGTATCCTCACGTGTGATGATGGTATCTGTGTTGATGATCTGGCATGTCTTGCAGAGGTTGCCATGGCAGGATTGTGTGGTGGCGTGGTCGCTGTTCTCCTGAAAGCTGGGTAATTTGCTGCGAACGATGGTCTGTTGGAGGTTAGGCGGCTGTTTGAAGGCGAGTAGTGGAGGCGTGGGGATGGCCTTCGCGAGGTGTTCGTCGTCGTCTATGACATGTTGAAGGCTGCGGAGAACATGGCGTAGTTTCTCCACTCCGGGGAAGTACTGGACGACGAAGGGTACTCTGTTGGTTGTGTCCCTTGTTTGTCTTCTGAGGAGGTCTATGCGATTTTTCGCTGTGGCCCATCGGAACTGTCGATCGACGAGTCGAGCGTCATATCCCGTTCTTACGAGGGCGTCTTTCAGCGTCTGTAGGTGTCCATCGCGTTCCTCCTCGTCTGAGCAGATCCTGTGTATTCGCAGGGCTTGTCCATAGGGGATGGCTTCTTTAACGTGGTTAGGGTGGAAGCTGGAGAAGTGGAGCATTGTGAGGTTGTCCGTGGGCTTGCGGTAGTGAAGTGCTGAGGTGTCCGTCTTTGATGGAGATTCGTGTGTCCAAGAATGAAACCGATTCCGAGAAGTAGTCCATGGTGAGTTTGATGGTGGGATGGAACTTGTTGATGTTATCGTGTCGTCTTTTCAGTGATTCTTCGCCGTGGGTCCATAGGAAGAAAATGTCGTCGATGTATCTGTTGTGTAGCGATGTATGAGGTGTAAATCCCAAGATGTCAGCAGCGAACCCAATGAGACAATCAATGATCCAGAACAGCAGACAGAGGGATCCGCGGTGCAGCAACCGAAGAAGAGTGAGTCAAATTGGACCCCTCCGGAGGGCCGCTGCCCTAAGCTTGACATGTATGCTCAAGCTGTCAGGAGATGCATCAACGCCAGATTCATCAGCTGCACTCACAAGGCAGTCCAGAATGTCACCCGAGCACAACGCAATGCCATCCATGCTCTCAAGACCAACCGCAACATCGTCATCAAACCAGCAGACAAAGGTGGAGCCATCGTCATACAGAACAGAATGGACAATTGCAAAGAAGCATACCGACAACTGGACAACCAGGAACACTACAGTTACCCGCAGATCCGACCAAAGAACACACCCGCCAACTCAACAGACTGATCAAGACCTTCGATCCAGACCTTCAGAACATCCTACGTGCTCTCATCCCACATACTCCCCGCGTGGGAGACTTCTACTGCCTCCCAAAGATACACAAAGCCAACACACCCGGACGTCCTATCGTATCAGGCAATGGAACCCTGTGTGAGAACCTCTCTGGATACATCGAGGGCATCCTGAAACCCATCGTACAGGGAACCCCCAGCTTCTGTCGCGACACTACAGACTTCTTACAGAAACTCAGCACCCACGGACCAGTTGAACCAGGAACACTCCTCACCACGATGGACGTCTCGGCACTCTAGACCAGTATCCCCCACAATGATGGCATCGCTGCGACAGCCTCAGTACTCAACACCAACAACAGCCAATCTCCAGACGCCATCCTACAACTCATCCGCTTCATCCTTGACCACAATGTCTTCACCTTCGACAACCAGTTCTTTACCCAAACACACGGAACAGCCATGGGGACCAAATTCGCACCCCAATGCGCCAACATCTTCATGCACAAGTTCGAGCAAGACTTCTTCGCTGCACAGGACCTCCAACCAACGCTATACACCAGATACATCGATGACATTTTCTTCCTATGGACCCACGGTGAAGAATCACTGAAAAGACTACACGATAACATCAACAAGTTCCATCCCACCATCAAACTCACCATGGACTACTCCTTGGAATCGGTTTCATTCTTGGACACACGAATCTCCATCAAAGACGGACACCTCAGCACTTCACTCTACCGCAAGCCCACGGGCAACCTCACGATGCTCCACTTCTCCAGCTTCCACCCTAACCATGTTAAAGAAGCCATTCCCTATGGACAAGCCCTGCGAATACACAGGATCTGCTCAGACGAGGAGGAACGCGATGGACACCTACAGATGCTGAAAGACGCCCTTGTAAGAACGGGATATGACGCTCGACTCGTCGATTGACAGTTCCGACGGGCCACAGCAAAAAATCGCATAGACCTCCACAGAAGACAAACAAGGGACACAACCAACAGAGTACCCTTCGTCGTCCAGTACTTCCCCGGAGTGGAGAAACTACGCCATGTTCTCCGCAGCCTTCAACATGTCATCGACGACGACGAATGCCTCGCTAAGGCCATCCCCACGCCTCCACTACTCGCCTTCAAACAGCCGCCTAACCTCAAACAGACCATCATTTGCAGCAAATTACCCAGCTTTCAGGAGAACAGCGACCACGCCATCACACAACCCTGCCACGGCAACCTCTACAAGACATGCCAGATCATCAACACAGATACCATCATCACACGTGAGGACACCACCCACCAGGTACATGGTACATACTCATGTGACTCGGCCAACGTTGTCTACCTCATACGTTGCAGGAAAGGATGCCCCGGAGCATGGTACATCGGCGAGACCATGCAGACACTGCGACAACGGATGAACGGACACCGCACAACAATCGTCAGGCAGGAGTGTTCCTTCCCAGTCGGGGAACACTTCAGCAGTCAAGGACATTCTGCCTCCGATCTTCGGGTAATCATTCTCCAAGGCGGCCTTCGAGACACACGACAACGCAAAATCGTCGAGCAGAAACTGATCGCCAAGTTCCACACACATGAGGACGGCCTCAACCGGGATCTTGGGTTCATGTCATGCTACATGTAACCCCACCTGACGTAGAGTCATCCAGACTCGAGTCGTCGTTGGCTTGTTCTCTCTGCACAGATGCGGCCGGACCTGCTGTGATTTCCAGCAAAGTTTTTTGTTTTTTTGCTGTTTTTCATACAGACCCCAGCATCTGCAACATTTGACCCCTTGTGACCCCACCTCATTGTTCTTTGATGTAATGTTTTCCTGACTGACCCGTTTGGACACCATTCACACCTTTGATTGCTGTGATTATCTCTCTGCCGAGGTTTGATAAAGGGCAGTTAGAAAGATTACCTGCAATCATCTGGCAGTTTTCTCTGACTATATATGCTGTGCCTGTATGCTTCTCTTCACTTCACCTGATGAAGGAGCAGCGCTCCGAAAGCTTGTGATTTCAAATAAAGCTGTTGGACTATAACCTGGTGTTGTGTGACTTCCTACATAGGTACTAATTAATGGCAAGTTAGCTAATATATACTAGAAAATTAGTTTAAAAAGTATGACGGTAAATAAGCAGTGACAAATATTTAAAGAAATATTCCAAAATTCTCAATGACTATACATTCATTGAGAAACAAAAACTTCACGGGAAAAGTAATCCATCCGTGGCTAACTAAAGTAGTTAAGGACAGTATTAAATTGAAAGAGGCTTATAATGTTGCGAAGCGTAGTAGTAAGCCTGCGGATTGGGAGAGCTTTAGAAACCAGCAAAGGATGGCCAAAAAATTGATACGGGAGAAAATAGAATGAGAGTAAACTAGCAAGAAATATAAAAACAGATTGTAAGAACTTCTAGAAGTATGTAAAAAGGAAGAGAGTAGCAAAAGTAAGCGTCGGTCCCTCAGAGGCTGAGACAGGTGAAATTTTAATGGGGCATAAGGAAATGGCAGAGACTTTAAACAAATAGTTTGTATCTGTCTTCACAACAGAAGGCACAAAAAGCATACCAAAAATAGTAGGGAACACGAAGGGGCTAAGAGCAAGGAACTTAAAGTAATTAATGTCAGTAGAGAAAAAAGTACTTGAGGAACTAATGGGACTGAGTGCGAGTCATCAAAGCGTGCTGTGAGTTTGGGTAAGTGTGAGAGTTCTTTAATTGTTATTTCTCGTTAAATCATTCTTGATAAGATTGCTTAAGCAGTTTAAGTAAAGGGGGAAAGTTAAATATTTGGGATTCTGTTGGTTTAAGAAGAGTAAAACAAGGTTACACTGCAGTAGGAGTAAATTGGCACAGCAGGCAGTGGAAACCAGTTTTCTAACCAATCAGCAGGGGTGACTCATTTGGCTGTAAACAAACAAACAGTATAAAAAGACCAGTCCTAGTGCGAGCAAGCACTGAGTGCGAGTCATCAAAGCGTGCTGTGAGTTTGGGGAAGTGAGAGTTAGGGTAAGTGGGGTGTTAGGTGCTCTTTTCAAACTTTAACTCTGTGGGTTGCAGCTAATAAGGCCTTTCTGGTGCAGAGTGACTGTTGGTAAACCATTTAACTGGTGTAACTAGAGGGATTGATTTAATTTAAATCCAATTAATTAAAGGGGATACTAGCATCTAAAATCGGGCAGAGGGTGTCCATAACTAACAATAAAAAATTTAATTAATTACATAGAATGGAGCAGGTGATGTGTTACTGTTGCGAGATGTGGGAGCCGGTGAACCCCATTGAGGCTCACGGTGATTACGTCTGTGACAAGTGTCTGCTGCTACAGGAACTCCAGCTCCGTGTTGATGAGCTGGAGTCTGAGCTTCAGACACTGCGACACATCAGGGAGGGGGAGAAGTACCTGGACTCTGTGTATCAGGAGGTGGTCACACCTATGAAGTTAAGTAATTCAGATGTAGCCCATGGTCAGGGACAGGACGGTGTGACTACGAGTGAGGCAGGTACGGGGATCCAGGAGGTAGAGCTGGAGGAGCCTTGCTCTTGTCCAACAGGTTCGAGGTTCTTACTCCCTGTGGGGACAGGAGCAGGGACTGCAGGGAGGATGAGCAACCTGGCCACAGCACCGTGGAACGGGGGGCCATTCAAGAGGGGGGAGTAAATAGAAATGTTGTAGTGGTAGGGGATAGTATTATTAGGGGGATAGATAGAGTTCTCTGCAGCCGAGAGCGAGAGTCCCGAAGGTTGTGTTGCCTACCCGGTGCCAGGGTTAAGGACATCTCCTCTGGGCTGGAAAGAAACTTGCAGTGGGAGTGGGTGGATCCAGTTGTCGTGGTCCATGTTGGTACAAACGACGTAGGTAGGACTAGGAAGCCGGTTCTGTTAAAGGAGTATGAGCAGCTAGGGGTCAAATTAAAAAACAGAACCTCAAGGGTAATAATCTCCTGAGCCACGAGCGAATTTGGCTAGGACAAATAAAATTAGAGAGTTAAATGCGTGGCTCAAAGACTGGTGTGGGAGAAATGGGTTTTGCTTCCTGGGACACTGGCACCAGTACTGGGGCAGGAGGGAGCTGTTCCGTTGGAACGGGCTTCACTTGGCCAGTGCTGGGATTAGAGTCCTGGCGGATCATATAACTAGGGCTGTAGAGAGGGCTTTAAACTAACTAGTGGGGGGGAGGTTCCTAGAGAGCAAATAATAAAAATGACAACAGAGAAGGTCATAGACTTAGGTAGCAGTGGGGAAATTAAAAACCAGAGCGTGTCAGGAAGGGGCAGAAGGTAAAGTAATAAAAAGGGCAAAAGCAGGAACTAAGTGTCACAAAACATATTTGAAAGTTCTCTATCTGAATGCACGTAGCATTCGTAACAAAATAGACGAGTTAATGGCACAAATAATTACATGTGGGTATGATCTTGTGGCCATTACAGAAACATGGCTGCAGGGTGACAATGCCTGGGAATTAAACATACCAGGTTATTTAACAATCAGGAAGGACAGGCAGGAAGGAAGGGGAGGTGGGGTGGCTATGTTAATAAAGGAAGGAATCACTGTAATACAGAGAAATGATATTGGGTCAAAAGATCAGGATAATGAAAGTTTGGGTGGAGGTAAGGAATAATAAGGGGAAAAAAACACTAGTGGGCGTAGTCTATAGGCCTCCGAACAGTTGCAACTCTGTTGGACGGAGTATCAATCAGGAAATAGTTGAGGCTTGTAATAAGGGAACATCTATAATTATGGGGGATTTTAACTATCATATTAATTGGACAAATCAAATTGGGCAGGGCTGCCTTGAGGATGAGTTCATTGAGTGTATTAGGGATGGGTTTCTTGAACAGTATGTAACTGAACCGACCAGGGGGCGAGCAACCTTAGATCTGGTCCTGTGTAACGAGACAGGATTAATTAAAAAATGTCCTAGTAAAGGATCCCCTTGGAATGAGTGACCATAACATGGTTGAATTCCATATTCAATTAGAGGGTGAGAAGGTTGGATCTCAAACAAGCGTGCTAAGCTTGAATAAAGGAGACTATGAAGGTATGAGAGCGGAATTGAGTAGAGTGGATTGGGAAAATAGATTAAAGGGTAAGACGATACATGATCAGTGGTGTACATTTAAGGAGTTATTTTACAACTTCCAAAAAATATATATTCCACTGAGAAGAAAAGGGTGTAAAAGAAAAGACAGCCATCCGTGGCTAAGTAAAGAAATTAAGGATAGTATTCGACTAAAAACAAGGGCATATAAGGTAGCCAAATCTAGTGGGAGGATAGAGGATTGGGAAAACTTTAAAAGACAGCAAAAAATAACAAAAAGATTGATTAAGAAAGGGAAGATAGATTATGAAAGTAAATTAGCAAAAAATATAAAAACAGATAGTAAGAGTTTTTATAGTTATATAAAAAGAAAAAGGGTGGCTAAAGTTAATGTTGGTCCCTTAGAGGATGGGACCGGTAAATTAATGGTGGGAAATATGGAGATGGCAAAAACACTGAATGAATATTTTGTATCAGTCTTTACAGTAGAGGACACTAAGAATATCCCAACACTGGACAAACAGGGGGCTATAGGGGGGGAGGAGCTAAACACGATCAAAATCATTAAGGAAGTGGTACTCGGTAAAATAATGGGACTCAAGGCAGATAAATCACCTGGACCTGATGGCTTACATCCTAGGGTCTTGAGGGAAGTGGCGGTAGGGATTGTGGATGCATTGGTAATAATTTTCCAAAACTCCCTGGACTCAGCAAAGGTCCCGGCAGACTGGAAAACTGCTAATGTAACACCCTTATTTAAAAAGGGCAGTAGACAGAAGGCTGGAAACTATAGACCGGTTAGCCTAACATCTGTGGTAGGTAAAATTTTGGAGTCCATTATTAAGGAGACAGTAACAGGACATTTGGATAATCATAATTTAATAGGACAAAGTCAGCATGGTTTTATGAAGGGGAAGTCATGTTTGACAAATTTGCTGGAGTTCCTTGAGGAAGTAACATATAGGGTGGATAAAGGGGAACCAGTGGACGTAGTGTATTTAGACTTCCAAAAGGCATTTGACAAGGTGCCACACAAAAGATTATTGCTTAAGATAAAAAATCACAGGATTAGGGGTAATATTCTGGCATGGATAGAGGATTGGCTATCTAACAGAAGGCAGAGAGTTGGGATAAATGGTTCATTCTCAGACTGGCAATCAGTAACTAGTGGTGTTCCGCAGGGGTCAGTGCTGGGTCCCCAACTCTTTACAATCTATATTAACGATTTGGAGGAGGGGACCGAGTGTAACATATCAAAGTTTGCAGATGATACTAAGATGGGAGGGAAAGTAGTGAGTGAGGAGGACATAAAAAACCTGCAAGGGGACATAGACAGGCTAAGTAAGTGGGCAGAGATTTGGCAGATGGAATACAATACTGGAAAGTGTGAGGTTATGCACTTTGGCAGGAAAAATCGTAGAGCAAGTTATTATCTTAATGGCAAGAAACTGGAAAGTACTGAAGTACAAAGGGATCTGGGGGTCCTGGTGCACGAAACTCAAAAGGTTAGTATGCAGGTGCAGCAAGTGATTAAGAAGGTCAATGGAATGTTGGCTTTCATTGCTAGGGGGATAGAATATAAAAATAGGGAGGTATTGCTTCAGTTGGACAAGGTATTGGTGAGACCGCACCTGGAATACTGCATACAGTTTTGGTGTCCATACTTAAGAAAAGACATACTTGCTCTCGAGTCAGTACAAAGAAGGTTCACTCGGTTAATCCCGGGGATGAGGGGATGGACATATGAGGAGAGGTTGAGTAGATTGGGACTCTACTCATTGGAGTTCAGAAGAATGAGAGGCGATCTTATTGAAACATATAAGATTGTGAAGGGGTTGGATCGGGTGGATGCGGTGAGGATGTTCCAGATGATGGGTGAAACTAGAACTAGGAGGCATAGTCTTAGAATAAGGGGCTGCTCTTTCAAAACTGAGATGAGGAGGAACTACTTCACTCAGAGGGTGGTAGGTCCATGGAATATGCTGCCCCAAAAAGCTGTAGAAGCTACATCATTACATAAATTTAAAACAGAAATAGATAGTTTCCTAGAAGTAAAGGGAATTAAGGGTTACGGGGAGCGGGCAGAAATTTGGACATGAGTCTAGGTTCGGATCGGTCATGGCCCTGTGGGTAGCGGAGCGGGCCCAGGGGCCGTGTAGCCTGATCCTGCTGCTATTTCGTGTGTCTAATTCTGTTAGATTCAGGAGATGGTTCTGTGATAGTAGATTGGCGGTTAGGATCAGATCAGCCATGATCTTATTGAATGGCGGAGCAGGCTCGTGGGGCCGATTGGCCTACTCCTGCTCCTATTTCTTATGTTATTATGTAGAACCAGGGGTCATAGTCTAAGGATAAGGGGTAAGCCATTTAGGACTGAAATGAGGAATTTCTTCACCCAGAGTGGTGAACCTATGGAATTCTCTGCCACAGAGGGCGGTGGAGGCCAGTTCATTAAATATATTCAAGAAGGAGTTGGATATATTTCTTAAGGCTAAAGGGATCAAGGGATATGGGGAGAAGGCAGGGACAGGGTACTGAATTTGGATGATCAGCCATGATCTCATTGAATGGCGGAGCAGGCTCGAAGGGCCGAATGGCCGACTCCTGCTCCTATCTTCTATGTTTCTATGTCTATGTTTCTATGTAAAAGCCGACAAATCCCCTGGACCCGATGGCCTACATGGTAGGGTTCTAAAAGAGGTGGCTGCAGAGATAGTGGATGCATTGGTTGTGATCTTCCAAATTGCCATAGATTCTAGAACGGACCCAGCAGATTGGAAGGTAGCAAATGTAACTCAGCTATTCAAGAAAGTAGGGAGAGAGAAAACAGGGAACTACAGGCCAGTTAGCCTGACATCAGTCGTCGGGAAAACATTGGAATCCATTATTAAGGAAGTAGTAACAGGACACTTAGAAAATCATAGTATGATTAGGCAGCAGAGTCAACATGCTTTATGAAAGGGAAATCGTGTTTAACAAATTTTTAGAGTTTTTTGAGGATGTAACTGTTAGGGTAGATAAAGGGGAACAAGTGGATATAGTATGTATGGATTTTTTCAAAAGGCATTCGATAAGGTGCCACATAAAAGTTTGCTACGCAAGATAAGGGCTCATGAGGTAATATATTAGCATGGATAGAGGATTGGTTAACGGACAGAAAACAGAGAGTAAGGACAAACGGGTCATTTTCCGGTCGGCAGGCTGTAACTACTGGGGTGCCACAAGAATCAGTGCTTGGGCCTCAGCTATTCACAATCTATATTAATGACTTGGATCAAGGGACCGATTGCAATGTATCCAAGTTTGCTGACGATACAAAGCTAAGTGGAAAAGTAAGATGTGAGGAGGACGCAAAGAGCCTGCAAAGGGATATAGACAGGTTAAGTGAGTGGGCAATAAGGTGGCAGATGGAGGATAATGTGAGGAAATGTGAGGTTATTCACTTTGGTAGGAAGAATAGAAAAACAGAATATTTTTTAAATGGTGAGATTCTATTAAATGTTGGTGTTCAGAGAGATTTAGGTGTCCTCGTACAGGAAACACAAAGTTAGCATGCAGGTACAGCAAGCAATAAGGAAGGCAAATGGCATGTTGGCCTTTATTGCAAGGGGGTTGGAGTATAAGAGTAAGGAAGTCTTGCTACAATTATACAGGGCCTTGGTGAGACCACACCTGGAGCACTGGGCACAGTTTTGGTCTCCTTATCTAAGGAAGGATATACTTGCCTTGGAGGAGGTGCAACGAAGGTTCACTAGATTGATCCCTGGGATGAGAGGGTTGTCCTATGAGGACAGATTGAGTAGATTGGGCCGATACTCCCTGGAGTTTCACAGAATGAGAGGGGATCTCATTGAAACATAAGATTCGGAGGGGGATTGACAGGGTAGATGCTGAGAGGTTGTTTCCCCTGGCTGGAGAGTCTAGAACTAGGGGGCATAGTCTCAGGATAAGGGGTCGGACATTTAAGACTGAGATGAGGAGGAATTTCTTCACTCAGAGGGTTGTGAATCTTTGGAATTCTCTACCCCAAAGGGCTGTGAATGCTGAGTCGTTGAGTATATTCAAGGTTGAGATCGATAGATTTTTGTACTCTAGGGGAATCGGGCGGGAAAGTGGAATTGAGGTCGAAGATCAGCCATGATCTTATTGAATGGCGGAGCAGGCTCGAAGGGCCATATGACCTACTCCTGCTCCTAATTCTTATGTTCATGGTCACTTTTACTGATACAGGTAGACTATCCTTTATCCGAACTTCCGAAAACCTCTAAAAACCGAAAGTTTTTTCGTTCAGCGTAAGTCGTGCACACGACGCCGACCCCCGCCGCGACCCCCCGCTGACCCCCATCCCCGACCCCCCCGCCCGACAAATTTCCCAGTCTTATAAAATACCTTCTGAAATCCGAAATTTTCCGAAAACCGAAACACGGCTGGTCCTGAGGTTTTCGGATAAAGGATAGTCTACCTGTACAAGCTTTTTATTTCCAAATTCTTTAAACTGAATTAAAATTCTGAAACTGCCATGACAGGATGTGAACTCAACATTCTCTGCATTATTAGCCCAAGCCTCTGCATTGCTAGTCCAGTAACGTAACCATCACACTGTATATAGGAAGTGCACACTGTACACAAGCTTTTTAATAAATGAACTTGCATTTATATAGCACCTTTCACTATCTCACGATGTCCCAAGTGCTTTACAACCGATGAAGTACTTTTGAAATGCAGTCACGGTTGTAATGTAGGAAATGCGGCAGCCAATTTAATTTGCTTCCACAGCAAGCTCCCACAAAAACCAATGGATAATCTGTTTTATTGATGTTGGTTGAGGGATAAATATAGGCCAGGACACCCATGGCCTACTTCGAAATAGTGCCATGGGATCTTGTACGTCTGCCTGAAAGGGCAGGCGGAGCCTCGATTTAACATCTCATCCGAAAGACACACTTCCAACAGTGCAGTACTGCATTGGGAGTGTCAGCCTAGATTATGTATTCAGGTCTCTGATGTAGGACTTGAACCCACAATCTTCTGATTCAGACGAGAAAGTGCAACCACTGAGTTACGGTTGACATATTATATACTATAATAGGAATACACACATTTATTACAGTCTTGGAACTTCAGTTTGCACGAGAGATATTTCTAAATTTAGGACATTCTTCAGTGCAGGGAGGCAGTCAATTTTCCTGGGATAACTAGTGAACTATCCAGAGACAATATTCAGATGCCGCATTACATTCCGACTATTTCCAGAACAACAGAAACCCACCAGCTACCAGCACTGATGCAGACGGTGCACACACTCGCTCACTCACACCCGTACACTGGCAGCAGTATCAGAAGGTGAGGGCGGTCACTGTGACATTCTGAGGGGATGTGCAACACAAACATACCAACACACCATCTGCCTCGGAGATCACAGCAACAGAACTGACACAAACAAGCAAATCCGGAGCCGTTTCTTCCTCAGTCAAACCCACTCTTTAGTTGGGTGAGCAGCAGCAAGTCCAAAATTAAAGTCACTGTTTGCTGAGCTTGGGAAAGTTCCACCTTAGATTCATGATTAGAAAAATTAAGGTTAAAAATAAACACAGCACAGTTCTGTGGAGAGAATGCACATTACAAACAGGTTATTTTATAAAGAAAGAATTGTATTTACATAGCACCTTTCACAACCTCAGGATGTCCCAAATTGCTTTACAGCCAATGATGTACTTTCGAAGTATAGTCACTGTTGGAACGTAGGAAGCGCGGCAGCCAATTTGTGCACAGCAAGCTCCCACAAACAGTAATGAGATCAGTAACCAGATAATCTGTTTTAGTGATGTTGGTTGAGGGATAAATGTTGGTCAGGACACCGGGGAGAACTCCCCTGCTCTTCTTTGAATAGTGCCGTGGGATCTTTTCCATCCACCCGAGGGGGCAGATGGGGCCTCGGTTTAACGTCTCATCCAAAAGATGTCATGAAAGTCCCCATTAGCGAGATTAGAGGAATGATGCTATAAAGAGAGCATTTTATTTTTTTAAAACAGCTTCTTCTTTCGTAAGCAAGCTATAAAACAATGCCCCTTTTATATAATCTAGCTATATCCATAATATATTACAAATCTTACACTGGCATGTACTTCCTTCTTGCGCCACTTTACTTCCTGTTATCAGACGTACATCACTCTTTTTGTGTTAACTCCATTCTCATTATTATACTCATGTTTAGAAGGGGTTTTGGCTATATAAACTTGTCACTGATTACACAATCTGGCCCCAGGTTGCACAATCTCATTTCCAGTTCTCTCAACTCTCAAAATGCTGTCCGTTCGTACTCCCTCCCCCCCACAAAACATTTGTAATGTCCAAATAAAAAAAGTTACATATATCGCAATACCATGCATTTATCCACTGAATTGTCTTTTAATTCCATCAGTAAAGTTCTTACTTGAAGGCCTCAGCTTCTCCCAAAAGCTTACGATTGGAGTTGATATTTTTGCCCAGAGCTGTGATGCGATGAGCTGAATTTCGACTGAGTAGTTCGAGCATATACAGTGACATTTCCCAGGGTGGCTGACTGTAATGTCAGCTGAACGAAAGAACGTGCTAACACTCGTAAGGCAGACAAAGAACGAGAGAGGAAAAAAAGGGAGAGCCCCTACAAGAGAGAGAGGCAGGCAGCCAGACAAAGTCATTCCTCATCCTTATTTGATTTCTTTTTTTTTAAGTTGAATTTTGAAAGCAGACGAGGAAGAAGTTTGAATGAAAACTGAAGAGAAAGGTCTTCCTCACTGATCCGGCTGTATCCTTGGGCCAGCCTGTTTTGCTGTATATGTAAGTCACAACTGCAAACTGATCCATTACTAGACGACAGATCCCTGAACTGTATATGCATTGTGACGTTTCACTCATGAGGTATTACATGTGACTGGAACCAAGACCTTAAAGCCATATGCCAATGGAAGGTGTGTTAGACCCCCACAAAGTGCAAAGCGAATACCATTACAAACTATCCTAGGACCCAACCTTCTATCACATTGAGTTGGGAGACATAAATGTGATGGGGCTGACCGTTATCACCCAAATGAGCTGGGGTATTCATCTGAGCCAGATTGCCAAAGTGCTAGACAATATCCATCACACTTGTACTAACCAAAACTGTACACGTCAGAGAAATTTAGGTGTCCTCGTACAGGAAACACAAAGTTAGCATGCAGGTACACAAGCAATTAGGAAGGCAATGTTGGCCTTTATTGCAAAGGGGTTGCAGTACAAGAGTAAGGAAGTACAATACAATTGTACAGGGCTTTGGTGAGACAAAACCTGGAGAACTGGGCAGTTTTGGTCTCCTAATCTGAGAAAGGACATGTGGTGTATGTGCCTTTAAGAGCAATTATGGTGTATGTGCCTTTAAGAGCCCCAGGTGTGCGTAATGCCGGTAATTGCCACTTGGGCTATATAAGCCTGTGTATTGTGTATATCCTTTAGAAACCCCCCCCCAGACTTGCTTAGTAAATACCTATGAACCAACTCCTGTCTTCAGTGTCTTTATCTACACACGGACACTACAGTGGCGACGAAGTGGAAACGGACTTACCTGCAATTCGGCAGTACCTCAAGGACATCGATTCCTCCAGCGTCCAGAAGACTCAAGGAAGTAAGAGAAACTGGTTTCACCAGCTGGCCAAGCTGGTGACAGGTACTGCGCTAATCCTTCCTGGGCGTCAGGCTGGAGCTCCAGCGGCGGGCTCTACAGCTGAGACAGGCAGCGAAATCGGAGGCAAGCAATAACGGACTGGGAGGGTGCACTCGAGAGACGGCCGGCGCGGCAAGCAGGTCAGCGTTTAGACCTCCGTCGGGAACGAGTCTCCAACAGTGAATAAATGGAAACCACAGTAAAACAGCGTTGTTATCGGTAGCAGCGGCGGGAAAGCGCGGGAAGCGCCATATCGTTGCTACAGAGAAAAAAAAAAGTGCGGGAAGCGCCATATCTTTTCTGAAATGCCTAAATCTGGTAATATTGAGGCTTTTGATGGCGAAATAGAAGATTGGACCACATACGTGGAAAGAGTAGAGGTTTATTGCACTGCAAATGGAATAACAGATGAAAAAAAAGCTTCAGTACTTCTGAACTTAATGGGCGCGAAGACATACGGGCTGTTACGAAATTTAATCACTCCAGCCAAACCAAAGGACAAGACTTTTAAAGAAATTGTTGATACCCTGCAGGAGCATTTAAACCCAACACCGCTGCTGATAGCGGAATGATTCAAGTTCTTCAAGAGAAATCAACACAAGAATGAAAGTAACGCTGATTACCTAAACGAATTAAGAAAGCTATCAAAGTACTGCCAATTCGGAGCAGGACTATCGGATTATCTTCGAGACAAATTTGTTTGCGGTCTCTTAAGTGAAGGAACACAAAAAAGACTGCTTTCTGAAAAAGATTTAACATTGGACAAAGCTTTCAGTATGGCTGTATCATACGAAGCAACAGCAAAAGGAGCTGCAGAGATACAACAAGAGACACAGGACTTCGGCACCCATAAAATGACACAGGAGTTCAGAAGATGTTATCGCTGCGGCAGATCCACCCATAACCAGAGGGACTGCTGGTTCAAGGGCAAAGCATGCAGGCAATGTGGTAAGATTGGACACATTGCACGGATATGCCAATCTGGACAAAATAAATCCACTGACAGAAAACAAAAAATCAATAAAGAAAAGTACAGGAAGGTACAAATGATGACGGACAATAGCTCCGAAGACCAGAATAGCGATAGCGACTCCGGAAACAAGAGACTAAGCTGTCTCAAATTACATAATGTACTTGCCAAAGAGGATTACCAAACCATTTGGGTTACCCTCACAATAGCAGGGTCCCCAGTTAAAATGGAGCTAGATACAGGATCAGCTCTAGCCGTAATAAATCGACGAGATTACGAGAGGCTATTTTCGCATATACCTCTAAAAGACACATCCATTATCTTAAAAACATATACGGGGCAGAAAGTCTACCCCAAAGGAAAAATAAGGGTGCCTGTGGTATACAACGGCAAAGAAATACAAAAGTTGTATTTATACATTCTACAAGATGGTGGTCCACCGTTGTTGGGACGTGAATGGATAAGGAAGATACGTTTAGACTGGCACTCCATTCAGGCACTGACGGTGACCAGTAAGGAAAAAAACAATGATGACATCATACCTGAACGATTAAAAGACATCTTGGCCAACGCCAAAGAAGTGTTTCAAGAGAAACTAGGAACCTTGAAAGGCATCACCGCCTCAATAAAAGTGGAAGATACAGCAATTCCAAAATTTTTTAAGGCAAGACCGGTGCCATACGCAATACGTCCGGCAGTCGAGGCAGAGCTGAAGAATTTGGAAAAGGCAGGCGTATTATCCAAAATAGATTGGAGCGAATGGGCAACACCCATCGTTCCAGTCATGAAAAAAATTGAAAAATAACTCTGAGGAACAGGAAAAAATTCGCATCTGTGGGGACTTTAAGGTGACTGTAAACCCGGTCCTTCACACGATACAGTATCCTCTTCCGAGGATAGAAGATATTTTCGCCTCACTATCCGGAGGGAAACGTTTCACAAAAATTGACTTGGCACAGGCATATCTACAGATGGAGGTTGAGGAGACCTCTAAAAAGTATCTCACAATAAACACACACAAAGGCCTGTACCAGTACAATCGACTGGTTTTTGGAATAGCATCAGCTCCAGCTATCTGGCAAAGAGCTATGGAGCAAGTCCTGCAAGGGATTCCGGGGACTCAATGCTACCTAGACGACATCCTTATAACAGGAGAAAACGACAACGAGCACCTTGCCAATTTGGAGCAGGTGCTCACTAGGCTGAAAGAACGGGGCCTACGAGCAAATCGCCCCAAGCGCGAATTTTTCCAAAATCAGATATCATATTGTGGCCACATAATTAATAAGGAAGGGTTGCATAAGTCACCTGAAAAAATTGAAGCAGTTATAAAAGCCCCAGCACCTGAAAATGTTTCACAATTGAGGTCATTCCTGGGATTAATAAATTACGATCATAAATTTTTACCGAACTTATCAACTATTCTACACCCTCTTAATGATCTTCTACAGACAGGAGTAATTTGGAAATGGAACGAAGACTGTAAACGTGCCTTCCATAAATGTAAAGACTTAATCACATCCGAGAAAATTTTGGCTCATTACAACCCATCACTACCAATCAGACTGGCGTGCGATGCATCCCCTTACGGCATAGGAGCGGTATTGTCCCATAGATTCCCTGATGGCTCGGAACGGCCGATAGCTTTTGCGTCACGCTCATTGAACTCAGCTGAGCGTAACTATGCCCAAATAGACAGGGAAGCACTCAGCCTGGTATGGGGAGTGAAGAAATTCAACCATTACCTACACGGACAAAAATTTACCTTGCTGACTGACCATCAACCCCTCATCTCCATATTCAACCCTAAAAAAGGTGTCCCCATTATGACGGCACAAAGACTACAGAGGTGGTCCCTTTTTCTAGGGGCACACCAATACAACATTGAATACAAAGGGTCAAAACAGCATGGGAATGCTGACGGTTTATCACGCCTACCGTTGCCAACGATAGAAGAGGCACCTACAGTAGACCCAGTAGAGCTATTCCACTCTACCATAGTGGAATGTCTACCGGTGACAAATTCTGCCATTGAAAGGGAGACAAGAAATGACCCTACTCTCTCACGGGTCTACGATTTAACAGTGAAGGGATGGCCAGCACATGGCGAACCACTGTTGCCAGCATTCTCGCAAAGAAGAGAACAGCTGTCAGTGTGCCGAGGAACCTTGATGTGTGGATCCAGAGTGGTGATTCCACCCAAACTCCAGGATAAAGTGCTAAAGGAGCTTCACGAGGGGCATCTGGGTGGAGTGAAAATGAAGAACCTAGCTAGGGCGTTTGTATGGTGGCCAGGTATCGATGGAGACATCGAATACATGACCAAGAGCTGCCTAGGATGCCAGAAGGTCCAAAATGCTCCGCCACAGGCCCCTCTACATCCATGGGAGTGGCCCTCATCTCCCTGGCAAAGGGTGCACATCGACTTTGCTGGTCCATTTATGGACTCAATGTTCTTAATCGCGGTGGATGCACACTCCAAGTGGCCGGAGGTAATAAAGATGTCCTCCACCACCACGGAAAAAACCATCACAGTATTAAGGACCATATTTGCCAGGAATGGGCTGCCGGAGCAGATATGTTCTGATAATGGACCGCAATTTGTGTCCGAAGAATTCAGAAAGTTCTTAAAGAACAATGGGGTAAAGCACTACACGTCCGCCCCATACCATCCCGCCACCAATGGATTGGCTGAAAGGTTTGTCCAGACCTTCAAGAAGGCCATCAAGGCCATGGGTAATGAAGACATAAAACTTCAGCACAAGGTGGATAACTTCTTATTTGCATATAGGAATGCAACGCATATGGTTACTAACCAAACTCCCGCCATGATGTTCTACAATAGAAACCTAAGATGCCGGCTGGATTTGGTCAAGCCCAACATCCGAAGGGACGTGGAGAACCGGCAGTTTCAGGGCATGAATGAAAGGCCAACTAGGGCCTTCCAGATAGGCCAACCGGTTTTGGCCCGGGACTACCGTACCGAGAAATGGCAGCCTGGAACTATCTGCACACGATTAGGACCACTGATGTATACCGTGGACATCGGAGACAGCATAATAAGGCGCCATGCTGACCAAATCATCAAGTCATCCGAAAAGGGACAACCTACACCACCACTCTATACATCTAACGATGAAGTAGAGATACCCATATCTACCTCCGATCCGGTGATACTGGAGCCCGATGAACCCGACACTGGCCTTCAAGCCGAATCAGCCTTGCCAGAAGAACCTACTACACCACCAGAAACTACTACACCCCCGAGGCGTTATCCGGACCGAGTCAGGAAGCCTCCTGAGAGACTAACTTATAATTAATTAATACAGCAATGTATATTATTTTGCATATAACATGTAATTAATAATTACTTAAAATATGATGTACTAGTTAGCTAGAAGGGGAGGAATTGTGGTGTATGTGCCTTTAAGAGCAATTATGGTGTATGTGCCTTTAAGAGCCCCAGGTGTGCGTAATGCCGGTAATTGCCACTTGGGCTATATAAGCCTGTGTATTGTGTATATCCTTTAGAAACCCCCCCCAGACTTGCTTAGTAAATACCTATGAACCAACTCCTGTCTTCAGTGTCTTTATCTACACACGGACACTACAGGACATACATGCCTTAGAGGCGGTGCAACAAAGGTTCACTAGATATATTCCTGGGATGAGAGGGTTGTCCTATGATGAGAGATTTGAGTAGACTGGACCTTTACTTCCTGGACTTTAGAAGAATGAGAGGTGATCTCATTGAAACATGTATGATTCTGAGGGGGATTGACAGGGTAGATGCTGAGAGGTTGTTTCCCCTGGCTGAAGAGTCTACTTTGGGGGAAGGAGGTCTGGCACAGGAGAGACAGACTGCACCTAAATAGAACAGGAATCAAGAGACTTGTAAGGAACAAAGAGGCAACTATTGTAAATCATTTTGACTAGTTGGAAGGATCTTACAAGACTGATCAAAGAGTATATGTTGGGCAACAGGTGGCCATAAACACCCCGATTGGAGAACACAGCTTCCAGGAACAGGCTAAAAAGGAGGTGCGTATGCAAGGTCCATGTAAATGAATACAGGAAGCATTCAGAACAAGATAGTTGTAGGCGGAGCTGTGGTAGTAGAAAACTTTGATGTAGAAGTACCACCAACACGGCAAATTCCAAAAGATGGTGATGAAGGGAAAAAAAATCAGGGCTATGGGGAAAGAGCAGGGGACTGGGATGAATTTAGGTGGCTCTTCTGAAGAGCTGACACAGGCACGATAGTCCGAATGGCCTCCTGTCCTGTATCATTCTATGATTCTATGAATACAAGAGTATAGCGTTCTCAAGAAGGATGGAGCAGATAGTAAAGGAAGCGATGCAAAACTACGTGTGTGTGTGTGTGTGTGTGTGTGTGTGGGGGGGGGGTGGGGGGGGTGGACGGGACACCGGATAGGTGAATGAAATAGATTCCTTGTAGACTACAGGAAACTCTCGATTTACCGGCACCTAATTAACCGGAAATCTCTGTTAACCGGCAAAATTCAGGAGTAGGTTCAGGTAAGTTTTACTTCATATTAGTGGCCGTTCCTGGATCAGTGGCCGGGTTCCTGCACCTGTTGCTAAGCAACAGGGATGCTTGGATCTTGTGGCCGGTGTTCCTGCACCTGTTGCTAAGCAACAGGGACGCTTGGATCTTGTGGCCGGTGTTCCTGCACCTGTTGCTAAGCAACAGGGAAGCCTGGATTTGTTGCTGTGTACGGAGCTCTCGTACCTTTTACTATGCCTCTCTGTAATCCGGACTTTTTGATAAACTGGCACCACTCCGGTCCCGTTGGTGCCGGATAAAAAGAGAGTTTCCTGTAACTATATTCTATGAAAATAGCTAGCAGCAGAATTAAACAAAAGGTTTATGTAAGTATAAAGAAAGAGGATGAGGAAGATTACAGGAGACAACAAAAGACCAAAAAATGAGGGCAAAGAGCGATTATGAAAAACACATGCAGATGTCATCAAGACCAATGTTCTACATAACTGAAGTATTATTTCTTTGCATTTATAGCTCTTACGATGAAGTCCTTGTACCGAGTGCTCATCAATTTATTTTTATATACGTTCCTGGGATATGGGCGTCATTGGCAAGGCCAGCATTTATTGCCCATCCCCAATTGCCCTCAAGAAGGTGGAGGGTGGTGAGCCGCATTCATGAACCGCTGCAGTCCGTGTGGTGAAGGTAATTTTACTTGGGATGAAGAGATGGAGCTATAATGGAAGACTGGGCTATACTCTCTAGAGTTGGAGGTT
This sequence comes from Somniosus microcephalus, assembly GCF_052327205.1. Taxonomy (NCBI): domain Eukaryota; kingdom Metazoa; phylum Chordata; class Chondrichthyes; order Squaliformes; family Somniosidae; genus Somniosus; species Somniosus microcephalus. The sequence continues at coordinate 9,579,842 of NC_140991.1, read as the reverse complement.
AAAGGATGCATTGATTAAGACATTTACAATAATGATAGGGTAGATAAAACATGACTTTTCTCTTTAGCACAGAAATCCAGAACACAAACTTAGAATTACAACAGTGACTCCACTTCAAAAGTACTTCATTGGCTGTAAAGCGCTTTGAGATGTCCGGTGGTCGTGAAAGGCGCTATATAAATGCAAGTCTTTCTTTCAATTAGAATTAAGTTGATTAAAAGCAAATCCAGGAAAAACTTAATGAGGATGCAGAATGTACTGCTCAGACAGCCAGAAGAGCAGCATCAATTGAGGAGTTTAAACGAGAGATAGATACTCCAGAAGTAAGGGCATTAAGAAATATGGAGAATGGGAATAAAGAAATAGAGCTGACAAAATGATGGGACAAGCTCGATGGCCCAAATGACCTACTCCCGTTCCTAGCCTGAGCTACATGAAAACGGTGGCATAGTGGTTAGCACTGTTGCCTCACAGCGCCAGGGACCCGGGTTCGAATCCGGCCTCGGGTGACTGTCTGTGTGGAGTTTGCACATTCTCCCCGTGTTTGCGTGGGTTTCCTCCGGGTGCTCCGGTTTCCTCCCACAGTCCAAAGATGTGCAGGTTAGGATGATTGGCTATGATAAATTGACCCTTAGTGTTAGGGGGATTAAATACGTGGGGATAGGGTGGGATATGTGTTGGTGTAGGGGTTACGGGGATCGGGTGGGATATGTGTCGGTGCAGGCTCGATGGGCCGAAATGGCCTCTATCTGCACTGTGGTGTTTCTGTGATTTCTGTGAAAAACTACCTGAAAAGCCACTCTGTTTTGTACATGAAAATAGCAGAGTTAATGTTACAGTCCATCAGAGCAGAATAAGAAGGGAGACCAGTATGCAGAGATGAAAAGGCAATGTGAAAAACAGAAAGGTAATATTAATGGGGGGGGGGCAAACAAGTATAAGTCGGGTCTGCCCAGGTTCAAATTAGTAAATATAATGCAAGGTTGAAGTGCATCAGGAAAGACATGAGAGGCAGTTCACATCTCTACCAGGTAGCAAGGAGGCAACAGATGCTGTAGAGTCTCTCGACAACTCTGAGCACAATATGATCACATTCACCATGATTTGTGATTGAACAGTATTGAGGACCAACACACAAGTACACATTATAAAAAGGCAAATTGAAGTGCACAAGGAAAGAACTCAGGCTGATAACACCCACAAATGGACTAATTTTTAGGGAAAAAACAACCTTGCATTTTTATAGCGCCTTTCATGTCCTCAGTATGTCCCAAAGTGTTTCACGGTCAATTAATTACTTTTGAAGTAGTCACTGCTGTGTTGTAAGCAAACATGGCAGCTAATTTGCGCACAGCAAGATTTCACCAACAGTAAATTAAATAAATTACCAGATAATCTGTTTTTGTAGAAACATAGAAGATAGGAGCAGGAGTAGGCCATTCGGCCCCTCAAGCCTGCTCCGTCATTCAATGAGATCATGGCTGTTCATCCAAATTCAGTACCCTGTCCCTGCTTTCTCCCCATATCCCTTGATCCCTTTAGCCTTAAGAAATATATCTCACTCCTTCTTGAATAGTTTTAATGAATTGGCCTCAACTGCCTTCTGTGGTAGAGAATTCCACAGGTTCACCACTCTCTAGGAGAAGAAATTCCTCATCTCTGTCCTAAATGACTTATCCCTTATCCTTAGACTGTGACCCCTGGTTCTGGACTCCCCCGCCATCAGGAACATCCTTCCTGCATCCAGTCTGTCTAGTCCTATTAGAATTTTATAAATTTCAATGAGATCCCCTCTCATTCTTCTAATCTCCAGCGAGTATAAGCCCAATGGACCCAGTCTCTCCTCATACGTCATTCCTGCCATCCCAGGTATCAGTCTGGTGAATCTTCGCTGCACTCCCTCCATGGCAAGAACATCCTTCCTCAGGTAAGGCGACCAAAACTGCACACAATACTCAAGGTGTGGTCTCACCAAGGCCCTGTACAACTGCAGCAAGACACTTGTTCCTGTACTCGAACCCTCTCGCTACGAAGGCCAATATGCCATTTGCCTTCTTAACCGCCTGCTGCACCTGCATGCTTACCTTCAGCGACTGGTGCACAAGGACACCCAGGTCTTGTTGCACTTCCCCATCTCCCAATCTATTGCCATTCAGATAATAATCTGCCTTCCTGTTTTTGCCACCAAAGTGGATAACCTCGCATTTATCCACATTATACTGCATCTGCCCAATCACCCAACCTGTCCAAATCATACTGGAGTTTCTCGGCATCCTCCTCACAGCACACACGCCCACCCAGCTTTGTGTCGTCTGCAAACTTGGAAATATTACATCTAGTTCCCTCGTCTAGATCATTAATATATATTGTGAATAGCTGGGGTCCTAGGACCGATCCCTGCGGTACCCCACTAGTCACTGCCTGCCACTCGGAAAAAGACCTGTTTATTCCAACTCTTTGCTTCCTGTCTGCCAACCAGTTCTCTATCCAAGTCAGTACCTTGCCCCCAATCCCATGTGCCTTAACTTTACACGCTAATCTCTTATGTGGGACCTTATCGAAAGCCTTCTGAAAGTCCAAATATACCACATCCACTGGTTCTCCCTTATCTGTTCTACCAGTTACATCCTCAAAAAATTCCAGTAGATTAGTCAAGCACGATTTACCTTTTGTAAATCCATGTTGACTTTGTCCGATCCTGTCACTGTTTTAAATAACATAAGAAATAGGAGCAGGAGTAGGCCAATCGGCCCCTCGAGCCTGCTTCACCATTCAATAAGATCATGGCTGATCTGATCCCAACCTCAAATCTTCTATCACTCTCCATCCACCCGAACCCATGTGATCTCCCGGGAGAGGCGAAAAACCAGGTAAAAGACCCAATGGCCAATTTGGGAGAAAAAAATCTGGGAAATTCCTCTCCGACCCATCTAGGCGATCGAAATTCTTCCAGGAGATCACTCTGTCCCTATATTTTCTACAGTACTTACCTTCTGTAAAGGCGATCTCCACCCCAGCCAGGAACAGGAATAAAACCATCTCCTGAAATCTAACACAGAATTAGAACACAGTAGGAGCGGAACCAGGCTACATGGCCCCTGGGCCCGCTCCACTACCCACAGGGCCATGACCATTCCGAACCTAAACTCATGTCCAATTTCCTGCCCGCTCCCCGTAACCCTTAATTCCCTTTACTTCTAGGAAACTATCTATTTCTGTTTTAAATTTATTTAATGATGTAGCTTCCACAGCTTTCTGGGGCAGCAAATTCCACAAACCTACCACCCTCTGAGTGAAGAAGTTTCTCCTCATCTCAGTTTTGAAAGAGCAGCCCCTTATTCTAAGATTATGCCACCTAGTTCTAGTTTCACCCATCATTGGGAACATCCTCACCGCATCCACCCGATCAAGCCCCTTCACAATCTTATATGTTTCAATAAGATCGCCTCTCATTCTTCTGAACTCCAATGAGTAGAGTCCCAATCTACTCAACCTCTCCTCATATGTCAACCCCCTCATCCCCGGGATTAACCGAGTGAACCTTCTTTGTACTGACTCGAGAGCAAGTATGTCTTTTCTTAAGTATGGACACCAAAACTGTAAGCAGTATTCCAGGTGCGGTCTCACCAATACCTTGTACAACTGCAGCAATACCTCCCTGTTTTCATATTCCATCCCCCTAGCAATAAAAGCCAACATTCCATTGGCCTTCTTGATCACTTGCTGCACCTGCATACTAACTTTTTGAGTTTCGTGCACCAGGACCCCCAGAACCCTTTGTACTACAGTACTTTCCAGTTTCTTGCCATTAAGATAATAACTTGCTCTATGATTTTTCCTGCCAAAGTGCATAACCTCACACTTTCCAGTATTGTATTCCATCTGCCAAATCTCTGCCTACTTACTTAGCCTGTCTATGTACCTTTGCAGGTTTTTTATGTCCTCCTCACTCACTACTTTCCGTCCGATCTTAGTATCATCTGCAAACTTTGATATGTTACACTCGGTCCCCTCCTCCAAATCGTTAATATAGATTGTAAAGAGTTGGGGACCCAGCACTGACCCCTGCGGAACACCACTATTTACTGGTTGCCAATCTGAGAACGAACCATTTATCCCAACTTTGCTTTCTGTTAGAGAGCCAATCCTCCACCCACGCCAGAATATTACCCCCAATCCCGTGATTTTTTATCTTGAGCAATAATCTTTTGTGTGGCACCTTGTCAAATGCCTTTTGGAAGTCTAAATACAATACGTCCACTGGTTCCCCTTTATCCACCCTGTATGTTACTTCCTCAAAAAACTCCAGCAAATTTGTCAAACATGACTTCCCCTTCATGAAACCATGCTGACTTTGTCCTATTAAATTATGTTTATCCAAATGTCCCGTTACTGTCTCCTTAATAATGGACTCTAACATTTTACCAACCACAGATGTTAGGCTAACAGGTCTATAGTTTCCAGCCTTCTGCCTACTACCCTTTTTAAATAAGGGTGTTACATTAGCAGCTTTCCAATCTGTCGGGACCTTTGCTGAGTCCAGGGAGTTTTGGAAAATTACCAATGCATCCACAATCCCTACCGCCACTTCCCTCAAGACCCTAGGATGCAAGCCATCAGGTCCAGGGGATTTATCCGCCTTGAGTCCCATTATTTTACCAAGTACCACTTCCTTAGTGATTTTAATCGTATTTAGTTCCTCCCCCCCTAGAGCCCCCTGTTTGTCCAGTGTTGGGATATTCTTAGTGTCCTCTACTGTAAAGACTGATACAAAATAATTGTCCAGCGTTTTTGCCATCTCCATGTTTCCCACCATTAATTTCCCGGTCTCATCCTCTAAGGGACCAACATTTACTTTAGCCACCCTTTTTCTTTTTATATAACTATAGAAACTTTTGCTGTCTGTTTTTATATTTTTTGCTAATTTACTTTCATAATCTATCTTCCCTTTCTTAATCAATCTTTTAGTTATTTTTTGCTGTCTTTTAAAGACTTCCCAATCTTCCATCCTCCCACTAGATTTGGCTACCTTATATGCCCTTGTTTTTAGTCGGATACTATCCTTAATTACTTTACTTAGCCACGGATGGCTATCTTTTCTTTTACACCCTTTTTTCCTCAGTGGAATATATATTTTTTGGAAGTTGTAAAATAACTCCTTAAATGTACACCACTGATCATGTACCGTCTTACCCTTTAATCTATTTTCCCAGTCCACTCTACTCAATTCCGCTCTCATACCTTCATAGTCTCCTTTATTCAAGCTCAGCACGCTTGTTAGAGATCCAACCTTCTCACCCTCTAGTTGAATATGGAATTCAACCATGTTATGGTCACTCATTCCAAGGGGATCCTTTACTAGGACATTTTTAATTAATCCTGTCTCATTACACAGGACCAAATCTAAGGTTGCTTGCCCCCTGGTCGGTTCAGTTACATACTGCTCAAGAAACCCATCCCTAATACACTCAATGAACTCATCCTCAAGGCAGCCCTGCCCAATTTGATTTGTCCAGTTAATATGATAATTAAAATCCCCCATAATTATAGCTGTTCCCTTATTACAAGCCTCAACTATTTCCTGATTAATACTCCGTCCAACAGAGTTGCAACTGTTCGGAGGCCTATAGACTACACCCACTAGTGTTTTTTTCCCCTTATTATTCCTTATCTCCACCCAAACTGTTTCACTATCCTGCTCCTTTGACCCAATATCATTTCTCTGTATTATAGTGATTCCTTCCTTTATTAACGTAGCCACCCCACCTCCTCTCCCTTCCTGCCTGTCCTTCCTGATTGTTAAATAACCTGGTATGTTTAATTCCCAGTCATGGTCACCCTGCAGCCATGTTTCTGTAATGGCCACAAGATCATACCCATATGTCATTATTTGTGCCGTTAACTCATTCATTTTGTTACGAATGCTATGTGCATTCAGATAAAGAACTTTCAAATATGTTTTGTGACACTTAGTTCCTGTTTTTTCCCTTTTTAGTACTTTACGTTTTACTCCATACCTTCTGTCCCTTCCTGACACGTTCTGTTTTTTAATTCCCCCACTACCTAAGTCTATGACCTTCTCCGTTGTCATTTCTATTATTTGCTCTCCAGAAACCTCCCCCCCACTAATTAGTTTAAAGCCCTCTCTACAGCCCTAGTTATATGATTCGCCAGGACTCTAGTCCCAGCACTGGCCAAGTGGAGTCCGTCCCAACGGAACAGCTCCCTCCTGTCCCAGTACTGGTGCCAGTGTTCCAAGAAGCAAAACCCATTTCTCCCACACCAGTCTTTGAGCCACGCATTTAACTCTTTCATTTTATTTATCCTAGCCAAATTCGCTCGTGGCTCAGGTAATAACCGAGATTATTACCCTTGAGGTTCTGTTTTTAATTTGACCCCTAGCTGCTCATACTCCTTTAACAGAACCGTCTTCCTTGTCCAAGTGCTCTGCTATTACATCTTTTATAATGGACTTTATAATTCCCCGTTTTCTCTCTACCATCTTTTTTGAATAGTGGGGTAACATTCGCTACCCTCCAATCCATGGAAACTGTTCCAGAATTCATAGAATTTTGGAAGATGACCAGCAATGCATCTACTATTTCTAGGACCACTTCCTTAAGTACCCTAGGATGTAGATTATCAGGCTCTGGGGATTTATCGGCCTTCAATCCCGTCAATTTCCCTAACACCATTTCCCTACAAATACTGATTTCATTCAGTTCCTCCCTCTCATTTGACCCTATGTTCCCTGACATCTCTGGGGAGGTTATTTGTGTCCTCCTTTGTGAAGACAGAACCAAAGTATGTATTTAATTGGTCTGCCATTTCTTTCTTTCCCATTATAAATTCCCCTGATTCTGACTGCAAGGGACCTATGCTCGACTTCTCCAGTCGTTTTCTCTTCACATATCTATAGAAGCTTTTACAGTCAGTTTTTATGTTCCCTGCAAGCTTACTCTCATATTCTATTTTCCACCTCTTAATTAATCCCTTTGTCCTCCTTTGCTGAATCCTAAACTGCTCCCAATCCTCAGGTTTACTGCTTTTTCTGGCCAATTTATATGTCCTCTCCTTGGATCTTATGCTATCCCTAATTTCCCTTGTTAGCCACGGTTGAGTCACCTTTTCTGTTTTATTTTTATGCCAAACTGGGATGAACAAATTCTGTAGTTCATCCATGCGATTTGCCATTGCCTATCCACCGGCAACCCTTTGAGTGACATTCCCCAATCAATCCTACCCAACTCGCGCCTCATAACATCGTAGTTTCCTTTATTTAAATTCAGGACCCTAGTCTCTGAGTCAACTACTTCACTCTCCATCTTAATGAAGAATTCTATCATATTATGATCGCTCCGCCCCAAGGGGCCTCGCACAACAAGATTGCTAATTATTCCTTTCTCATTACATAATACCAAGTCTAAGATGGCCTGATCTCTAGTTGGTTCCTCGACATATTGGTCCAGGAAACCATCCCGTATACACTCCAGGAATTCCTCCTCCACAGTATTGTTACTAATTTGGTTAGCCTAATCTATATGTAGATTAAAGTCACCCATGATAACTGCTGTGCCCTTATTGCACGCTTCTCTAATTTCCCGTTTAATGCCATCCCCAACCTCCGCATTACTGTTTGGGGGTCTGTATACAACTCCCACTAATGTTTTCTGCCCCTTGGTATTTCTCAGCTCTACCCATACAGATTCCACATCATCAGAGCTAATATCCTTCCTTACAATTGTGTTAATCTCCTCTTTAACCAGCAACGCTACCCCACCTCCTTTTCCTTTTTGCCTGTCTTTCCTGAATATTGAATACCCCTGGATGTGGAGTTCCCAGCCTTGGTCACCCTGGAGCCATGTTTCCGTAATCCCAATCATATCATATCCGTTTACCTCTATTTGCGCAGCTAATTCATCCACCTCATTACAAATGCTCCTCGCATTAAGACACAAAGCCTTCAGGCTTGTTTTTTTAACACTCTTGGACCTTTTAGAATTATTTACTGTGGCCATGTTTGATTTAAACCCTTGATTTCTCTGACTGCCACTTTTGCTTTTCTCCTTCCTGTCTTTTGCTTCTATCCTTGTTTCCCTTTCCTCTGTCTCCCTGCACAGGTTCCCAACCCCTTGCCATTTTAGTTTAAACCCTCCCCCACAGCACTAGCAAACACTCCCCCTAGGACATCGGTCCCGGTCCTGCCCAGGTGCAAACCATCCGGTTTGTACTGGTCCCACCTCCCCCACAACCGGTTCCAATGTCCCAGGAATTTGAATCCCTCCCCCTTGCACCATTCCTCTAGCCACGTATTCTTCTGAAATATCCTTCTATTTCTACTCTGACTAGCACGTGGTACTGGTAGCAATCCTGAGATTACTACCTTTGAGGTCCTATTTTTAAATTTACCTCCTAACTCCCTATATTCAGCTTTTAGGACCTCATCCCGGTTTTTACCTATATCGTTGGTACCTATATGCACCACGACAACTGGCTGTTCACCCTCCCCTTCCAAAATGCTCTGCAGCCGCTCCAAGACACTGGTTTTGATGCCAACAAAATTTTGATGCCATATTCCCAATTTCTGAGTCCAAATTATTTATGTATGTGTTGAACAGCAGTATTCACAGCTGGGGGGAATATCACTTCCCACTGAAGTTTTTTTTTGTTTTCCTTAGAGCAGAGAAGGCTGAGGGGGGACCTGATTGAAGTGTACAAAATTATGAGGGGCATAGATAGGGTAGATAGAAAATAACTTTTCCCTTAGTATAGGGGTCAATAACCAGGGGGCATAGTTTCAAGGTAAGGGGCAGGAGGTTTAGAGGGGATTTGAGGAAAAACTTTTTCACCCAGAGGGTGGTTGGAATCTGGAACTCACTGCCTGAAAGGGTGGTAGAGACAGGAACCCTCACAACATTCAAGCAGCATTTAGATGAGCACTTGAAACGCCACAGCATACAAGGCTACGGACCAAGTGCTGGAAAATGGAATTAGAGTAGATAGGGCTTGATAGACAGCGCAGACACGGTGGCTGAAGGGCCTCTTTCTGTGCTGTATAACTCTATGAAACTTCCCTTAACTCCTACCCTGTTTTGTACTTTGTAGCCAGCTTTCATACCATTCTCCTACCTGACCCCCAGGCTCCACGCTCACTGACATTTGACAAGTCTCTCTTTTGGGACCATATCAAAAACCTTCTGAAAGTCCATATATACATCCACTACATTGCCCTTATCTACTCTTATTTCTTCAAAGAATTCAATAAGCTTCATTAACCATAACCTTCATTTTAGAAATCCATGCCGATTATTTATTATATTCTCTGTCTCCCAATGTTTCATCTGATCGTTTAGCAATGATTCTAGCATCTTACCTACGACTGGCATTAACTGGTCTATAGTTCCCTGGATTAGTCCTATCTCCCTTTTTGAAGATAAGAACATAAGAATTAGGAGCAGGAGTAGGCCATACGGCCCCTCGAGTCTCCTCCACATTCAACAATATCATGGCTGATCTGCGATCTCAAATCCAATTTCCTGCCCTATCTCCATATCCCTCGGCACGGACTCGATGGGCCGAATGGCATCCTTCTGTGCCATTATGACTATGATTCTCAAGTCCAAAAATCTATCTATCTCAGCCTTGAATATACTCAACGTCTGAGCATCCATAGCTTTTTGGGGTAGAGAATGTCAGATTCACAAGCCTCTGAGTAAAGAAATTCCTCCTCATCTCAGTCGTCAAAGGCCAACCCTTTATCCTGAGACTATGACCCCTAGTTCTGGACTCTCCAGCCAGGGGAAACAATCTCGCAGCATCTACCCTGTCAATCCCCCTCAGAATCTTATATGTTTCAATGAGATCACCTCTCATTCTTCTAAACTCCAGCGTATAAGCCCAATCTCTCCTCATAGGACTACCCTCTCATCCCAGGGATCAATCTAGTGAACCTTCGTTGCACCGCCTCTAAGGCAAGTATATCCTTCCTTAGATAAGGAGGCCAAAACTGTGCCCAGTACTCCAGGTGTAGTCTCACCAAAGCCCTGTACAATTGCAGCAAGACTTCCTTACTCTTGTACTCCAACCCTCTTGTAATCCGCTGGGACCACTCACTTAACCTGTCTATATCCCTTTGCAGGCACTTTGCGTCCTCCTCACAGCTTACTTTTCCATCTAGCTTTGTATTGTCAGCAAACTCGGATACATTACACTCAGTCCCTTCATCCAAGTCATTAATATAGAATGTAAATAGCTGAGGCCCAAGCACTGATTCTTGTTGCACCCCACTAGTTACAGCCTGCCAATCTGAAAATGACCAATTTATCTCTACTCTCTGTTTTCTGACAATTAACCAATCTTCTATCCATGCTAATACATTACCCCCAACCCCATGTGTCCTTATCTTGCTCAACAACCTTTTATGTGGCACTTTATCAAATGCCTTTTGGAAATACAAATGTACTACATCCACTTGTTCCCCTTGATCTACCCTGCTAGTTACATCCTCAAAAAACTCTAAATAAATTTGTTAAACACGATTTCCCTTGCACACTACCATGCTGATTCTACCTAATCATACTATGATTTTCTAAGTGCCCGGTTACCACTTCCTTAATAATGGATTCCAGCATTTTCCTGACGACAGATGTCAGGCTAACTGGCCTGTAGTTCCCTGTTTTCTCTCTCCCTCATTTCTTGAATAGTGGGATTACATTTGCTACCTTCCAATCCGCTGGGACCATTCCTGAATCTAGGGAATTTCGGAAGATCACAACCAATGTATCTCTGCAGCTACTTCTTTACTAGGATGTAGGCCATCAGGTCATGGGGATTTGTTTCTCAAGTACTTTTTCTCTACTGATATTAATTACTTTAAGTTCCTCTCTCTCATTAGCCCCTTGGTTCCCCACTATTTTTGGTATACTTTTTGTGTCTTCCACTGTGAAGACATACAAAATATTTGTTTGAAGTCTCTGCCATTTCCTTGTTCCCCAATATAATTTCTCCTGTCTCAGCCTCTAAGGGACCAATGTTTCCTTTTGCTACTCTCTTCCTTTTTACATACTTATAGAAACTCTCTCAATCTGTTTTTATATTTTTTGCTAATTTACTCTCATTCTATTTTCTCCCTTATCACCACTTTTTTTGGTCATCCTTTGCTAAAGCACTCCCAATCCTCAGGCTTACTACTTTTCTTTGCAATATTATAAGCCTCTTTTAATCCATTATACTTAACTTCTTTAGTCACGGATGGATTATTTTTCCAGTGAAGTTTTTATTTCTCAATGGAATGTATATTCATTGAGAATTTTGGAATATTTCTTTAAATGTTCGCCACTGCTTATCTACTGTCACACCTTTTAAATCTAATTTCCCAATCTACCTTCGATAGAGTTATATTTGCTGTTCGCTAGTCCTCTGGCACTATTCCTTTTTCTATTGACTTTTAATATATGGATGCTAGTGCCTCTGCTATCTCCTCCCTAGTGTGGATACAATCCACCTTGATCCGGGGCTTCATCCTCCTGATGTTTGGCTAATATCTACTTTCTTTCCATCCTAACTATGTTAATATCCCTCACGACGTCTTCCACTATTGTCATTTCCTCATTGGTAGCCTTTTCAGTGAAAACTGCAGCAAAGTATCTATTCCCTGCCATTTCAGTAACCTTTAAGTATTGCCCACTGCTGTTCTTCTTTTGTCAATGTTTTCCTCCAGTTTACCTTTCATCCTCATAGTTGGCTTTTTCCAATCTATTACTTTTGTCTTTATGCTATCTCTATATCTCTCAATCATTATCTTAAACCTTATTATAATTGTGGTAACTACTCCCCAGATGTTCTCCCACACTTGCTTCTCTTATCTTCTCCAGTTCATTTCCCATTACCAGGTCCAGTAGTGTTTCCTCCCTTGTTCGGCTTCTTACATATTGGATCAGGAAGAAGTCTTGTACAGACTGTAAAAACTCCATTTCCATCTCCCTTTTCACTCCCTCTACCTGCCAGTTTATTTAAGGGTAGTTGAAATCTCCCATGATGATGATTTATTACTAATTTCAAAGATTTACCTACGTATTTCTCCCTCCAGTTCCTTTCCACTGTTTGGTGGTCTGTAGTACACCCATGATAGTGTGACCGATCCCGTCCTATCTTTTGTCTCATATGAACATAACATTCCCGTTAGAAATGATTTATTAGAATCTCTATGAACATCTGAACACCCGAAAATGTCGACAGGACAAGTCGATCCAGCCTGCCCCATACAGTTGTGATCCCTTGCATATCATGTCAAGAAATTCCTGATCTCCCAAGTGCCTTGGTGGTCTCCGTACGGATTCAGTTTCTATCCCTTTGTTAGTTATGTTCTTTCTTGCTACTGCCATTATGTTGTTTCTGATTAACACAGTTACTACACCACCCCTTCCTTCTTCCCTATCATTTCTAAACACTTCATAGCCTGCAATATTTAACTGCCAATCCTGCCCTGTCTTTAGTCACGTTTCCATTATTAATTATTGGCTGTATGTCCCTATTTTGTTGCTATCTGGACAATTTAACATGCTTATTTTTCATTGCTCCTCCTTTGTCAGATACTTTATTATTTCCCATCATCTTTTTTCTGTTCCGAGTATTTGTTTTCTTTTTACACTCTGACCTCTGCTCTGATCCCTTCTATCTATCTTTCTGTTACGGTTATGTTCACCCAGAGCTCCACAAAAAGGGCTGCTATATAAGTTTAAAGCAGTTTTGAGGTAAAACTAGAAAGGGATAAGAAATTAGCTGACAGGTAGCAATAACTGCAAAGCGCAGAGAACGGTGTTGGAACCCCTACTGTTTCTAATTTACATTAATAGCTCGGATATAGAAACTGGGGAGGGGGAGAAGAGGGGTGTTTGTTGAGGCAGCAAGGACCTACAAAATGAGCTAGATCATTTAGGAGAGTTAAAGAGAGATGGATGAAATGCAATACAAATAAATGTAACGTAATGGATGTTGGAGGAAGAAAATGGCAACATATGCACTCTATGAAATAGCCGAGGGGGAAGGTTGAAAGATCTAGGGATGTTAGACTCTGCACTTTTTCAGTTATTGCAGAGCAGCGATCAACAAAGCAAACACATTGCTGAACTATATTGCTAAACCAGTACAAGTCAGAGGATGCCGTGCTAAAACCACACAGCGCTCTGGTCAGGCTGCACCTCAAGTAAGGCGTCCAGTTTTGATGACCAAGGCACACAGGAGAGGCAGCACAAAGAACAACAGGATTGCTTCCTAGTGTCAGGGAACTGATCTGTGAGAAGAGACTGCAAAAACATGAGCTCTTCATGCTTAAATGATAACCGAGAGGAGACATCAGATGTACAAGACAGGAAGTGGTAAATCCAGACCATTGTCGTGATTGGGATTTAATAATGGAGTTAAGATACAGATCAGCCATGATCTATGAACCAGGGCTGAATGGCCTAATCCTATTCCTATGTGCCACTGCTTCAAGTTAAACTGTGACAAGAGGACAAAACTGACACAAGGATTAAGTCGACAAAAGGAACATTTAGGACTTGTGTCAGGAAGCTCTTATTCATGCAAAGAGTAATTAGACTGCGGGTAAGATACTGGAAGCAAAAGGCTTGCAACTGAGAGAGAATTGGATGGTGTGATAGGGGAATAGTCGGGTTTTCCTGGATGGATGAGCCAAGGTTGGCTCAATGACCTTCCTCATCTGTACCTATGTCATCTTTTCTTGTTCAAACTGTAGCAGTAATTCCCTTCCTCAATCTGCTGCAGGTTCTGCATCAGACAGTTCCTTTCAGAGTTTTGAGGGACAAGTAAATTATTTATAAATCAATTAATCTCACACTGTATTTTATGGGGTTGGTATCGGTCACAGCACTATTCAAACACTCTTGCATATAGTTTTTTGTTGTATAGCAACATTTTGTGGTTTGAATAAGGAACACAGCTGTTGTTGGAAGAGTTACAGGCCAAGTGATCAATTACACCACAAGTAATACATTTCAGGAGAAACCAGGTAGCCAATAAAGACTATAAAACCACACAAGGCCAGGTCCTGCCAATGGGTTTGCAGATTTCCACGGTGACAAATACATCACCAAAGTGCTCAAGAGCAGAGTCTGGATGAAAGAGGAGTATTAAAGGGGATGGGGAACAAGCAGGAGAGTGAGATTAGATTAAGAGATTCAAAGAACAGACCCGGCACAGGTTTGATGGGTCGAAAGGACTATTTCTGAGCTGTATACTTCTATGAAAATGATCACTAGTGGAATGGCTACGCTAAAAACTACACTGGCAATTCTGGATTAGACCAAAATCATCAAGGTGATGGCAAAATTTGTGAATTAAAGCAGTTTCCATATTTTAGTAATAATATTAGTGTAACGGCAATATAGGGGAATAGTTGGATCATCTTTCTTGGGGAGATGATGAACATGGTCACATTTACAAGGAGAAGGAAAGCAGAATGAGTTTTAAGACTGAAGAGACAGCATAAGATGGGGTAAACTTGAAGGCACACATCTTGAGAATGATGCACCTCGCCGTTCAGGACCAGGCATCTTACGGAAGTCCAGAGAGAGCAGGATCAGAGATGCGAGGATAAATTTGATGCGATGGAATTGAACAGAGGACATAGATATCATTAAGATTAGAGAGGGAAGAGGGAAGCATGTCAAAAAGGTCAGCTTTAACCAGCAACTGAAATATCTGGACAGAGTGGTGGGTAAGAAGAACTCTAAGTTGTTGTGTAGCACAAGAAGGAACAGTTGCTGTAAGACAGGAAGTTACCAGTTGATTCTTCAGCAGTTTCAATTACTAGCTCTACAATGCATTAAAAGGTTTGAACAAAGTTGGCTACAGACTTCGTATCCTACCACCATCAAAGCCAACTCTTCTACAATGGTGGATTTTCATTTGGGGAGATTTCATTTGGACAGGTTGGGTGATTGGGCAGATGCATGGCAGATGCAGTATAATGTGGATAAATGCGAGGTTATCTACTTTGGTGGCAAAAACAGGAAGGCAGATTATTATCTGAACGGCAATAGATTGGGAGAAGGGGAAGTGCAACAAGACCTGGGTGTCCTTGTGCACCAGTCGCTGAAGGTAAGCATGCAGGTGCAGCAGGCGGTTAAGGCGGCAAATGGTATGTTGGCCTTCGTAGCGAGAGGATTTGAGTACAGGAACAAGGATGTCTTGCTGCAGTTGTACAGGGCCTTGGTGAGACCACACCTTGAGTATTGTGTGCAGTTTTGGTTGCCTTATCTGAGGAAGGATGTTCTTGCCATGGAGGGAGTTCAGCGAAGATTCACCAGACTGATACCTGGGATGGCAGGAATGACGTATGAGGAGAGATTGGGTTTATACTTGCTGGAGTTTAGATGAGAGGGGATCTCATTGAAACTTATAAAATTCTAACAGGACTAGACAGACTAGATGCAGGAAGGATGTTCCCGATGGCCGGGGAGTCCAGAACCAGGGGTCACAGTCTAAGGATAAGGGGTAAGCCATTTAGGACAGAGATGAGGAGGAATTTCTTCACCCAGAGAGTGGTGAACCTGTGGAATTCTCTACCACAGAAGGCAGTAGAGGCCAATTCATTAAATATATTCAAGGAGTTGGATATATTTCTTAAGGCTAAAGGAATCAAGGGATATGGGGAGAAAGCAGGGACAGGGTACTGAATTTGGATGATCAGCCATGATCTCATTAAATGGCGGAGCAGGCTCGAGGGGCCAAATGGCCGACTCCTGCTTCTATGTTTCTGGTAAACTCCAGCTATACAGAACATGTGAACTTCATCTCAAACCAATATTCATCAGAGGAGGATTCCAAACTACCCTAATCACTTTAAACTGTACTCCCAACCTATACTTTTCCCATCAAGGAACAGTGAAGACTGACTACTCAAGGAGTTGTCTGTAACTGGTTGAGGCAACTGCAGGTCAACAATTCTATGAGGCGAAAATCTACCAGTAAATGATAAAACCTCCTTGGCACCTGTTTGCATTGAGCTTTTAGGGAATAAGCATAATTCCTAATTTTTCCTTGGTTAAGAAAGAACAAACTGGTATTTATAGAGCACCTGTCACCACCTCAGGACACCCAAAGTATTTCACAGCCAATTCAATACTTTTGAAGTAGTCACTGGTTTGTAGGGAAACACAGCAGCCAACTTACACACAGCAAGGTCCCACAAAAAGCAATATGACAATGATATACCTATCAATTCCTCCAATAAAAGGCGAAGAGTTACGAAGGTGACTAAAGGTTTTTATTGACTAAATAACAGAGCCCACTCTCGTGGGTGATCCGATCCAAGCAGGAGGAATACCAGTCAGTCGCTCACCTTTATACCTGGCCTGGTGGGTGGAGCCAAGGCGGAGTCGGCGGTGGTCATCCCAGGTATAGCAGTGTGGCAAGAGGCGACCTCGTACCGTGATACAATAGTGGTCAGTGATACAGTTATAACGAACAGTGGTGAACAGTGCTAACTACTAACAGTGATACGATAGTGAACGTGGTTTACCACATTCACCCCTTGTTTAGAATTAAGTCCGGCGGGGTGAAGTGTACTACCAATTCTGGTAGGTCAGTCTGTCCGGAGGCTTCGTAAGCCTCTCCGATCGCCGCAGCGGTGGTGTTGCCTTATCCGGTGCTGGTGCCTTATCCGGTGTTGATGCTGGTGTTTGCGTGGTCGGCGAGGGCTCGTGGGGTTCCGGCATGCCGTCTACCTGGGCTGGGGTTGGGGGGGGTGGTGGCGGTGTTTCCGGATCGGCTGAGGGTGCGAGGTCTCGTAGGGAGACAGTGTCCTCCCGCCCGTCTGGGTACGCCACGTAGGCGTACTGGGGGTTGGCGTGCAGGAGGTTCACCCTCTCGACCAGGGGGTCCGTTTTATGGGCCCTCACGTGTTTCCGCAGCCAGACCGGCCCCGGGGCGGTCAGCCAGGTTGGTAGAGTGGTTCCCGTAGTCGACTTCCTGGGGAAAACGAACATTCGTTCATGGGGGGTGGTGTTAGTGGCCGTGCAAAGTAATGACCGGATGGAGTGCAGCGCTGTCGGGAGGACTTCTTGCCAGCGGGAGGTTGGGAGGCCCTTAGACTTTAAGGCTAAGAGGACGGCCTTCCATACCGTCGCGTTCTCTCTTTCCACCTGACCGTTACCTCTGGGGTTGTAGCTGGTGGTCCTGCTTGCTGCAATACCTCTCTCTAGGAGGAATTGCCGGAGTTCCTCGCTCATGAAGGAGGAGCCCCGGTCGCTGTGTATATAGTTCGGGAACCCGAACAAGGCGAAGAGGGCATTCAGGCACTTGATGACCGTGCTACTGGTCATGTCGGGGCAGGGGAAGGCAAAGGGGAAACGGGAGTACTCATCAACGATGTTGAGGAAGTACACATTACGGTCAGAGGACGGGAGGGGCCCCTTAAAGTCGATGCTCAGGCGCTCGAAGGGGCGGGTGGCCTTGATCAGGCTTGCTCGGTCCGGCCTATAGAAGTGCGGTTTGCACTCCGCACAGGTCTGGCAGTTCCTGGTCATGGTCCTGACCTCCTCGATGGAGTAGGTCAGGTTGCGGGCCTTAATGAAATGGTAGAGTCTGGTGACTCCGGGGTGGCAGAGCTGGTCGTGGAGGGTCTGAAGCCTATCGATATGCGCGCTGGCGCATGTCATTCGTGAAAGGGCATCAGGGGATTCGTTCAGCTTGCCTGGCCGGTACAAGATCTCATAATCGTAGGTGGAGAGCTCGATTCTCCATCTCAAAATCTTGTCATTCTTGATTTTGCCCTTCAGCTTGTTATTAAACATGAAAGCCACCGAACGCTGGTCGGTGAGGAGGGTAAATCGTTTGCCTGCCAGGTAGTGCCTCCAGCGCCGTACTGCCTCCACGATCGCCTGGGCCTCTTTCTCGACCGACGAATGTCGGATCTCGGGGCCCTGTAGGGTCCTTGAGAAGAAGGCCACTGGCCTCCCCTCCTGGTTTAGGGTGGCGGCTAAGGCGAAGTCGGATGCGTCGCTCTCCACCTGGAAGGGGATGGACTCGTCCACTGCGTGCATCGTGGCCTTGGCTATGTCTCCCTTAATGAGGGAGAAGGCCGCGCACGCCTCCTCCGTGAGGGGGAAGGAAGTGGCTTTCAGGAGGGGTCTGGCTTTGTCCGCGTAATTGGGTACCCATTGGGCATAGTAGGCGAAAAGCCCCAGGGTTCTCCTAAGTGCTTTAGGGCAGTGGGGGAGGGGTAGCTCCACGAGGGGGCGCATTCTTTCTGGGTCGGGGCCGATGATTCCGTTCTCCACTACGCAGCCGAGGATGGCAAGGCGGGTGGTGTTAAACACGCATTTCTCCTTATTGTAGGTGAGGTTCAGCCGTTGGGCCGTACGGAGGAATTTCTCCAGATTCGCGTCATGTTCCTGCCGGTCGCGGCCGCAGATAGTGACGTTATCTAGATAGGGGAATGTAGCCTGCAGTTCGTTCTGGTCAACCATCTGGTCCATCTCCCTTTGGAAGACCGAGACCCCATTAGTGACACCGAAGGGGACCCTAAGGAAGTGGTATAGGCGCCCATTCGCCTCGAAGGCGGTATACTGGCGGTCCTCAGGGTGGATAGGGAGTTGGTGGTAGGCCGACTTCAGGTCGATGGTCGAGAATACTTTATACTGTGCAATCTGATTGACCATGTCAGATATGCGGGGGAGGGGGTATGCGTCCAGCTGGGTATATCTGTTTATGGTCTGGCTGTAGTCGATGACCAGGCGGTTTTTATCGCCGGTCTTTACGACTACGACCTGGGCACGCCAGGGGCTGCTGCTCCCCTCGATAATGCCCTCTTTCAGGAGGCGCCGCACCTCAGAGCTAATGAAGGCTCTGTCCCCGGCGCTATACCGCCTGCTCTTGGTAGCGACGGGTTTGCAGTCAGGGGTAAGGTTAGCAAACAGAGAGGGTGGCGGGACCTTGAGGGTGGAGAGGCTGCAGGTGTTACGCGGTGGGCGGTTTAACGTTTGCTGGTTGTTGACTGTGAGTGGGGGGAGGGGTCCACCGTATGCTAGGGTTACGCTTTGGAGGTGGGATTGGAAGTCCAGCCCTAGTAGGACGGCAGCGCAGAGATGGGGGAGGACGAGGAGTTTAAAGTTTTTATACTCCATGCCCTTAACCGACAGGGTCACGACACAGTAGCCGCTGATGTCCGTGGCGTGGGACCTCGATGCCATCGAGATTCGGCTGCGCGTTGGTAGGACAGAGAGGGAGTAGTGGCTCACCGTGTCTGGGTGGATGAAGCTCTCCGTGCTTCCGCTGTCGAACAGGCAGGTCGTGGCGTGGCCGTTCACTTTGATGTCCATCATTGACTTGGACAGATGGTGCGGGCGGGCTTGGTCCAGGGTGACGGAAGCTAGTGTGTAGCTGAGCGAGTCGTTGTCATCTGCGGGCGAGGCGGTCGGGCGTGGTGAGTAAAATGGCGTCTCCCACGAGGTAGGGCAAAATGACGGAGAAGATGGCTGCCCCCGTAGCTCACATGAGGCACTATTGGGGTCGGTTGCCTTAATCAAAGATGGCCGCCCCCATGACTCATGTGTGGGGATGCTGGCCTCAGTTGCCCTAAACAAAGATGGCCGCCCCCATGACTCATGTGTGGGGATGCTGGCCTCAGTTGCCCTAAACGAAGATGGCCGCCCCCATAGTTCGCATGCGGCACTGCTGGCCTCTGAGGATCCGCTCCTGCAGGCCTTGGAGAAGTGGCCTTTCTTCAGGCAGGTTCTGCATGTGGAGTTCTTGGCTGGGCAGCGCGACCTCGGGTGCTTCTCCTGGCCACAAAAAAAACAGCCGGCGGCCCGATCGCGGATGCCCGATGTCGGGGCCGGTGCCGGGGGTGGCGGGGCCGGTCGGGTCCGGGACGCCGACGCAGAGGTAGGTCCCGGGGGCGGCGCTGGGAAGGGTGCTGTGGTAGGGGTCGGGCCCGAGTCCCAGGGTCGCGAGCAGTACCTGGTGAATGCTTCCTGATCTTGGTGGGCCACTTCCAGGGAGATAGCGAGGGCTTCAGCTTTTTCCATGCTGAGGTCTTTAGCTTCCAGCAGTCTTTGCCGTGAGTACTCGGACCGTAGGCCTTTCAGGAATGCGTCGCGGATATTATCTTCAGTATTTTCGGCTGCCGACACCGATTTAAAGTCACAGTTCCTGGCGAGTGCATATAGCGCCTGTGAGAATTCGGCTACTGATTCTCCTGGCTGTTGCGGCCGTGATCTTAGGAGGTGCCTAGCGTACATGTAGTTTACCGGGGTCCGGTACTTCTGTTTCAGCAGGTTGATGGCGGTCTCGTAGGTAGTCATGTCCTCGATGAGAGTGTATACTCTCGGGCTCAGTTGCGCCTGCAGGACACTTAGTTTGGATGCCTGAGGGACGCTGGATTCTCTCAGGTATGATTCGAAGCAGACCAGCCAGTGTTTAAAGTCTGCGGCTGAGTTTGCTGCTCGTGGGTTCAGGTCCAGGTACGGCGGTCTGAGGGCTCGCAGCCAAGCTGGCTGGTGTGGCTGTGCTCCTGGGAGCTGCGCTGGTGGCTCCTCCGCCGGTTGTGACTCGTTGTCGGACATCATTAAATTTAGTCAATAAAATTGATATACCTATCAATTCCTCCAATAAAAGGCGAAGAGTTACGAAGGTGACTAAAGGTTTTTATTGACTAAATAACAGAGCCCACTCTCGTGGGTGATCCGATCCAAGCAGGAGGAATACCAGTCAGTCGCTCACCTTTATACCTGGCCTGGTGGGTGGAGCCAAGGCGGAGTCGGCGGTGGTCATCCCAGGTATAGCAGTGTGGCAAGAGGCGACCTCGTACCGTGATACAATAGTGGTCAGTGATACAGTTATAACGAACAGTGGTGAACAGTGCTAACTACTAACAGTGATACGATAGTGAACGTGGTTTACCACAGACAATGACCAGATAATCTGTTCTGGTGATGTTGGTTGAGGGATAAATATTGTTCAGGGCACTGGAGACTCCCCTGCTCTACTTCGAATAGTGCCATGGGATATTTTATAACCACCTTGAGGGGTTTAACGTCTCATCCGAAAGACAGCACCTCCAACAGTTCAGCACTCCCTCAGTACTGCACTCGAGTGTCAGCCTAGATTATGTGCTCAAGTCTCTGGAGTGGGACTTGAAGTCATAACCTTGAGACACCATATTGGTGCACATTGGCTGCTGTGTTTCCTGCAATGCAACAGTGACTGCACTTCAAAAGTATTTAATTTGCCGTAAAAAGCTCTGGGCATCCCGAGGTTGTGAAAGGCACTGCAT
The DNA here is from genome assembly GCF_052327205.1 of Somniosus microcephalus. Taxonomy (NCBI): domain Eukaryota; kingdom Metazoa; phylum Chordata; class Chondrichthyes; order Squaliformes; family Somniosidae; genus Somniosus; species Somniosus microcephalus. The sequence continues at coordinate 9,558,544 of NC_140991.1, read as the reverse complement.
AAATACAAATTCATTCTTTCTTGACCAAGAAGATATTAGGATTTATGCTTATTCCCTAGAAGCCTCATTGACCAATGCCACCAAAGTGGATTGGTCCTACAATACAATGAGTATTGTTGCACAAGCACACCACATTCTGAAATAAGTCAGTTAACTGGATTAAGATTGCAATTCAAAATGTATCCAGACTGTACTGCACTCAAAATCTTTCCACCAACCCCACCCCAACCCAAAAAGCAAATTAGCCTCGCTGGACCAGGGTGTCTGCTTTAAAATAACACTCCTTTCCAGTGGTTACAGATACCTCAAACTTTGATTCCGTCACCGGTACAGTTAATTGTGCATCACCAGGGTCAAAAATGAGCAGAGAACACTACATTTTAAGCACAAAAATAAGAATTTCAATGATGAAAAATGAAGTACAGGAGTCCATTTTTGTTTTCAGAAAGTTTTATTCAATTCAACTGTAATTCAAAGAAGGAAGGAAAAACAGCATCACAGATTGCGGTTCTGATGATTGATGGTGAATTGTTTTATTTGTGTTGTGACCATCCAGGTAGGCAGGCCAGCCTGCAGATGTGTATGATGGAGTTACCTCCAGGAGAGTGTTCCAGGTTACATATACACAGATAGTCTGTTTGAAAGGCCTCCTAAGCAGTCGGACCTTCCTGTCCATAATAACCCGTTAGCATCAGATTCAAAAATAGGGTTGCTTTTATGCTTTTCATGGAATGCATTTTTCCCCAAAAAGGCCCTGAACTTCTGCAGTCTTGGGGGGGGGGGGGGGGGTGCTGGAAACCCAAGGAGTTCCACAGAAATTTCTTACAATCTACGAAATATTATTTGCCCCCCTTAACTTTACAGAGCTCTACGGACTCCAAGGGGAAAAAAACACACTCCATGAAAAAGCTACTGAATGAAACCTCAACCTGGATTATGAAAACCTCCACCTTATGAAGACGGTCCCAAAAGGTGGTTAAACATGAAGGTGCCAGCACTAAGATCTGGAATTACTCAACGGATGAAAATTCTTGTGTCCCCGTTTTGCTACACACACACACACGACTACATACGCACTTACAACCTAACAGGAACAGTGAGAGCACAGATCTTTAGGTCACAGAGAGGAATTGCCAAATAGACCTCCCTCTACAGAGTATAATGATATGGAGAAACATCCGGGAAGGCGCCGAACACCTCGAGTCTCTTCGCCGGGAGCAAGCAGAAGCCAAGTGCAGGCAGCGCACGTCAACCCAAGCCCCTTCAACCACCGTCTGCCCCACCTGTGGCAGAGACTGTAGGTCCCGCATTGGACTCATCAGTCACCTGAGAACTCATTTTTAATGTGGAAGCAAGTCATCCTCGGTTCCCAGGGACTGCCTAAGCTAAGATAATGATCAGAGTCAACAATTCAGTGCCTCCTTCTTTTGCATCATCTATGCAAAGAGTAGAGCATTACACCAGTTTCTGTGCACTACTGGGCTTATTTTACTTGTGATCGACCTCCCAACTCCATTATAGCTGCAATCAGCTCACGAATTGCATGACTTTCACACTCCCTAAACAAACCCAATAATGAACTAACATCAGCACAATAATGAGCAAGAGAGTGAAGTAGAGCGGTAAAACAATGCCTGTTGAAACTGAAAGGGACCATTTATTGCCCCATTTGATCACATGCCTGGCTTCGTCATCACTATAGCCGCATAAGGTGAGTTGGGGAAATCAGAGCACAATGTCAGTGACAGCATACACAGCGCCGATTTTTTTAACCAAAAGTACAATTCTGCCACATGACCAAATGCTGCAACACACAACCATCAGATTGGATCATTCAGGGTATGCTACTGTAATGGTTATGTTACTGGACTAGTAATCCAGAGGCCTGGACTAAAACTCCAGAGATCATGAGTTTAAATCACTCCATGGTAGTTCGAGAATTTGAAGTCAGTTTTAAAAAAATCTGGAAATTGTAGTGTATGTACCTTTAAGAGGAACTATGTTTTTGAAGCCCCTGTATACTGTAGTACCAGCAGTGACCACTCGGGTATATAAGCCTGTGTAGCGTCGTGTTGTTAGTTCACCTCCAGACTTTGTTCAGTAAACACTTGTTAAATCAACTCCTGCATTCCGTGGCTCCATTAACACACGGATCTAACAGTGACGACGAGTTAGAAACGAACTTACCTGCAATTCGGCAGCACCTCAAGGGGATCGATTCCTCAGACGAAGGTCGAAGCCAGAAGCAAGAAAAAATGAATAAATAAATAATAACTCAAAGAAACTCGAAAACGAGGGCCAGGCTTGGTCTCCAGTCTGTGGTTTCCCCAGCTAAACGGGCTGGTGGCAGGTAGTACACTGATCCTTCCTGGGCTGCGGCGGGCTAGAGCTCGATCGGGTGGCTCTGCAACGGGGCCGGGCAGTGAGTCGGGAAGCAGAAGCAAAGAGAGAGAGAGGGTGGAGCACTCAGGGCGCGGCCGGTGCGGCAAAGCAGGTCGGCGTTCGGACCGAGCAGAGGGAGGGGAAAGTCCCAGAGGGTCCGCTCCACGACAGGAACGGTTCTCCAAGTAACGGAGAAACTATTGAAGCGATATATAAAAAAAATAGAAATACCGCGAAAAGCTGCAGGTCGCAACGGGAACCGCGGAGAACAGCAGCGGCAGCGGCGGGAAAGCGCGGGAGGCGCCATCTTAACTCGGCGGGGAAGAAAGAAAAGCGCAGGAAGCGCCATTTTAGATTTTCAAGATGCCGAAGACTGGCAATATTACTGCTTTCGATAGTGATATAGAAGATTGGACCACATATGTGGAAAGAGTGGAGGTATACTGCAAGGCAAATGAAGTAGCGGATGATAAAAAGGCATCGGTACTTCTAAATCTGATGGGCGCAAGGACATACGGGCTGTTATGAAACTTGATCACTCCAGCCAAACCGATGGACAAGAATTTTAAGGAGATTGTTGATACCTTACAAGAGCACTTAAACCCAACACCGCTGCTGATAGCGGAACGATTCAAATTCTTCAGGAGGAATCAGCACAAGAATGACAGTAACGCTGATTACCTCACCGAATTACGAAAGCTGTCAAAGCACTGCCAATTCGGGGCAGGACTGGCAGATTCTCTACGAGACAAATTCGTCTGCGGTCTCCTAAGCGAAGGAACACAGAAAAGACTACTTTCTGAGAAAGATTTGACACTGGACAAGGCTTTCAGTGTGGCTGTATCATACGAAGCAGCAGCAAGAGGAGCTGCAGAGATACAGCAAAAGCCACAGGACTTCGGCACCCATGAAATGACACGGGGTTTCGAGAGATGTTATCGCTGCGGCAGATCCACCCATGACCAGAAGGACTGCTGGTTCAAGGACAAAGCATGCAGGCAATGCGGAAAGATGGGACACATTGCACGTGTATGCAGATCTGGAAAGAAATCCGCTGACAGCAAAAAGGTCAATAAGGAAAAGTACACAAAGGTACAAATGATGACGGACAGTAGCTCCGAAGACCAGAAGAGCGATAGCGACTCCGGAAACCAGAGACTAAGCTGTCTCAAATTACATAATGTAATTGCCAAAGAAGATTACCAGACCATTTGGGTTACCCTCACGATAGCGGGGTCCCCAGTCAAAATGGAGCTAGATACAGGATCAGCTCTAACCGTCGTGAGTCGGCGGGATTACGAGCGGCTATTTCCGCATATACCTTTGAAAGACACATCCATTATCTTGAAGACATATACGGGGCAGAAAGTATACCCCAGAGGGAAAATAAGGGTGCCTGTTGTATACAACGACAAGGAAATACAGAAGTTGTATTTATACGTTCTGCAAGATGGTGGTCCACCGTTGTTGGGACGTGAATGGATCAGAAAGATACGCTTAGACTGGCACTCCATTCAGGCACTGACGGTGACCAGTAAGAAAAAAAACGATGATGACGTCATACCTGGACGATTAAAAGAAATCTTGGCTAACGCCAAAGAAGTGTTTCAACAGGAACTAGGAACCCTGAAAGGCGCCACCGCCTCAATAAAAGTGGAAGATGCGGCAATTCCCAAGTTTTTTAAGGCAAGGCCGGTGCCATACGCAATTCGTCCAGCCGTCGAGGCAGAGCTGGAGAATTTGGAAAAAGCAGGCGTGTTATCCAAGGTAGATTGGAGCGAGTGGGCAACACCCATCGTCCCGGTCATGAAGAAAACGTTGAATAATGATAAATCTGAAGAACAGAGAAAAGTTTGCATCTGTGGGGACTTCAAGGTGACTGTAAACCCGGTTCTTCACACGGTACAGTATCCTCTTCCGAGGATAGAAGATATTTTCGCCTCACTATCCGGAGGGAAACGTTTCACCAAAATTGACTTGGCACAGGCATATCTACAGATGGAGGTTGAGGAGGCCTCTAAAAAGTATCTCACGATAAACACACACAAAGGCCTGTACCAGTACAATCGACTGGTTTTCGGAGTGGCATCAGCTCCGGCTATCTGGCAAAGAGCTATGGAGCAAGTCCTGCAAGGGATTCCGGGGACTCAATGCTACCTAGACGACATCCTTGTAACAGGAGAAAATGACAACGAACACCTTGCCAACTTGGAGCAGGTGCTCACGAGGCTGAGAGAACGGGGCCTACGAGCAAATCGCCCCAAGTGCGAATTTTTCCAGAAGCAAATATCATATTGTGGCCATGTCATTAACGAAGAAGGGTTGCATAAGTCACCTGAAAAAATTGAAGTGGTCGTAAAGGCCCCAGCACCTGAAAATGTCTCACAATTAAGGTCGTTCCTGGGATTAGTAAATTACTATCATAAATTTTTACCAAACTTGTCGACAGTTCTGCACCCGCTTAACGCACTGCTACAAACGGGAGTAGTTTGGAAATGGAGCGAAGACTGTAAACGTGCCTTCCATAAATGCAAAGGCTTGATCACGTCCAGGGAAGTGTTGGCTCATTACAACCCATCACTGCCAATCAGACTGGCGTGCGATGCATCCCCTTACGGCGTGGGAGCGGTATTATCGCATAGATTCCCTGATGGCTCGGAGCGGCCAATAGCTTTTGCGTCACGCTCATTGAACTCAGCTGAGCGTAACTATGCCCAGATCGACAGGGAGGCACTCAGCCTGGTGTGGGGGGTGAAGAAATTCAACCATTACCTACACGGACAAAAATTTACCTTGTTGACTGACCACCAACCCCTCGTCTCCATATTCAACCCTAAAAAGGGCGTTCCCATTATGACAGCGCAAAGGCTACAGAGGTGGTCCCTTTTCCTAGGGGCACACCAATATGACATAGAATACAAAGGAACAAAACAGCATGGGAATGCTGACGGGTTATCGCGCCTACCGTTGCCAACGGTGGAAGAGGCGCCTACAGTGGACCCAGTGGAGATGTTCCACTCGACCATAGTGGAATGTCTACCGGTGACAAATTCTACCATTGAAAAGGAAACGCGAAATGACCCGACTCTCTCACGAGTCTACGATTTAACGGTGAAGGGATGGCCAGCACATGGCGAACCACTGTTGCCAGCATTCTCGCAAAGAAGAGAACAGCTGTCAGTGTGCCGAGGAACCTTGATGTGTGGATCCAGAGTGGTGATTCCACCCAAACTCAAGGGTAGAGTGCTAAAGGAGCTTCACGAGGGGCATCTGGGTGGAGTGAAAATGAAGAACTTAGCCAGAGCGTTTGTGTGGTGGCCAGGTATCGATAGAGACATCGAAGAAATGACCAAGAGCTGTCTAGGATGCCAGAAGGTCCAAAACGCCCCACCACAAGCCCCTCTACATCCATGGGAGTGGCCCTCATCTCCATGGCAAAGGGTACATATCGACTTTGCTGGTCCATTTATGGACTCAATGTTCTTAATCGCGGTGGATGCACACTCCAAGTGGCCGGAGGTAATAAAGATGTCCTCCACCACCACGGAAAAAACCATCACAGTATTAAGGACCATATTCGCCAGGAATGGGCTGCCTGAACAGATCTGTTCTGATAATGGACCGCAATTTGTATCCGAAGAATTCAGGAAGTTCTTAAAAAACAATGGGGTTAAGCACTACACGTCCGCCCCATACCATCCTGCCACCAATGGATTGGCTGAAAGGTTTGTCCAGACCTTCAAGAAGGCCATAAAGGCCATGGGTAATGAAGACATAAATCTACAACATAAGGTAGATAACTTCTTGTTTGCGTACAGGAATGCAACACGTGGTTACAAACCAAACCCCCCCCCCAATGATGTTTTTCAATAGAAGACTAAGATGCCGGCTGGATTTGTTCAAGCCAAACGTCAGAAGGGACGTAGAGAACCGGCAATTTCAAAGCATGAATGAAAGGCCAACTAGAACCTTCCAGATAGGTCAACCAGTTTTGGCCCGGGACTACCGTACCGAGAAATGGCAGCCTGGAACTATTTGCACACGACTAGGACCGCTGATGTATACCGTGGACATTGGAGAAAGCATAATAAGGCGCCATGCTGACCAGATCATAGAGTCATCCGAAAAAGGACAACCTACACCACAACTCTATACGCCTAGTGATGAAGCAGAGATACCCATAGTATCTACCTCCGATCCGGTGATACTGGAACCAGATGAACCCGACACTGGCATTGAAGCCAAATCGACCTTGCCAAAAGAACCTACTACACCACCGAAACCTACTACACCACCGAGGCGTTATCCGGACCGAGTTAGGAAGCCTCCAGAGAGACTGAATTTGTAATTGATTAACTTCAGCAAATGTGTATATTATTGTTCTTGTAAAAATGTTATTTAATGATTACTTAAAATGTTATGTACCATTTATCTAAAAGGGGAGGAATTGTAGTGTATGTACCTTTAAGAGGAACTATGTTTTTGAAGCCCCTGTATACTGTAGTACCGCTAGTGACCACTCGGGTATATAAGCCTGTGTAGCATCTTGTGTAGTTAGTTCACCTCCAGACTTTGTTCAGTAAACACTCGTTAAATCAACTCCTGCATTCCGTGTCTCCATTAACACACGGATCTAACATTATCCACTTTGGTGTCAAAAACAAGAAGGCAGATTATTATCTGAATGGCAATAGATTGGGAGAAGGGGAAGTGGAACGAGACCTGGGTGTCCTTGTGCACCAGTCGCTGAAGGTAAGCATGCAGGTGCAGCAGGCGGTTAAGGCGGCAAATGGTATGTTGGCCTTCGTAGCGAGAGGGTTTGAGTACAGGAACAAGGATGTCTTGCTGCAGTTGTACAGGGCCTTGGTTAGACCACACCTTGAGTATTGTGTGCAGTTTTGGTCGCCTTATCTGAGGAAGGATGTTCTTGCCATGGAAGGAGTGCAGCGAAGATTCACCAGGCTGATAACTGGGATGGCAGGAATGACGTATGAGGAGAGATTGGGTCGAATGGGCTTGTACTCGCTGGAGTTTAGAAGAATGAGAGGGGATCTCATTGAAATTTGTAAAATTCTAACAGGACTAGACAGACTAGATGCAGGAAGGATGTTCCCGATGGTCGGGGAGTCCAGAACCAGGGGTCACAGTCTAAGGATAAGGGGTAAGCCATTTAGGACAGAGATGAGGAGGAATTTCTTCACCCAGAGAGTGGTGAACCTGTGGAATTCTCTACCACAGAAGGCAGTAGAGGCCAATTCATTAAATATATTCAAGAAGGAGTTGGATATATTTCTTAAAGCTAAAGGGATCAAGGGGTATGGGGAGAAGGCAGGGGCCGGGTACTGAATTTGGATGATCAGCCATGATCGCATTGAATAGCGGAGCAGGCTCGAGGGGCCGAATGGCCTCCTCCTGCTCCTATCTTCTATGTTTCTATGTTAATCTCCAACTTTTTCCAGTTCTGACAAAAGGTCATCGACCTGAAACGTTAACTCTGTTTCTCTCTCTACAGATGCTGCCTGACCTGCTGAGTATTTCTAGCATTTTGTTTTTATTTCAGATTTCTGCAGTATTTTGCTTTTGTACTTTCATTTCTGCATCAGTTCCAGTATCAGGTAGAACAGATGAGATCTAGCCTTGGCCCCCTCCGCTGCTTCTTCCACAGGCATGGGTCAGTTTCCATGTGTATGCCAAGACCCAGCTCTAACTCCCTACAATGGCTCTGGACCCCACGAACACCTGTCATTAGGGTGTCTGGCCAAAAATTCTCTAACCGAACACCCGGCGGAAGATCAAAGCCATCATATGTCCCACCCTCACCATAAAGTCCGTTCTCATCACTGGCCCCATCCTCTTCCACACACTCAGGCTGAACCAGGCCAAATGAAATATAGGAACAGGAGGAGGCCATTCAGCCTCTCGAGCCTGCTCCACCATTCAATTAGATCATGACTGATCTGTATCTCAACTCCATCTATCTGCCTTGGTTCGGTAACCCTCAATTACCTTGCCTAATAAAAATCTATCAATCTCAGTTTTGAAATCATCAACTGACCCCCAGCCTCAACAGCCTTTTAGGGGGTGGGCGGGGAGTTCCAGATTTCCACTACCCTGTGTGTGAAGAAGTGCTTCCTGACATCACCCCTGAACAGCCTAGCTCTAATGTTAAGGTTATACAAATGTCATGTTGGCCTTTATTGCAAGGGGGTTGGAGCATGAGTAAGGAAGTCTTGCTACAATTGTACAGGGCCTTGGTGAGGCCACACCTGGAGTACTGTGCACAGTTTTGGTCTCCTTATCTAAGGAAGGATATACTTGCCTTAGAGGCGGTTCATTGGGTTGATTCCTGGGATGAGAGGGCTGTCCTATGAGGAGAGGTTGAGCCGGTTGAGCCTATACTCTCTGGAGTTTAGAAGAATGAGAGGTGATCTCGTTGAAACACAAGATTCTGAGGGGGATTGACAGGGTAGATGCTGAGAGTTTCCCCTGGCTGGAGAGTCTAGAACTAGGGGGCATAGTCTCAGGATAAGGGGTAGGCCATTTAAGACTGAGATGAGGAGGAATTTCCTCACTCGGAGGGTCTTGAATCTTTGGAATTCTCTACCCCAAAGACCTCCTGATGTTGAATCTTTGAGTATATTCAACCCGAGATAGATTTTTGGATTCTAGGGGAATCAAGGGATATGGGGATCGGACGGGAAAGTGGAGTTGAGGTCGATGATCAGCTATAATCTTATTGAATGGCGGAGCAGGCTCGAGGGGCCGTATGGCCTACTCCTGCTCCTATTTCTTATGTTCTTATGCCTGCCTGTTCTGGACACCCCACCAGAGGAAATTGTTTCTTTCTATCTACCCTATCAAATCCTTTAACCGTGGCAACCTGTTCAACCCAGAGCTCAGCTTTAAACACATACCATCTTTCACCAAGAGCCCCTACTTCCCTCTCCACACACTACCTACTTACACCTTACCTCACACCCCACCACCAAAGCCTTCGTTAATGCTTTTGTCACTTCTAAACTCAATTTCTCCAACGTCCTCCCGAACAGCCTCCTATCCTCCACCCTCTGACCTACAACTTGTTCAAAACTCTGCTACCGGCACCCTGTCCCACACTTGGTCATCCTTGTCTAGTATCTCTGCTCTTGCCGACCTGCACTGGCTCCCTGTCCCCTATCCATGCTCAAATTCCTCTATGCCCTCACCCCACCCCTACCTCAGCAACTTCCTCCAGCCTTGCACCCACTCGCATGTCCTGTGACTCTGACCGCCTGTGCGTGCAACACTCCTCCCTTCATCCCATCATTGACAGCAAAACCCATTTCCACACCTGCCTTTCATTCTTAGCAAGACAATCCTTTACTACTCTGTGCCTCTCCAGTAGGAGCTAGGTTTAGACTGAGTGAAAACTTCATGCAACCAGCAGAGAGAGGGGAAAACTTCTTCAAATAAGCCTGGACTAAATTCAAACACAAGACCTGGAATCTACCCCCACCCAGATCACTCACACCACTAGCTTAAAGCGATTTTATAAACTAACTCCTCTCAACGGTTCAAGTGGGTATAAATAATGCACAGTGCAATTCTTTGTTAATTTGCTCTCATGATGTGGGCAACACGGGCAAGCCTGCATTTTGCTGCCTATTGCTGGTTTTCTGGAGAAGGTGGTGGGTCTTTCAATTGTTTGTACAATTGCGTGGCTTGCTTGGCCACCAAAGAGAGTACTAATTCTTTGATGAGAGCATTAGTTCTTTGATGAGGTAGAGAGGGTTGATGAGGCTAATGCAGTTGACATAGTCTACATGGACTTCCAAAAAGCATTCAACAAAGTGCCACATAATAGGCTTGCCAGCAAAGTTGAAGCCCATGGAATAAAAGGGACAGTGGCAGCATGGATATGGAATTGGCTAAGTGACAGGAAACAGAGAGTAGTGGCGAACGGTTGTTTTTCACTGGAGGAAGGTATACACAGTGGTGTTCCCCAGGGGTCGGTTCTAGGACCACTGCGTTTCTTGATATATATTAATGACTTGGACTTGGGTGTACAGGGCATAATTTCAAAATTTGCAGATGACACAAAACTTGGAAGTATAGTGAATAGCGAGGAGGAGAGTGATAGACTTCAGGAAGACAAACAGGCTGGTGAAATGGGCAGACACGTGGCAGATTAAATTTAACGCAGAAAAATGTGAAGTGATACATTTTGGTAGAAAGAATAAGAGGACATATAAACTAAAGGGTACAATCCTGAAGGGGTGCACAAACAGAGACCTGGGGTATGTGTGCACAAATCATTGAAGGTGGCAGGGCAGGTTGAGAAAGCAGTTAAAAAGGTTTACGGGATCCTGGGCTTCATAAATAGAGGTATAGAGTATAGTGTGGAAATTATGATGAACCTGGATAAAACACCGGTTCAGCCTCAACTGGAGTAGTGTGTCCAATTCTGGGCACCACACTTTAGGAAGGATGTGAAGGCCTTAGAGAGGGTGCAGAAAAGATTTACGAGAATGATTCCAGGAATGAGGGGCTTCAGACTGGAGAAGCTGGGGTTGTTCTCCTTGGAGCAGAGAAGATTAAAAGATTTGATAGAGGTATTCAAAATCATGAGGTCTGGACAGAGTAGATAGAGAGAAACTGTTCCCATTGGCAGAAGGGTCAAGAACCAGAGGACACAGATTTAAGGTGATTGGCAAAAGAACTAAAGGCGACATAGAAAAAACTTTTTTTACGCAGCGAGTGGTTAGGATCTGGAATGCACTGCCTGGAAGGGTGGTGGAGGCAGATTCAATCACAGCTTTCAAAAGGGAGTTGGATAAGTATCTGAAGGAAAGAAATGTGTAGGGCTACGGGGAAAGGGCGGGGGAGTGGGACTAGCTGAAGTGCTCTTGCAGAGAGCCGGCACGGGCTCGACGGGCCGAAAGGCCTTCTTCCATGTTGTAACCATTCTATGATTCTAACAATCACGTAGTGTGGGACTGGAGTCACGTGCAGGCTAGATCGGGCAAGCACAGTGGGTTTCCTTCCCTGAAGGACATTAGTGAACCAGTTGGAGTTTTACAACAATGTCAGCTTTGATAATCAACCCACCCCACCCCCTGGTTTATTACTTGCCATGGTGACCTCTGGGTTGCTAGCCCAGTGTCATAACCATTACATTACCATATCTACAATCTAAGCTGGAGCAGCAGCGTAGTCACGAGACCAGAGATTTCCCTCTTTTACTGTAGTCCATCCTAGAATGGCTATTGGCAAGTTTTAGACACGTCAATGGAAGTGGGCTGTTTAAACCCTGATGTCCCTAGAGCAACCTATTAGCTGAACTTGAGCTGCAGACCTAGACTAATCTAAAGAGCAGACTAGTGATGGGAGTAGAAAATTGTGTGGAAGTTAAATTTAAGGTTGAGTGCAAGGAAAGTATCACAGTGGGGGACAACAATGTAAAGGCTTTGGGATTGCCTCAGAAGACATTGCAACCCAGTATCAGCCTTTGCCGATGCTGAAGAGGCGAGGGGTTAAAAGGAACAAGGCCTAAATGAAGGAAAGAGACCCATGGTGCAGGCATGAGTCTGCAGGAGCAGCCAAGCAACCAATCCTCTGGTTGCTGGCTGAAGTGCAGATGGGGCTGCACGAGGTGGGTGCAAGGAGGGCTGCCCTCCACTTCGGTCAGCCGACATGGAGGTGGCGCCAAGTTTCGACAGTTGACCATTATCGTCAATGCAGGTGCCAGCCTGTGCTGCATGGTTTCTGTAGGCACCCTTGCAGCAGATGACACAGCAGTGCAGTTGACTTTCTGCTGACCCACACCCCCAGAAGGAAGTCCCCACACAGTCACCGTCAAAAGTCTGCAGAAATGGGCGGTGACATCTTGGCTGGTACAGCCAATGAGGCAACTCTTGAACATGCTGGATAGTCTCATTTCCTGCAGCGCTACTGAAAGCATGATATAATGGGGCAGTAATTCCTCCCCAAACGCGTGAGTACGGAAGGGGTACTCACGCGTCTGGCCGGAGGAAATGCCGGTTTTCAGCATGCACAGCGCATGCGCTGAAAACCAGCATTTCCTCTCCTCTAACCCAAGAGGTGAAGAGGCTAGCGCGTGCGCTGTAGGGGGCGGCGTGTGCGTCTTGGATTTCCTCTGTTTTGGGGGATTTGCGCATGTCTAAAGGCCTCCGGTCTTTACGCTTGTAAAAAGCACACGTAAGTATTTATTTTTACAGGTAAGTGGTGTTTTAGTGCAATTTAGAAAAAAAAATTCCACAGGTTTATTATTTTAAAGAATCTACAACAAGGTGAGTTTAGTTTTAGACCCTTTTTATTAAAAATTTATTTTTTTCAAAAAAAAATTGTTTAAATTATTTTTTTTAAACTTATTTATACTTAATTTAATGATTGGGATGTTTTTTAAATTTTTATTTAAAGTTTAAATAGTGTTTTGGGCCCCCATAGTTTTCATGAGTTTGACAGTTCTTACTCTCAAACTCATGAATGAACCTTCCCCTCCCCTGATTGGTTGTACAGTGCTCACCTGATCCCAGCCGGCACATCGCACTAACTACGCCGCTGGATCAGGTAAGCACTGCGCGCTGACAGCTGAACCGGGCCTGTGACAGGAAATGCAAGCAGGCCCGGGCTTCAGATGTCGGCGCGCCGGGTGAGTGCAGATCGGGGGCTTGCACGTGCGGCAAGCCCCCAATCCTAATTTCAGGGCCAATATAATTGAAGGTTCTTCTGAGGAAACATCCAGCGTTACCATTATTGCAGCCATTGGATCTTCTGGCCCAGCTTCCGTTGGGAAGAGGAACCACCACCTGCACGAAGCAAGGTGTTTTCACCTGTCTGTAGATGGGAACGTGCAGGTCCCGACAGGTCAGCACTGAGCATCTCTCGTTCAGCCTGACCTGCCTGATCCTCCTTATCTGGGTACTTCTGACAGGGGCTACACCAGTGGGAAACCCATTGGTGCCAATAATTGTGCCGGGGGAATAAAAATAATTTATTTCATTTGGCAGCAATGCTCACTGGTGCCAACAGGGGAACACAAAAACAGAGAGATAGCTAAAACACACCTTTATATTGCTGTGACTTTTCCATGATCTCCAGTATACTCAGCTGCCCAACAGCCCAGGACACCCACTTCAAATGGGTGTTCTTTACTTCTGGTAATGTGTGTAATGCAAGCAGGACCAACACAGCCCCGTGAACGCTAAAATGAAGGACCTGCTCACTTGACTTGAGCATTCCTACCGAAAGCTGGTCCTGCCCAGCCAGTGCTTTCTGGATTTCTGATTTGTGGCAGCTCACTGACACGATACCGCCCAAAGATCCTGCAGTACAGGTGGGGAAAATCCCCGAGGTGGCCCAGACTGGAAGGGTACACGGGGAAGAGCAGGAGGAGAGGGGAAGAAATCGGCCGAGGGCCTTATTTGCTATCCAGACAGGGATAGGCTCGACTGTGTTGTTAGCCCCCCTCCCGACCCCATTCCATTCCCAATACTCAGTACACCCATGCTCAGAATGTTCACTTGAGTGCTACCTATCTTTGAAACCATACCTCAGTGTGACTGCCTTGAATCTAGGGTGAAAATTCAGGTGAAAATCACGACCTGAAATTAGATTCAGGTTAGTTTAAGTTTCTTAATATTTCCCCACTCCCGATGGCCCTTGATAAATCTCATGAGCCATAGAACTTGCACTTACGCAGAGCAGCAAAACCTCCCAAGGTGCTTCACAGCAGCAGAAGACAAGAAAGCGCCGGCCGGTGATGATGCATTGGGTATCAGCACTATGTCTGGCCTCAGTGCCTCTAGGTTAGCTGGACTGGACTGGGCTCAGCCAGGATACAGCCTATATTTAATAAGGCTATGATGTGGTTGTGAGGATGGTGACCATGCACGCACTATTGTGGTGACTAACATCTATCTGCTGGAGGATAATAGGGGAAGACGGGGGAAAGAGAGACAAGTGATGGGGTTGGGGTTGACGTGGCATCCAGGTCAGCACATTTGGCAACATGAATTCAGTATCAAGGTGTGGCAGACTCAGTAATCCGATAGCCGAGCCAGGCGAGTCCAAAGTACTCCAGGACATCATTTATAACCGACCGGGAGCCAGTTTCACTATTGGAACCCGAGGAGACAGAGCTGTCACTGGAGACTAGGATTCTTTCCACTTGGCCCCAGAAAACCCTGCAAGCCAAAGCCTCAACAGGTGCGGTGGTCCTGGCTACAGAGAGAATAGAGGCTCTACACTCATGGCCTCCACCATCCAGCAATACGCCTGCCCACACTGGAGTTCCCCAATCTGCACCCCAGCTCTCTGGACTTAACTAAGTGTGCACAGGAGGGAATGTGCACTCCACATCAGGCAAACAGAAACTCTACCTCTGCATAGTAGAAGCTTGGTATGGGGACTCAAACATGGTGACAGGATCTTTGCCATTACATCCTACACATACCAGGTAAAATCTGTCCCACTCTGAACTCTATCCAAATAATTTAATCTCCTGGGCAAGGTTTCAGCATAATGTTCCTCCAGCCTCAAATGAAGGGCCAGGATATCCATTCAATTTTACATCCTACCCTGCACAGTTGTCTTCCAATGCTGGATATTTCCAGAAGTTCAGAGATCTTCATATATTCCACAAAGCATTTGATCGTCACCGTCTGCACGGAGAGCTCTCTTGTGTCAGCTTGGCTCAGTAGTAGCACTCCATCTCAGAAACCGAAGGTTGTGAGTTCAAGCCAGTAGTTGAGCACATATTGCAAGCGGACACTTCAATGCATCATTCCCTTAGTACTGCTCTATTTAAGGTGCTGTTTTAGAGGAGATACTAAATCAAGGCACCGCCTGCCTGCTCAAGTGGATGTAGAAGATTCCACGGCACCATTTGAAGATGAACAGGCAGTTCTCCCAGGGCCTGGCAAACATTACTCTCTCTAATAACACCATCACAAAGATCAACAGGTCACTTATGCTGCTTGTGGAATCTTACTGTGCACAAATTTGTTGCTACAATTGCTCACTTAACAGTGGCTGCACTACAGAATTAGTTGTGAAGTGCTTCAAGATATCCTCGGGATGCAAAAGGTACTTATAGATGCAAGATCTTTCTTTCTTAACTCAAGTCTTGGTCTACAAAGCATCAGCTCTCTTAGCTGCGCTGGAAGGGAAAACAATTCCTTTGAATCTTCCCCTCAGAGACACAAGATAATCCTCGGGATGCTCTGGGTCAATATTCCTATTTTAGGAGAGACAACTAGCCGCCCAGATGAGAGTTCTGATTGTGTGAACCAGCTGCCAATATCGATGCAGATTCCAAAATCAGTGCCAGCAACATGGGAGCTGCCACAGAATCCAGCTAAAGAAAGGGGGTCACATTCCTGGGCAAGGCTGTGATTACTGCAGTCGCAGATCCAAAGGACGCTCAGGAGTTTCCCCATTAATAGACGCTTGAAAAAAAAAATGCAGCAGAATGCAGTGGTACATGAGTAATTTGAGACATGACATGGTAAGCATAGCATGCTTGGGAAGAAAATGGTAACTTTGGACCGAAAGTTCCCAAAGCTCTCCACCACTGGGGGTTTCCGAACCTCATGTCTAGGTCTGTTGTAGACTGATTGACAAGAGATTGATTGCTAGGATGAGTTAACAACTCCATTATCGTTGTATTGTGCAACTACCAGGATGGTAGACGGCGAAGTGGATGGAGCAATCCAGCAATTCCTAAGTTCCTATGCTATCAGCATCAACGGGACCACATCTTCAATTTTTTCAATGCAAAAACAACTTCTTCAAATCAGGGCCAAAATAAGCATTTGCAAGGTTGATGATCTGGAGAGTGGAGTCACACCCTAGGGAACAGGACTGGTTGATGCCAGTACTGTTAATGAACATTTAGATTTAATATTTGCCGACTGGTGCTGCAGGAGGTAGTTTTATTTTTGTCAATTTTCTCCCTTGCTGAAGACATCAATTCCTCCTGGGGTCACAGTTCCTTGGGCAAGAGCCTAAACAGTCATTAGACCATAGGCAGCAAAGTCAAGACTGGTTCTGTCCTTACCAAAAGTCCACACATGCACACTTTCTAGCAGTGGACAACTGGATAGTGACCAGGGATGGGAACCGTGGCTCATTCCTCCCCCATCCCATGGACAATGAGTTCAATCACTGTCTGTATGGTTTGTTACATGCTGCCTTAACCAACTAAGCCATCGGTGGAGCTTGAAGGAGGTAGGACTAGCTCAAGGACTCGGACACCTTCACTTGGACAGCGCAAGTCAATGCAGAATATTGGTCAATTAGTCAATGCTTAGCTGGTTCTTCGTCGCACCTGTGAAAAACTCCATGTCCCCAGGACAATTCCCAAGTTGATGTATAGCTAGAAGATTGCTTCCTTAAAGAAACAGAAGCAAGAGCAGACTAGGGAACCTGGGCTGGTCATTCTTTGTCAGAATAGCCTTCCACCAGACAAGGCGAATTAACCAAATAATCAGTTGGCAGCGGCACTGTTGAAGGAACGTTGGCCAGGGCACCAGGCGAACCCTCTGCTCTTCAAATAGTGCCACAGGATCTTTTGCATTCATCCAAGTCATGTGAACAGGCTGACATCTCATCCAAAGGACAGAAACTCCAACAATGCCCTCAAAGGGCAGTTTAAACCAGTGTAAGTATCAATCACAAGGAAGGATCCAAGGCATGAGACAAATCTTGAAATCACCAGCACAAATGGAAAAAAAAAACAAAGGTGACTGGCACCAAACTAGAGTCTCCAACTGAAGGAAGACTGCGGCAAATCATAAGCGTTATGGCTCTTTAAAAAAATGTTCTGAAAACTACAGGTAAGGGTCAGAAGTTCTTTTTTCTCCATACCAACTTCCAGGAATTTGGAAAGAAAAGTAGAGGATTGAACGCCAAAACGTGTTTATCACAGCCGAGCCTGCTGCCAATGGTGGAAAGAACCAAGGACTGGTCTCACTATGAGCCTTTGCTGCACATTAAGAGTTGAAATGACAGAATCCTCAAGTGCTTCTTACCGTGGAGATGGCAGAATGTCCTGCTTGCACATGGTGACTAATGTGTGATTTTACTGAGCGAGATCTTCCCAGAACACAAGGCTCGAAAGCAGAGGAAATAACGTGCAGTTGTTGGGAAATTTTATTTTTTGCCATTATTTTCTTGCTCATCTTACAAGTAATCGAACATGATTCGACAGTCCTAAATGGTCAGGAATGGGTTGCGTGCACACAAGAGATTCTGGTTCGTGAGCAATCGCATCAGAAATGGAGTACAAAGCACCAGTTTGCAAACACCTCTGACAGTTGTGGGAGATGTTTTAAAAGAGGCAGTTTTCACAACAGTTTTATGGTGTAGTGCACGGTTTATATTAACATGCCGTGCCAAAAACGGGAGGATTCA
Organism: Somniosus microcephalus; assembly: GCF_052327205.1. Lineage (NCBI taxonomy): Eukaryota > Metazoa > Chordata > Chondrichthyes > Squaliformes > Somniosidae > Somniosus > Somniosus microcephalus. Next base: position 9,540,748 of record NC_140991.1, on the reverse strand, counting down.
GACTGCCAAAGTGAGGTGCTTGCTTAGGAAAGGTGCAAACAGGAGGGGGGGGGGGGGGGGGGGGGGGAGTCACCCCAGGACGCCTCTGTGCATTTTTAAGCACGTCGCTACAGATCAGCATTGGTAGAGGCCAAAGAACAAAGAGTGCACAAACATTTATAAATCAATTCAACATTTAAATCAACTCTGCCCCACGGCAGATCTCTGGGGTAATTGCTTTATTTAAAAATGCAGCAATTGCAGCAGCAGAGTGGAAGAATCGATACGTCGCAAAGAATGCAGATTTTCACCCGCAATTTCCCCAAAATGTTGAGCTCTCGATCTCAGCCTCAGGGGCCTACGGGAAGGTGCTTTGATGGGAGAGCTGGCCCCAGGACTGCTGACTCCAGTAGTAGCAGAGGCCTGAGGAAATCTGGCTATGCTCTAAACCATGGTAGCTGCAAATAATGCATTGCACAAGATGACCAAGATAGGGAGAGAAAAATAACCTTTACAAAAAAAAAAGGCTTGCATGCCTGAAAGAAATAAAAAGGCTAAAATGTGCTGTTTCATACAACTCCTACGGTACATTAATTGAACTCTCCCAAGGCATCGCTATTGAAAAGATCCCGATGGACCTGTGCTGCCAATGTTGCTTGCTGTCGTTTCGGTCGAACCCTATTGTCCTAACCCCACTGCCTTAATGAGGCTGCCCTCCCCCCACCTCTGTCAGCTTTTGAGGATGGACAGCTAGGCAATGGATTTTTTTCTGTACTGCACTGAACACGTTCACGAGAGTTTTAATCTATGAAAATTACTAGTTGAGAAATCAATACCCTATTTGGAAGAGGCCAGTGCTTTTTATTAGTACAAGTAACGCAAGGGTAGCAGAAACAGTTGCCGCTGGGCCTCCTTTGCGCTGGTTTCGACATTCTCGTGGGCATGGGACTGGTTGCCAGTTTGGCGAGGAGCTGCCATGCACTAGGATCCATCTGAGTCATTTATCGTCTGGACAGTGCACAAAAAAAAAATGGGGGAGAGCCAAGTGGGTGTTGTCACCACGACTTTTTATATAATTTGTTTTTACTGCCCCCGAAACTCACTTGTGCACGTCAAGATGTTTCTGCCACCCTAAAATTGAGTGCCCGCGCCCAACCCCCCTCACACCCTATGCCCTGTGAATAAAAAGCAGGATCAATGGGGGCCGTTATTTGGTTAATAAACTGCCTGGTTCTGAGGTTTAAGTGCATTACCTGTCCTGGCAATCCTCCTTCTGGTGCTTCTCGAGAATGGAGCGTGGGAACTGCTTCAGGCAGAAGCCGCACTCGCTGGGAAGCTCGCTCACCGCCTTTTCCACGGCCAGGTTCCTACAGCACAGGCTCTTGCTGATCTCGCAGCGGCAGTTCGGGCAGGTGGCCTGCTCCTCCTTCAGCCTGGCGTCAGCCAGCAGGTGAATGAAACAGCCTGCACACATCAAGTGACCATTCGTGCACTGCCGGGCGGAAAGAAAACTTACATTTATACCAAGTTGGACACTGCAGCAAGTCCTTTTTGTGTTTTTTTTTTGAACAGGAGGGAGGACAGTGCTGGAAAATTGAACATTTTTGTTTTGCATCCAATTGACAGCATGAAGTACTCTCAAGGTCAGGTATAGCACTGATCAGATGCAATGCAGAGCACTCCAGCCTCCTGCAATGCCCTGATGCACCTAAATCCAAATTCAGAACCACCCCTCCCCAAGCCAGCAGCTTCTGTTCACCATACTTACTGTCCTTGTGGTCCCTCACAGCTAGACTGCAGAACAAGTGCCGTGTTGTGCTGAATTTAGGGCAAGCTATTTAATTCCTGTCTGTTGGGGAACTGGATAGAGACTATCTTAAGTTCTCAACAGCCCTGTGAAATGGAGGAAGCCTTCGCCTCCACCTTTTTCAGCCGGATGCAAACTCAGGTCCCGGAGGATGGGAGAGAGTGTTCTAACATACGCTACATCTACTTTTCCCCTCCTAATTTATTCCATGGGCACTGGTAACACTGTCAAGAATCCCTGGGTGCAGGAGGAGTGGGAAGAAAGAGAAACAAAAACAGAGCAGGTATACTTCAATTGACAGAACCCCACTAGCTGCGCGTAGAACCAACAGACCACAGCAGCCAGTGACAATACTTTGCACCACAGTAGTTTCATAATTGCGAAGAAGGGTTATTTGTGAACGCACAGTGCAAACTCACGTCACTGGTGTGCTGCCCCAATACCCGCAGCCAATCGGCAACACCTTGTTGTCAACTCGAGAATACAGCTAAGATTTAGCTGAAAAGCAAATTCCAGATAGATTTCCAAAAACATGTTTCTTGTCCTACTAGCCACACGGTATCCTTTCCATCTCAACCCAGATAACTTCACATGGGGGCGGGGGGAAGCAGCAAAGTGGCATTTCTGAGATTTCAGCAACATTTTATTTCATAAGATGGCAACAAAGCAAGGCAGTAAACCCCTGCATAAATTAGTAAAGAAAGCGTGATGTTGCAATTCAAAACCAGTAATCAGACTGGCCCAGTAGTTTTACAAATTGGGGAAAGAAAATAATTTTGTCAGACGTATATCAGTACCAATATTTTATGGGAATTTGCATGGCAAGCGAGGTAAAGTAAGATTACCTACCTTCTCTCTCCCTTATGCTTTCTTAACCTCCACATACCTCAGGACAGGCCCATCATCCAATGGGGAAAATCACCTGGATGGTGTCCCTCCATGAGTTCTAACCTCACTGAAGTCTCTCAAGGGCCATGTGATCTTTCCCACTCCTAGGCTGTATAAAAGCTGTGGCCACATACCAGTCCGCGGTTCGTTTATTGATGGAGGCAGCCTGCAGGGTAGGTTATGCTTACACAGCGAAGGAAAACAATTCTGTCAAAATTTAGTAAAATATCAAAACACTCCAAATGAGAGACAGAGTTAGAAACAGTGGGACGAGGGCGTATGCGAGATATGTGGAGGATAACATACATTTAAAGAATGGGCAAGACCACAGTGAATGAAGGTAGTTAATCTTACTTTCTTCCTCATTCATTTATCCTCCATGTACTTCAGGAATATGTTTCAGTACTGTCAAAAAAAAAACATGGAGGTGGACAATCTATGGTAAATCAAGCGCCTGTCTCAAGGCTCAAAATGACTATCGTTCTTGGGAGATGATTTCAGACAATCTTGTTTACTAATGGTGTGAATATATTCATCATAAATGCTTCATGGAGTCTTGAGTGTCTCTTCTGCTGTAAGCTTGAGGCTGCAGATCAAGTGTAATGAGGCTTTACTTTAAGTAGTAGCTGATTCATATATTTGGCTCAGTCACCAGTTTCATTGCCAATGAATATGGGAGTAACTAAATCAGATTTACGGCAGACACCTATGCAGTCAAATCAGAGTTTGGCCGCATGGTGGTGGATAGAATGAGGACTACTCTCTTCGGAAAGATGGAACTCAGCTCATCCATATGTTTCCCCCAAGATTGTCCCAAGAGTAGCCAATTGTGAGCACCAAATCAATATGGTGGATCTACTGAGGAGTCAACATTCACTGAATGCATGTCTTAAGCCGAACTAGAGTCGGAGGCTTAAAAGGAGCCATAAACTGCGGAGGCCAAGATAGCACAAAGGGTCAATCTAAACTGCATGATCTGGGCCTCCTTTATAAAGCTCAATACTAGACAGTGGTCCTGTCCCCAGTGGATTTTCCATCTACAAGATGACGAATGGCTAAACGTTAATGGTTCTAGCTTTGAAGCGTGAATTAGCAAATATTGTAAAGAATGCAGTATGACAGACAGCAGCCAAGTGACAGTCCCAACATCAAACTCTTCTACTTCTATCTTTACAGTGCAAGATTTTTCTGGATGGCAAGAGTATACCCATCACTAAAGATAGAAAATCTAGCAGCCAAGGAACAGCCCTGGGGCAAAAGACATCGGATTTTGACAGATCCAGGAACCTACCCTTCTAAGTTCAAAGACGCAAAGGGGATACAAGATTATTTTTTTTGCAGAACACAAGATCAGAGTTTTTAGTAGACTTGTATTGTGCATTGCAGATCACGGTCAGAAGGCAGAAAGGAGTTTGTCTTGTGTCTCCCACTTCTTCCTTGAAGTTGTTCATGTCACTTTCTGAGGGAGGCAGTCATCAGCCTAAACTTGGCTGTGTGGAAGCTCAGAACATGAAAGGTCCAGAGTAAGTGTGCAATGTCATTTGAGAAGATCTTTATCTTCCCTACCTTAAAAAGAAGCGACTCCGTAGAATAGTGAAAGAACTATCTTCTAAAGACAGTAGCTATTTGATGCAGAGAAACAATCTTCTTATACCCCCAAGTTTAACAAGTTCTCACCACCTTTAGGTTATGGTGCAATCTCCTCTTCCTGGTAGTCAGGTAAGACGGGGGAAATGGTCGTCACTGATAAGGTGTTACGGTTAAGTTTCCTCCCATCTCTAATATTTTCCTAAATAACAACAGAAAATGCTGGAAAAACTCAGCAGGCCAGGCAACATCCGTGGAGAGAAATTAGAGTCGACGTTTCGGGTCTAACCCAAATTTTCCTGTTCTTAGATCTAGGCATATAAAAGGAACATCCAAAGGAAGTTTGTTTAGATGATAGATTAACCTCTATAGGAAAGAGTTTTAGGTATTGTTGACATTTCTTAAAGCACTTAGCATGTCTTCAACCTAATCACCAAAGGTCCTTAAAAGCTTCTCCTGAATACCACCTAGATGGTAGGAACGCATAATAAAGCGTGTCTCTGGGGTAGGACGTCCTGAACAGACAAACAATGGTTCTAACTCAACAGCGAATCTCTGAAGTAATTGTGCAGTTTGTATATCGCTATACACCAGTGGAGCTGTGTTCTCTCTCTCTCGCACAAAGGTATCTGTGCCATTCTGGCAATAGTTTGAAGGAACCAACTAAAGAGGAATAAACTTGAGAATACACCTGATGTATGCCAGTCCTCATTTGCAAGGTGTCCTGGAATCATAACCGACTGCTTCTAACCATCCAATTTCCTTTACTTCTCAAGACCAAGGGATCTCTGTATAGTGGATTTTGTGTACACTTAGAAAGGGTACAAAGGAGGTTTACCAGGATGTTACCTGGGATGAGGGACTTCAGTTGAGGAGAGGTTAGAAAAGTTAGGAATGTTCTCCTTGGAATGGAGGTTGAAAGGTGACCTAATAGAGGTCTTCAAGACAATGAGAGGTTTTGATATAAATAAGATAAAAAATATTCCCTCTGGTGAGTGGGTCAATAATCAGAAGTCATAGATTCAACATGATTGGAAAAAGATCTAGAGGGGTGATGAGAATTTTTTTCACTCTGTGGCTGGGGTCTGGAACGCTCCAACTGAAAGGTTGGCGGAAGCGGATTCCAGCAATAACTTTAAAAGGGAGTTGGACGGGTGCTTGAGGACGAGGAGCTTCCAGGGTTACAGACAAACAGCGGGGGGGGGGGGGGTGGGACTGAGCGCGACGGCTCTTTCAAAGAGCCAGCACGGGCACGACGGGCCGAATGGCCTCCTCCTGTGCTGTACGTTTCTACGATTGAGGATTTCAGAGCCGAGCTGGTGATAGTCATCCCGCTAATCTGACTGGAGGACTTGGTATGTCACAATGTAAACTAAATGGTACAATTTTCAAGGGGTGCAGGAATGGAGAGACCTAGGGGTGTACATACACAAATCTTTGAAGGTAGCAGGACAAGTTGAGAAGGCTATTAAAAAGGCATACGGGATCCTTGGCTTTATAAACAGAGGCGCAGAGTACAAAAGCAAGAAAGTTATGCTAAACATTTATAAATCACTTGTTGAAGTCCCAAGCAGGAGTACTGTGTTCAGTTAGGAAGGATGTCGAGGCCTTAGAGAGGGTGCAGAGGAGATTTACCAGAATGGTTCCAGGGATGAGGGACTTCAGTTATGGGGAGAGACTGGAGAAGCTGGGATTGTTCCCCTTTGAACAGAGAAGGTTAAGGGAAGATTTAACAGAGGTGTTTAAAATCATTAAGGGTTTGATAAAATAAATAAGGAAAAACCGTTTCCAGTGGCAGAAGGGCCAGTAACCAGAGGACACAGACTTAAGGTAATTGGCAAAAGAACCAGAGGTGACATGAGGGGGAAAAAATTTACGCAGCGAGTTATGATCTGGAATGCGCTGCCTGAAAGGGCGGTGGAAGCAGATTTAATAACTTTCAAAAGGGAATTGGAGAAATACTTGAAGAGGAAACAGTTGCAGGGCTATAGGGAAAGAGCATGGACTGATTGAATAGCTCTTTTAAAGAGTCGTCATAAACACGATGCGCCGAATGGCCTCCTTCTGTGCTGTATCATTCTATTCTAGGGAGACCCAAGCAATGGAAGCGAGGGCTTTTTCTTTTTTTTTAAAAGTTTAAGTGTTTTGGCCTCAACTAATGGCAGAAGATCCCACAGGGTTATTAGACTTAGTAAGATCCCCAAGATTTCACAAGTATATCTACTGTAATACAGTGAATGCAAACAGTATAGGCATCAACTCCAAGACCAAAACTAAATCTGGTCAGGCAGAACAAACACACTGACCACACTTTAAGTTGGCAGTCAGTGCAACCACAGCCCAAAGGTCTCGTTCTGACCAATATTTGTTCACAAGAACAGTAGACGCACAAGCCAACATGCGGACTCTTGTCCCTGAAGACACAGACAGCTGCTGCGGCACTGGAATCTTCAGTGCCTGCTCAGTCTATGTTCTACAGTAAGACTTGGAAAGGGAGGGCTGGGTCACAGAATCAATGAAGCAGCTCAGAAGGAGGCCATTCGCCCCATCGTGCCTGTGTCGGAATATGGTGAATGCAAATAGTACGATGCCTGCTCCCCAGCCATAGAAAACAATCCAACCTTAACCAGTGCTCCTCTTTCAGATCGGTCCCATGATCAAGAAAGATTTTTAGCTCTTATTTGACAAATTTCTCTGAAAATAAGTATTTTTGCTTCACTTTAGATGTGGGCTGCAGACAAGAGTCCTGAAGTTAAGTAGCCAGTAAGTATCGAGTGAAGTCATCCAGTCGTCCAATTGTTCCAATTTTTCATGACAAGCCTTTATGGCGTTATTCCCCATCTCTGATGCTGTCCTTTGATGGAAGACAATAAAGACTCATTTGAGGACCTTTATTGGCAAAGAAATCTCAACAAGAGGTGGAAAATTTGATGCGCGACACTGCCATTTGTTTCATTTCTGCTTTCGAAACTATACATCTCAACTCAAACTTCTTTGATATTAGTCAAATGCCAGGCCAAAGCTTTGCAAATCTGAACTGTTTGCAAGAAAAACTTGGAAAACTAGTCCTACTGAAAGACCAACAAGTTGGACACTGTTGATTGGAGAATAAGAGGACTGATCTTATGGCATCAATTCTTATATAGTGCAGCATTGGAGGGGGAATCAGAAGATTTTTTGCAAGTTTTCACAGTATGTAAAATTCTTGGAAGGGCATCAGAGATTTTATCACCTATGGGCCTATCCTGAAGTTTATGAAGAATAGATGAATGAGGAAGAAAGTAGTTAGTTGTGTTTTGGTCCCTATAAGAAAACCTGACAAAATGGTTAGAAATTGCTTTCGAGACTGTAGTTAGGACAGTTCCATCAAATGTTCCGTTGCAGTTTAAAACATTAAAAAACATTTCACAACCCGGTGACATTTTGTGAATGAAACTGATGGAATTTAATAATATTAGCAAAATAAAAAATTGTCATCAGTAGTTAAGACAGAAGCACCACTCAGATCACTCCACAGTAACCAGAAACACGTGCTTTTCCGAGAGATCACAGCAGCTCAATGAAAGGGACGATACCTCCCGCTGTTCAGAAAGGGTCCACAATGGAACCCTGGCCTGTTTGTTACGCTTCACTCATCTGTAATTGGAAAGTCCACTGTGCCAAATAAATTAGAATGCCTAGACAACCATATAGCTCAAATATTGAATGACCTACTCTAGATATAGCCTTCCTTACTCTAAGTATAGTACAACTCCATGCACACAATAAATATTCATTTATTGTATACATGGAGTTAAACTATACTGTAGGATGACAGCAATATATAGCGCTGCATTTGTATATCAGATATTCCTTCCCCTTCCGACACAGGGTCCTGACGTTAGCTGCATCATCAGTTTTGACTAGCTAAGTTATCAGAGACCCGAGAATTCAATGAGGGCCTGTACACAAGTTTTTTAAAATCAAACACATTTCAGAATTGAGGAATAGGAAGAGTAGGGGTTCTGCAAGTACTGCTGAACTACACTGAAAAAATACAATACATATGGTAAGAATATTCTGCCTTATTTACAATGACTCACATCCTGAAGAGTAACTGGAGCGCAGAGTCGGAAGGTGGGTCTAAGAATCTAAATGCAAGGTCACCTTAAAGCACTGCAGCAACAAAGCATCCAACCACCAACTAACACACTCAGAATCAGGCAACAGTGCTTAGTGACAGTGCTTCAGGTTGCTGCCCATTTAGCAAAACCTTCTATGTATTAACCCTTGAAGTTGGGCTTCTATGTTAGCTCCTGACTAGCTCGGGAACACTTTAGAGACAAAAGTTGCACTATATTTGTTAAGCTCTGCTTAGCCTAGGATTTAGGTCACATGGTCACCAAGTGCCTAAAATGGTAAACACTTAGTTCTAATTATGGGGCTTACCCTATTGGCAAGCAGCAGAAGGGTGAGGAGGACGTCCACCAAGACGGGAAACTCACAGATTCTATGTAGAATTTTGTACTGATAGAGTGTTTCCCTTCAGTGAAAGAGACTTCAGCTTGTGTGAAAATATAGGTTCAGTTTGGTTCGGACATCAATTTGCTCAAAAGATTCAAATCAGTCAGAAGTTAGTTGAAGGATGAACAATTTCACTTCGAAGGTGCTCTCCATGAACCTGGAGATCATAGGATATTCTCCAACTAACCATCCAAGTGATCCTCTTCCATTCAAGTCTTCAGAGTTGAGTCGTTCATGATACTAGGATAGCTTCCATTGCTCAAGGCCATTTGGCAATTCTGCCTCAAGAGCCAAACTATCAAGCAGATGTCCTGTTGGTCACTGTTTCATACAAGACTAGGAGAGATCCAGTGTGATTTGTAATGTGCTGAGCTAAGAGGTCAGAAAAACAAGATTTTTCTCAGACAGTACGGGAATCACCAAGATGACCAATCTATGTTATCCAGATCTGACAAATGTTTCGGGAAAAGAGGAGGAATTGGATCTTAGCCACTCATGCTGGATAGACTATTTGTTTGACTTGTCCAAAGGACTGTTGAGCACATCCAATGTAATAGTCTCCGCTCGTGTTCCTGGATGTTCAGAGCGAGCTTATTCTTTGAAGATAACGAGAGCCAACCAAACTGCTTGAAAGTTAAGCCTGTTTGTGCATCAAATTGTGCATGGCTAAGTTCATGTTCCTTCCAGATGTGTACTCATCAAAGGTGGTTACCAGAGAAGATGTGCAAGTAATAAAAGGACGAGAACAGTAATCGGGATGGACAAGCGTGCCAACCAGGCTCCCGAATCCACCTAAGCCACTAAAATGATCCATGGTAGCAAACTTTTCCTTTCCCAAATTCAAAAGCTTTAGCTCCATTATGGGCCAGAACACCCCAGCCTTTTTAGGGACTATAAAGTAGAATCCTGGCTTAATGCAACTTTCTCTATGGCTGGAGAAGACAGAAGTTTTCTGCACCTCTGAGGCTGAGCATTTTCAAGCAAACATTTGACCATCCAAATAACGTAGTTCCTCTCAATTTTGAGGTTGGTTGAGGAAGGCATAGTGAATATCACACAGGCAGCATTACTTTTCTCAAAATCCAACAAAACAGACTCCAACTTCAGCCAAAACCAGTCAAGTGTGTTATCCACCTTGAGTTTCCGCCAGTGTTCAGAGAGACAGTGACTGGTAGTCATTGCTGCAGAGGACAAGGGAGGGAAGGAGACACTTCGTTTGGGTTGTGGTGTGGAACAACTTCTGGGCCAAGTCCTATCAGTATTCTAAAAGGATAAACAGACCATGTTTGGCAAGGCTGAATCTTTATATCCATGCTTAATCTCACTTTTAGTCTCTACAGGCAAGCGTCAATCATCAAAAGGAAAATGTTCCAACAGTTTATTTTCCAGGTGCGCTGGGTAGCCCAACGGTTTTAGCCATGCATATCTGGCATTTGAACACCTTTGGCTATAGTTCTTTCCCTGTATCACAGTTCATCCATGGTAGACTGTTGCACTGGTTGGCTGTCTTGATATTACTGTTCATATTCACTCAAACACTACCCTATTTTCTTATGAACAAACCCAACCCAATGTACGAGGTGGGAAACCATGCAGAGTGTTCTGCAAAAAAAACAGCAACTGTAAATAGTTACTGAACCTTTTATATTCCTCTTGAGGGCAAGGATCCTCTTTCCAAAATTAGGGATTTTCCAAACTGGATTTGTAACTGAAAACAAAAGGAACTCGGCCACAGGCGGTATAAAGAGAGAATTCTGAGTAGTTATAGAGTTCCAGTCTACCTATTTTCCAAACTCTCCTATATCGTCCTCGTACCATTCCAAACACAGGCAAAATGAAAACTGGATAAGCATGCAAAGTTGTTAAATCCACTGTGTCCCAACAGAGCCTCTGCTGGACTCTGAACTCTTCAAAAGAAACATGACCATCGCATGCAAGACCTGAGAATACTAATTCTTCCTTGATAATGTTTTTCCAGAGATAAATCCCTCCTCTTCTGCATCCGCGCGCTGTGCTTCAGCGAAGTGCTCCTGATGATGTGTGTGGTTGAAGAATATACTATCCCCGCATCTGTGGCAATTCGAGTGGTACGAGAGTACAAGATGTTTCAGCTCAAGATGGTGCCCAAGAGTGTGCCTTCCTCAGGCAACAATTCAGTTTGTTTTTGAGGAGGAGGAGGAGAAGATTGGTTAAGGTGGGTTTCTCAGGCTGGTCCTTTGGTGATGCAGTCTTTCTAGAATGGTATCTTTTGCTGCCAAATCCATCAATACTCGATGTTTGCACCAATAATTAGGAGGCCACTCAAGAGAAGACCAGTACTTTGCCACGTTTGACGTTCTGGTGTCTTGCTCGAGTCAGAGCAGGGGCAGAACCCAGATAATGAGTAGCTTTACAGCTGAAGAGGGAATCCTGCAGGACTCCAATGCCCACTTCTCAGCAATCCAAAATTTCAGCTCAACCAGTGGAATCACCTTAGTGTAATTCTGGGAGAAGCCCGCCTCGCTTCCGCATTTGGAGCTCGGAGATGTGCTTCAAGAGACCTTCCAAAAGATGAGGCAACCGTGCCAAGTTCTTTTGCTGAATTTTGGATGAGCTTCTCAGCTACATAAGTAGACAACACAAGTATTATGGGTAGGAAATGATTTGTGGCTTCCAACACTGAAGTCAAATGCTGGCATCAACCAACGCGAAGGGAAAGTTAGCTAGGAATACTAGTATAATAAAAAGCCTCAGTAAGATGGTTCTGGATTAAACAGCGCACATAAATCAGCTAATGCATGAATGCCGAAATTAAACTTTTCAAAAAATCATTCAACGAAAACTACCAGATACTAGAGCGTAGTATGCCAATGTGTTTGTTTGATGAGATAACAGCACGACTGCAGCCAAAAGGGAGCAAACCGAAATAATGAGGATACAGCCCACACAAGCCAAATATACAGGGATACGTTGGAGCACCTCAGGTTTTTACGGTTGGTATTTTTCTCCATATGATGAAAAATTCTATTTCCATGTGGAGTTGAACAAATGAGGCTTAGTTTTTCCACGAGGTAATTCCAGGAAATAGTACTGATGGTGTTCACAGTTGGCTGATTTCGCCCACGAGAATCACTATCGGCAAGAAACACAGCAGTGCTATGTTGTTCCTGATAATTTAAATTACGTCCCATCTTCCAAAGAAAAGTTCTGGATTGCTGGATTACAGAATTAACGTGAGAAATTTTAGGAGCAGGAAAAGGCCATCAAGCTCACTGATTTCCACAGGTCTCAACTCCATCTAGCTACCATCTCATCATATTCCTCAATCCATCCTCCCTCCAGCAACAAATCTAACTGAGCCCATTTACACAGTCCACATCTGGAACCTATTTACAACACCCACAACAATTGACTTTCCTGCTAACAATTCATGACGCCACCATCTTTACATGTCAAAAAATAGTCTGCTCAACTTCCCTTATTCACAATCTCTAACCTTGGGTCTCCTAACATTTGAACAATTTGCTTTAAAGAGTCCAAGCTTTGTGCCTTCGTGGGCTACACAGGTGTGTACCATGGAGCCCAACGGTGCACATATAAAGTTTAAATCAATGTTTAAATCCATTGATCTCAAGCTGTGGATCTTGGTAGATAAATCCTAAATCGTAATATAGTACTGACCACTACCCTTTCCAAACAACTCTATCCAGACAAGAACACACACACAAGCGCGTAAAGAACAGTTCCTCGAGCTTCACAGGCCAGAACTGGTCCAAGACTTATAGTTTGGGCACCCTTGGCCTAAATCAAACCCATCAGTAACTTTCATCATCTTGAAAACCTCAGAGTCATCTCTCTTCCAAGAAGTAAACCCAATTTTTTCAACTTTTCCTCATCAATTCTCAATTCCAGAAATCAATGTTTGTTGCTTGCCCCTGTACTCTCTCAAGAGCAATAACGAATAGCCTCCCTGTGATTAGGTGGCGAGAACAGCACACAGTATCCCTGGTACGGTCGCACCAGTACTTTAGAGCAATACAACTATTTAATTGGTGCTCTTACCCTCTGCTCTGTTTTTCACTGCAGTTAAGTACTAGGCTGACTTTTACATTCATCCATTATAACCCCACGATCTCATTCCTGATCAGCACACCACATTACAGCAACTCACAGTACTCCCTCTTTTGATTCCCTGTGCCCATATTAAATTTAATTTTTACTTTTATCCACAGTGAACGATCGAGTACTGGCCCAGTTAGCGGAAAGATCTGTACCCGGTTTACACCGCTCATTATTCGCTCTGCCTTACAGTTTGATATCTACAACCAGCCTACTCTATTCCAGAAGATATTTCAATTAAAATCCCACTTATCTTGAGGCTTCTCAGAACAAAACAAAAATGAATGCAGGTTTGTTTAAAAGTGACTACACACTTTGCACCAGTTCATTCCATTTGTATGGTTACAATGCTTTAACTTTCCTGTATTGTTCTGGTAAAGATCTGGCTTGGCTGCAATTTTGAACAGACACTAGATCCCTCAGGTGAATGACACAAACTGGAGTCCGATTGCTCGCGCTGTTGTCCGAACCCTCAGATTGGATTACTGTCTAAGATTCACTATGGAGCTACTTGGTATTATTTGAAAGAAAAAAAAAGTTAAGTTTTCATGTAAGCAGAAAATAAAATCTGTATATTTTTCTATAGTGCCCATAGATGGCTCTATCATTCCCCATCATTAAACCCATCTTTGCAAATAAATGTAAACATTTTCCAGGAGCTTCCAAGAAGAATTTTTGAAGGCTTGGTTGACAGTGCATTCATGCAAGATTTACAAATAATTAAATAGTAACCCTTTTCTTTGATGTGGTTATTTGTTCGCTTTGCATTGTCACTTCAAGTTAAACTTCCAGGATACAAATTTTAAGCGGGACACATTTTTCTTTCAAAATCAGTAAATCTGTCAGAGTGGTTCCCAATTTAGCCTTCTAGTAAAATTAAAACCAGCTCTCCATTCCAGTTTTAATTTTAGATAATTGCTTCTACTATAAAAGCTTCCGTCGCCATCCTGATTTCAGTGCGTCAGCTTTTTGGTCATGCATGTGTCAATATTTACCACTGTAAATCACTGTCAACTACCACAGTGCAGTTGTAAATCGTGCCACTAGGCTAATTGCTCGATAGGTGTGGAAAAATTATGGGGAGAACTGAACAGATATTTAAGAGGGTGAGGCCGCGCGATACGCGGGGGACCTCAGCTCCGGACCTCAGGCGCTAGGCAGGGGGAGGGGCCGGAGAGAGGGACAGAGGGGAGTGGGGGAGGGAGGGAGACGAGGGAGGGAGAGGAGGGGAGGGAGGGAGGGAGAGGAGGGGAGGGAGAGGAGGGGAGGGAGGGATAGGACAGGGAGAGGACATGACAGGGAGAGGGGGGACACACAGGGGCAGGGAGACCAAGCGCCCCAAAATTGCCCTCGCAACGCGGGGCTCCCCAGCTAGTACATTATAAATGTCCTACTATTATTTTCACACCACTGAATGTGGAACCAATAGGAGTTACAAACCCTGTGATGTAACTGAGTTCTGTTTCTCTCAAACCCCAAACCTTAATCTTACTCCACCAGAAGGCCCTAACCCCACCCACCCCACCCCCCACCCCCCCCACTTTAGTGGCTGAAATCTGCAGTATTTCAATCTACATCATGGCTCCTGCTGCAGGTTCAACCTGCTAATTGTACAGGAAACTCTTTTTCATCCGGCACCGACGGGACCGGCGTGGTGCCGGTTTATCAGAGAGGTATAGTTAAAAGGTACGAGAGCTCCGTACACAGCAACAAATCCAGGCTTCCCTGTTGCTTAGCAACATGTGCAGAACATATGTTTTTATGTTCTATGTGCAGGAACCCCAGCCACAGACCAAGCGTCCCTGTTGCTTAGCAACATGTGCAGGAACCCCAATTGCACAGCCACAGATCCAGGAACGGCCACTAATATGAAGTAAAACTTACCTGAACCTACTCCTGAATTTTGCCGGTTAACCGAGATTTCCGGTGCCGGTAAATTGAGAGTTTCCTGCAGTCGGTATTCGGCTTCCTTCTCCCATAAAAAGGGATGGAGGAGAGATGTATTACAAATGTTTGCTCCCCACCCACTCTAATACAGTAACACAAAGTGATCAGTGAAGAAATGTGCTGGGCATTTTTCAAAGCTTAAGGTGCCAAGGAAATGTAATGATGAGAGTACACTTGCAATGATAGAGGTCAGGATATTCCATACAATAGACGATGTAAATCCTATTCCTTTATGCGCCTTCTCAACTACAGTATTTGTACCAGTGATGCTCATGGTTCACAAACATATAACCAAGCACATCCCGAAATTTTAAACCATTTACCATAATTTTACCAAGTTTCAGAGATATACGACTATTTAAAGCAGCAAAGCAAAATTCAAACAGATTAGGTAGGAACGCAAGCAAATCAATGGGATTTTGCAATATGAAACTAGCACCACTCTAAATTTAAATTCTGGTGCTCCCTCACTCTAGAATGCAGTGTAGCGTGGCAGAACAAAAAAAGGTGGAAAATGAGGTTTTCTACCTGCAGGTTTAAGATATTCCAGCCCAGGCTGCCGTCAGCGATTGCATTTCATTTCAACAACCAGTGGCTTACCTCGCAGCATGTTCCTGCCCCATGGAGGGAACACAGTGCCCCATCCCCACCGGGCAACCGAGATTCTAACAAATGAGTGGCCAAGATTCAAAGAGTTCAGATTCCATAATGTACGATGCCAGAATGAATGGTCCCTCCCCCCCTTCCTATCAGCTAGTCCGCGAGGCGATGATGAAATAAACTGAACAGCCAACAAGGAAAGACGTGGCTGAGATTCTACTCATGAGCGAACCATGAAATGGGACATCCAGACTGGAGAGGCAGGAAAAATAAATGTTACATATTTATTTTCTCGACAGTGAACTCAACTTGTTAAGAGGCGCTTGGGGGCTGAAATTCGTTTTTTCTGAAAGACAGTGCTTTGGTCACACCAGGTCACCCACAATTACATAGGAAATGACTAATTTCATCAGAAATATCTCAATTAGCTTTTCTACTGCTGAAAATGTTGGTGGAAATATATTACAGAAAATTCATCATAGCATAGAGTCGGGAATCCTAAATGCTGTGAAAAGGTAGCTGTAAATCAGTTCTAGTCCTAGTGAACAGGGCTAAAAAATCCACAACACGGGTAGATGTCAGTGAAGAAGCTGAAAGGATTAAATATCCACAAGGATCCTGGTTCAGATGAAGAATTAAAGGAGTAAATTACTTATGGTTGATATTTTTCAGTGCTTCTTAAATACTGGAGGATTGGAAAATACCAAATTCAGTTCCAATGAACATAAAGCAAGTCAGGGATCCTGATTATTACAGGTCTAGTTAGCCCAACATCCATAATAGGGAAAAATATTTGAGATCATCAATGAGATGCTGACGTAAGAAAACTACTCGGCCCTTGGTCTGAGTATTAAACAAGGCTTTAATCAACATGGAGATCTACTTGTGTCCTTCACTAGTTCCTGTTAAAGAATGTCCTGCACAAGCTGGGCCCGTGCCCGAGTATTTATACTCTCCCTGGACAGCGCCACCAGGTGGTCACCCAGTATTATTACATAAGTCATTTTCACATGAATGACAAGATTCATGTCAGATGTTATAAACAACTATGTAAAGAGTACAGGGATTGTAGGGAACAGTCAGTATCATTTCATCAGTGACATAAACCTACTGGACTACTTTTGACAGGTAATCAAGATAGGGGATGATGGTAAATCAGTAGATTATAGCGGATTTCCAAGTGTTGTTCAGCGAGAGGTTAGTAGGGAAGGTTGCGCCTCATTGATGACAAGTTGTACAGATGGACTGGCAACTGATAGCAAATCTGGGGAACCAGCAGAGTTCCACAGTGACCTGTCCTGGGACCCAACTGTTCATGGCATTCGAGAAAGACGGGGAACCCAGTGCATGTGGTAGTATGTTTAAATTTGCTGATGGAGACTTGGACCAGATACATCGTTAAACTGGGATACGGTGGAAGATTTTAATGTGGATAAATGTAGGGTTATGCATACAGGAACTGATAACTGTAAACATATGTAGAAGATGCAAACAAGAAACTAGCGGAAAACAGAGCTGAGAACACACAGCTTCAGTTGAAGAATTAGCCAAATGGCTTCATTATAATTTCTATGATTCTAAGAAACCGACATGAACATAACAACAAAATCAGAACAAGCAGCTTGAGGAAATTAAACAAAAGATTTTGCATGCAGTGCCCACCTGTCACAGAAAGCATCTGGTGAACTGGAAGGTGCCAGATGTTGGTAAGCAAGGGTCACCTGTGTGAACTAAAGCTCCAACAACATGAAAGAGTCTTCCACCAGAGGCTGGTGTGAAAAGGGCGCGATCACTGATCACACCTTGAAAGCATCCAAGGTATTATTGTGAAGCACTTACACTCAAGGAAAATGGGGTAATGGGATTCATCAGTAGGGCATTGGGCTAGATGTCAGAACAACTTTTACCAACATGGTTCAGATTGGCAGGAGACCACTTCTGAAGTGCGGGTGCACACTTTAGGTCACCTTGTCTCAGCAAAGATATAGGTGTGTTAGGTAGGGTTTGGAGAAAAGTGACCATGATGACAGGCTTTAGGGGGTTAAGTTGTGAAGCAAGGCTCCAGTGACTAAAGCAGAGGAGAAACAAGATAGTCATCTTCAAAGCAAGCAAGAGTATAAAGTAGAAGAAAGCTATTCAACTTAGTCAAGGAGCACAGGATTTAAAAACACAAGCAAAGGAATTGAAACACAAACCTTTCGCAAAGTTTGAGGTTAGAACTCTTCCTCCCCCACTCTCAAAAAACAGGATAGTGGAAATGTGGAACAGACCGACAAGAGAAGAGTTCATTTGGAGAAGCTCATCGATATCTGTGGAGATTAATAACACTGGTTGGTATTTTTTCTCTCAGGGAAGAGGGGAACAATCCTCATTCTTTGAAGTAGGGGATCGACAGAGGGTTATGGAGGAGAAATAGAAAGTGTCTATTTTAGGATCACAAGCGTTGATTTTCCAAAAGCAAGACAGCCGCTCAATGCCTCCTGGAGCAGAGTCAGCTTGATAGGATGAACAGCCTTTTCGCACTCGGGATTTAATCTTAAACTAGTTGCGTCACTTGTCTTCCCCTTTTCCGAGTTCTACACATTTAAATCAGGAAAGACTGAACAGGCTGGGGCTCTTTTCTCTAGAAGAGAAGTGAGAGGTGACCCGATAGAGGTCTTTAAAATTATGAAGGGATTAAATAGGATAGATGTAGAGATGATATTTCCACTTGTGGAAGAGACCAAAACTATGGGCCATAAATATAAGACAGTCACTAATAAATCTAATAATAACTTCAGGAGAAACTTATTGACCCAGGGAGTGGCTAGAATGTGGAACTTGCTACCAGAGAGTAGTTGAGGCAAATAGCATAGATGTGTTTAAGGGGAAGCTAGGTAAGTACATAAGGGAGAAAGGAATAGAAGGATATGTAGATAGGGTGAGATGAAGCAAGGTGGGAGAAGGCTCGTGCGGAGCATAAACACCGGCACGGACCAGTTGGGCCAAATGTTTGTGCTGCAAATACTACGTCATTCTATGTAAATGCCAATAAAAAGGCAGGCAAAATATACAGAACCCTCTTTCTTTTCAATGACGGATTGAAGTTTCTTACCCACAGCTCTCGGTTTCCACTTGTTGCGTCACTCAAAACAGGAGCTGGCTCGGAGCACATGACAAGCCCTCAGCTGGAAGCGACGGACTGAAATGACCGCAACACAACTAGCAGCAAACTGGGCGACCAGTCTCAATTATCTGCAGTCAGATAGTGACTGGGGAGTAGCATACCCTGAAGAGAGATTTTAATAGGTGCTGTCGCAATACCAACAGCACTGATGTGTTTAGCGCTGCAAGCTTTCAGAGGCGAAATGTTAAAACATGAGAATAATTCCTGTTCGGCTCTTGAAATGAGCCAGTCCAGCCAAACAGAGGACCTCGACTCACAGCTGACCTTCCCCCTGCATCATTGGATCTCGTCGCGACAAGAGCTGGAGGGAGCCAACTAGAGAAAAATTAGAAAGATGAAAGGTTTATTTGGCCAGTGGGATTACTAGGATGACAAGATTTCATGAATGATCTGAAAAGGAGTAATATAATCCAAGCCAATTTTTTAATGCTGAAAAGTTTGTGTGTGTAGCAAAGCCATGTTCCTGGCAAGCAGCAATCCAATGCAGTATTATGTCTATCTGCAAGGCATGAATCAAGCAGGTTTGTTCCAAGGACATAGGAATGTGCAAGGGCTAGATGCTCATTGTGGTCCATCTGGACAGTGCAAACATAGAACAGCAGAGCTAACCAAATTGTTTACAATTTAACACACTATTGTCAGAGAATGTATAACTCAGTGCATGAACATGTTCCTCTGGTTGCACCTTGTGAGGAAGGCATTGATTATAGGGAGGACATGGAAGTGCAGTCACCATGATGGCTTATGTCCTGCAGTGTTGTTACCATCTTGACCATTTTCCTTCAGCGAGAGGTTCCGAATCCAGTGCAGGACAGAATTCCCATGTGATCTGGGGGGTAAGGCAAAGCAGGAGATATGGCAGAACTCGAACTTTCCTGGCTTAGAACCTCCTTTGGGGAAACAAAAGCCTTTTACTCCAGGGCCGAGATCGCCATCGATAGGGCACTATGATTGCATGGAGGGTAACTGCTGAGATGGACTGGTTGAGCTGAATGGTCTGTGTATGTGTTGTAACCTCTATTTTGACTGTCCTGAGAAATTCACACTCAGAAGATTGGGAGAAACCCTTATAACTGAAGGGCAGCCTTCTTCAGGCATTTGGAGATGCATTTCATCACGTGTTAAAGGATGAAATGCCAGAGAATGCACTGATTTTAAAATGTTCAAAACTTGTTTGTGTGGTCAAACACGACTCCTCTAAGTGCAAAGGTATGCTGACCAAAGCAAGATTCCTTCCAGCAGAATCTTGTGAATCTTTCTAATTAGAGACTCTCAAATTAATTATATATAAAAACATGAGAAAAAAGAGAAATAAAAAGAGAGCAAGAGAATGCGATAAATAGCATAAAAGTTCAAAGGGAAGTGCAGCTACCTGGATTACTTCATAATCCTAAAGGTCATACCGCTAGTGACTGCTGTCCCATCTCACCCTCAGGAGGTATTTATGCCCGTGCGTTAAACCACGAGACCATGGGTCCATGCACACAAATCCCACAGCGCCATGGCTTTCCCAATCTCAGTTTCATCCTCTCAGAATGATACAGCACAGGAGGTCATTTGGCCCATCTGGCCTGTGCCGGCTATTTGGTAGAGCTATCCAATTAATCCCACTCCCCTGCTCTTTCCCCATAGCCCGTATTTATCCAATCCTCTTTTGAAAGTTACTATTGAATCTGCTTCCACCACCCTTTCAGGCAGTGAATTAGAGAGGATTTGCTGTATGAAAAAATGTTTCCTCATGTCGCCTCTGGTTCTTTTGCCAATCACCTTAAATCTGTGTCCTCTGGTTAACGACCTTCCTGCCACTGGAAACAGTTTCTCCTTATTTATCCTATCTACACTTTATGATTTTGAACAACTCGATCAAATCTCTTCCTAACCTTCTCTGCTCCAAGGAGAAGAATCCCAGCTCCTCCAGTCTATCCACATAACTAAAATCCCTCATCTCTGGTACCATTCTAGTAAATCTCCACTGCACCCTCTCCAAGGCCTTGACATCCTTCCTAAAGTGTGGTGCCCACAATTGAACACAATACTCCGGCTGGGGCCTAACCAGTGATTTATAAAGGTTTAGCATAACTTCCTTGCTTTTGTACTCAGTGCCTCTACTTATAAAACCAAGGATCCCAGATGCTTTTTTAAACAGCCTTCTCAACTTGTCCTGCCACCTTCACTAATTTGTCTCTCTGTTCCTGCACCCCCAACTGGGGGAAGATGCCGAGCAGAGGGCAAGAAACTGTAAATCAGGTTGAGGCAACCAGGTGCAATCACAGAGCAGCAGCAACAGCAAGAGCAGAGGGCCGAGGTCAAGTAGTTTGTCCTCCCTCACGCAGAGAAAGGTGCACTAGATTTAAAGACTCCCTCCCTTATCTCCTTCCCCCCACCACCCCTCCAAAACTCCCCCCTTTTCTGAAAGTAGTGACATGCTGGGATACAGATCTGCAGGCAGCAGCCACTCTCTGGGACCGGGCCTCGGAATATTCAACTGTGGAGGCATCACAGCCTAACTCAATCCTGTCCCCACACACGTGCACACTTTGCAGGGAAGGGGAAGAGAAGGGGCACAACACTAGACAGAAAATAGGAGTAGATATCCTGGCCAATTTCTCTCAAGTCTATCCTGGGAAGTTGATTATTGCAGCTTCTCTCTCCTCCCTTCCCTCACAAAAACATTCCTGGTTGGGATCAGCTATAAAACTCAGGATTGAAAGCCTAACCTTTGTGTTCTCTTGGGCTCAGTACCACACCAGATGGCACATTTACCCTTAGGAAATAATGGATTTTTTAAAGCAAGAAAATTAAATGAATCTGAAATATTTCTGCTACTTCCTCTCCCTCCATTTTCTCCCTTGCAGCTCCTGTCTCGCCTCCTGAAGTTGGCTCACATGGCAACACAGTTCCAGTCAGCAGTGACCCTCTAGTTCTTAGCCCAAGGAGTCACTTCGATGTTTGAACATCAGCAAGTTATTCAATAATGTGAGTCACAAGTGCCATACAAGCGCACACACTTCTTGCAGGAGTTGGGAGACCTGGGCTGAATTCTCGACCTCCCACCCTCAGTCCAGGAACACCAGGGGTAATGGTCTGCCTTTCGCCCTCACCGAGATGGGGCAAATTAGTACCGGGATCCAAGGTGGGATCATTCTGGTGCGGCACTAAGCCTACTGACAGCACGGTGCGTTTACTAGGGCGCTCTCCAACCCTCTATCTAAATCAATAAAAGTTCAAAGACACTGCAACTTCTAAGATTGGCACACCCATCAGCCTCAGGAGCTATGTCCTTGCATTAACAGTAGGGAATTATTTGTATTAGTTGGGGGGGGGGGGGGGGGGGGGGGGGAGAAAAGGAAAGGTAGTGAAAGAAATATCAGAGAAATTCTAAATGACAAAATGAGAAAAGTGGGAAATATAGTAAGAGGTGAGCTGGCAAGATTAAAATTTGAAGGAAAAAAAACACAACCATTCGTAAAATAAGGTTTTTTTATTCGTAAAATAAGATTTTTTTATTATCACTTTATAAAAATCATTTAACAAGCAATGAAACCTGGAAAAGAATAAAAGGTACACAGCAATGAGACATGGAAGACATTTTGAAGAGCGCTGTTTCTTTTAATTCCAATTACCAATCAACTTCAAACTTTCATTATAAAAAGGGAAGGATTTCCCTAGAACAAAACAGAAGCAAGATGTGTCGCCATTGGTCCCAATTGTCCACCCTATTATCCCCCTCCTTATCTCATAATATGCTGACTTCACAAGGAATTATATTGCACCCTTTTAAACACCTCCGCCAACTCTGGATTCATTGCACCTTCTGGGGCACTGCGTTCCCACATTCTCTCACTCCTTTACATGCAGAATCTAAATACTCCCAATACCCCTGAACTGACAGCACGCTGCGACTGCCACTGTCACAACACTGCAGCTTGTTAAGTCACACAAGTAGTTATATTTAAGTGCAGGTTTCTTTTTTTTTGCTGATTTTTTTTTTGTTCTGCAGCTGTCATTGGGGTGGAATCTGCCTTCTTGAGGAACACTTTACACGAGCATTAAACGGAGGAGGTGCTCTGAAAACAGCAGGGAAACAGTGCCTGGTATAATCTTCAACGGCAGTCACAGTACCACACGATCAGCAGCAGTTCTGCCAACACCCCAACCGATAGTTAATGAGGGTGTGCTTCGAGGGGGGAGGACAAGGAAAAGTGTATTATTGGCAGCAGAATTAACACATCCTAGAGCCAGGGAACTTGAGCCGTGTGGTTTAAAATGTAATTTAATTCTGGGAGACTCCACGATAATCCAGGAGGGTTCATAGAATGATACAGCACAGGAGGTCGTCATTTGGCCCAACATGTCTGTGCCAGCTCTTTGAAAGAGTTATCCAATTAGTCCCAATCCCCTGCTCTTTTCCATAGCCCTGAAAAAGTCGATTAAATCTCCCTTTAACCTTCTCTGCTCAAAGGAGAACAATCCCACCTCCTCTAGTCTCTCCACATAACTGAACAATGATGCAACCAGTGGTTTGCTGCTGTACTGTGCATGGATTTAGAGTGTTACAAGTTAACTTTTATTCAAAATTTATATTTTGGGGGGTGGTGGAGGAGAGAATCCAACTAACTGACAAAACAAGTTCATGTAAATACGGTCACCGTTGGACACTGCAACCTCATTTTAATGAGCATTTACCATCAGCAAGTGTTATCGTGGGGGAGGGGAAAAGAGGAACAGGAAAGGGGAGTGGAGACATGAGGCATCGCTAAGCACAATTCAGGCACACCGCCATTTCGTAGCTCAACAAGGACACCTTGTTAATTGTGTCCATAGTGCAATCCATAGGCCAGATCAGTTCTGCACTCCTGAACAAGGACAACAAGTAGGGCAGGGAGATTACTACAAAGGTAATGGATTCAAAATAAACCCACACTTATAACTACTAAATACATTCAATGAAAGCGAATACTCCTGTTTAACCAGATACCCTTCTATTTGCCAAGGCGTGCACAGATGCAACCCAAGCTGCATCTTTCCAGTCAGCCACAGTTCATTATAGCTTGGAGTCATAGTTTGCTAAATGACACCCGGAGCAGTTTTAAGCAGCTCCTCCCGTTACTGCCGTTTGATCTGTAACTTGCTGAAAAGTGGATAAGAACAGCAGGTCGCAATGGACGGTTAGTTTCCTGCGAATCCTCCCCATTTTAGCCTTTTACTCCACCACATCGCAGCCCCTTCTCTCAACACTGCCAGCCCTGGCAGCACAGAAGACTCTGTGGCCCTTTTGCACTGTGCCAATTTCAGACCATTCACACTTGACCACACCATTTACATATTCAAGACAAGCAGGGTTTTAAAAAATGGTTGAATGCGAGTCACAGGTACTCCATACCCCACAGAGAAGCCAGAGCACATCTGACCAACTTACAGATTTTATGCACCAAGCTGTCAAAAGTTCTGCCAGTTTGTATTGCCAATAATCCAAAGGAATAGCTTCCCAACATGTTGAGGGAAATTCCTAAGTAACTCACAACTTCCTGTATTACTACACTTCAAAAGTACTTCATTGGTTGTAAAGCGCATTGGGACATCCTGAGGTCGTGAAAGGCGCTGTATAAATGCAAGACTCTCTTTTAGGAGCGACAAGGCGGGTTAAAATCTCAAAACTGACATTCTAACTTTCACCAGAATCTAGAGATCAGTTCACATCCCTAGAAATCACCTTAGTGCATTTGGGAGGACATCACAGCTGTATCCGATTCCCGTCCTCACCTGGCACTTCCCAGCAGGGGCAACTTGATAGCAATTAACAGCAGGTAACCCAAGTTTTCCCTGTCCCTAGCCCAGGGGCACTGAGGCAAACTTTAGTAGCCTCTGACTAATATCATCTAACTCCATACAGAGCAAGGAGTAAACATGGATTGTCTCCGTCTCCCGTTCAAGAAAGGGTGTAAGGACAATCCTAGTAACTACAGGCCGGTCAGCTTAACATCAGTGGTGGGTAAAGTTTTAGAAACAATAATCAAGGAAAAAATTAACAGGCACTTAGAGGGGTTTAAGCTAATTAAGGAGCCAACATGGATTTGTAAAAAGCAGATCGTGTTTGACTAATCTAATTGAATTTTTTGATGAAGTAACAGAGGATCGATGAAGGGAATGCAACAGATGTTGTCTTCATGGATTTTCGGAAGGTGTTTGACAAAGTACCACATAGAAGGCTGGTTAACAAAATTGAGGCTCATGGAATAGGTGGGTCAGTGGCAGCTTGGATAAGGAATTGGCTTAAGGACAGAAAACAGCGAGTTGTGGTAAATGGCTGTTTTTCAGACTGGAGGATGGTAGACAGTGGTGTTCCCCAAGGGTCAGTGCTGGGGCCACTACATGACCTGGATATTGGAATAGAGAGTAGAATTTCTGAATTTGCCGATGACACCAAACTTGGGGGTGTGGCAAACAGTGATGATGATACCAATCGACTGCAACAGGGCATAGAAAGGCTAGCAGAATGGGCAGATGGAATTTATTAATAGAGATGTGTTAGGTGATGCATTTTGGCAGAAGGAACAGGGAGAGGCAATATACACTTAATGGCACAGTTTTAAAGAGTGTGCAGGGACAGAGGGACCTGGGAGTTAATGTGCATAGGTCCCTGAAGGTGGCAGAAGATATTGAGAGTGCTCAACAAAGCATATGGGATCTTGGGCTTCATAAATAGAGGTATTGAGTACAAAAGTAGAGAAGTTATGCTGAATCTTTATAAAGCGCTGGTTAGGCCACAACTGGAGTATTACATCCAGTTCTGGTCACCACACTTTAGGAAGGATGTGAAGGCCCTTGAGAGGGTGCAGAGGAGATTTACCAGAATGGTTCTGGGGATGGGGGAATCTTAGCTACAAGGACAGGTTAGAGAAGCTGGATTTGTTTTCATTAGAGCAAAGGAGGTTGTGGGGTGATTTGATAGGTGTACATGGTTATGATGGGTTTGGATAGGCTAGACAGGAAAAGGCTGTTCCCGCTAGTTGAGGGTACAAGGACTAGGGGACGCAGATTTAAGGTTTTGGGCAAGAGATACATGGGGGACGTGAGGAAAAACCTTTTTTACGCAGCGAGTGGTGATGAACTGGAATTCACTGCAGACAGAAGTGGTGTAAGCGGAGACACTCAATGTTTTCAAGGGGAGACTGGACAGGCACTTGAGGGAAATAAACTTGCAGGGCTACAGGGATAGAGCGGGGGAATGGGACTGACTGGATTGCTCTACAGAGAGCCAGCACGGACCCAATGGGCCTAATGGCCTCCTTCTGTGCCGTTATAACTATGACTCTTGCACCATGTGCCATAGCTCTGTATTGAACCATCCCATATTTTTATATGTAGTATGGAGCTGATGGCCAAGATTTTGTTTAGTTCACATTTTTTTTTTTAGCCAGTGGCAGTCTATAATAGAATCATAGAATGGTTACAGCACAGGAGGCGGTCATTTGGCCCGTCGAGCCCGTGCCAGCTCTCCGCAAGAGCACTTCAGCTAGTCCCCTCCCTTTCCCCGTAGCCCTACCATTTTTTTCCCGTCAGGTACTTATCCAATTCCCTTTTGAAAGCCATGATTGAATCTGCCTCCACCACCCTTTCAGGCAGTACATTCCAGATTCTAACCACTCTGCGTAAAAAAGTTATTTTCTCATGTCACCTTTGGTTCTTTTGCCAATCACCTTACAATCTGTCCCTTCTGGTTCTCAACCCTTCCGCCAATGGGAAGTTTCTCTATGTACTCTGTCTGGACCCCTCATGATTCTGAACTGCTCTATCCAATCTCCTCTCAACTGCTCTGCTCTAAGGAGAACAACCCCAGTCTATCCACGTAACTGAAGTCCCTCATCCCTGGAACCATTCTTGTAAATCTTTTTTGCACCCTCTCGAATCCCTTCACATCCTTCCATGATGGATGTCATCAATGTTCCCTCTAATTCCTTTTTCCCCTGTATGGGTCCTTTAAATTTGCTGCGCGACCACAGTATCTCTTCCAGTGGCAGCTGCTGGCGAGCGGCCTGCGTGGGACCTTGCGACTGATGCACGGCCGCGCATCTTTGGGGGAACAATGGAAGTCATGGCTCTTGATCATTGAAATTTCAGCACAGGAAGCATCATTGAAACCTATAAAATTCTTACAAGACTTGACAGGGTAGATGCAAGGAGGATGTTTTCCCCTGGCTGGAGAGTCTAGAACTAGGGGGCACAATTAGGGATAGCATAAGATCCAAGGAGAGGACATATAAATTGGCCAGAAAAAGCAGTAAACCTGAGGATTGGGAGCAGTTTAGGATTCAACAAAGGAGGACAAAGGGATTAATTAAGAAAGGGAAAATAGAATATGAGAGTAAGCTTGCAGGAACATAAAAACTGACTGTAAAAGCTTTTATAGATATGTGAAGAGAAAGGGATTGGTGCAGTCAAGCGTAGGTCCCTTGCAGTCAGAATCAGGGGAATTTATAATGGGGAACAAAAATGGCAGACCAACTAAATACATATTTTGGTTCGGTCTTCACAAAGGAGGACACAAATAACCTCCCAGAGATGTCGGGGAACATAGGGTCTGATGAAAGGGAGGAACTGAAAGAAATCAGTATTTGTAGGGAAATGGTGTTAGGGAAATTGATGGGATTGCAGGCCGATAAATCCCCAGGGCCTGATAATCTACATCCCAGGGTACTTAAGGAAGTGGCCCTAGAAATACTTGATGCTTTGCTGATCATCTTCCAGCATTCGATGGAATCTGGAACAGTACCCATGGATTGGAGGGTAGCTAATGTTACCCCACTATTCAAAAAAGGTGGTAGAGAGAAAACGAGGAATTACAGACCGGTAAGCCGGACATCGGTAGTGGGGAAAATGCTAGAGTCCATTATAAAAGATGTAATACAGGTAGACTACCCTTTATCCGGACTTCCGAAAACCGAAACCCTCTAAAAACCGAAGGTTTTTTCGTTCAGCGTAAGTCGTGCGTACGAACGAAAAAACCTTTGGTTTTTAGAGGGTTCCGGTTTCGGAAGTTCGGATAAAGGGTAAGTCGTGCGCACGACCCCCCGCGGACCCCGCCGGCCCCGACAACCGCCGACCCCCCCGCGGACCCCGCCGGCCCCGACAACCGCCAACCCCGACAACCGCCGACCCCCCCGCGGACCCCGACAACCGCCGACCCCGCCAGCCCCGACAACCGCCGACCCCCCCGCCGGCCCCGACAACCGCCGACCCCCACCGCGGACCCCGCCGGCCCCGACAACCGCCGACCCCGACTGACTTACGCTGAGCGTCAGCGTAAGTCGTGCGCACGACCCCCCGCCGACCCACCTTCCGAAATTGTCCTTTATCCGAAACTCGGCTGGTCCCGAGGTTTTCGGATAAAGGATAGTCTACCTGTAGCAGAGCACTTGGAAAACAGTGACAGGATCAGGCAAAGTCAACATGGATTTACAAAAGGTAAATCGTGCTTGACTAATCTACTGGAATTTTTTGAGGATGTAACTGGTAAAATAGATACGGGAGAACCAGTGGATGTGGTGTATCTGGACTTTCAGAAGGCTTTCGATAAGGTCCCGCATAAGAGATTAGCATGTAAAGTTAAGGCACATGGGATTGGGGGCAAGGTATTGACTTGGATAGAGAACTGGTTGGCAGACAGAAAGCAAAGAGTTGGAATAAACATGTCTTTTTCCCCGAGTGGCAGGCAGTGACTAGTGGGGTACCGCAGGGATCGGTCCTTGGGCCCCAGCTATTCACAATATATATTAATGAATCTAGACAAGGGAACTAAATGTAATATCTCCAAATTTGCAGACGACACAAAGCTGGGTGGGCGTGTGTGCTGTGAGGAAGATGCCAAGAAACTCCAGGATGATTTGGACAGGTTGGGTGATTGGGCAAAAGCATGGCAGATGCAATATAACGTGGATAAATGCGAGGTTATCCACTTTGGTGGCAAAAACAGGAAGGCAGATTATTATCTGAATGGCAATAGACTGGGAGAAGGGGAAGTGCAACGAGACCTGGGTGTCCTTGTGCACCAGTCGCTGA
The DNA here is from genome assembly GCF_052327205.1 of Somniosus microcephalus. Classification (NCBI taxonomy): domain Eukaryota; kingdom Metazoa; phylum Chordata; class Chondrichthyes; order Squaliformes; family Somniosidae; genus Somniosus; species Somniosus microcephalus. The sequence continues at coordinate 9,512,114 of NC_140991.1, read as the reverse complement.
AGGTAAGCATGCAGGTGCAGCAGGCGGTTAAGAAGGCAAATGGCATGTTGGCCTTCGTAGCGAGAGGGTTTGAATACAGGAACAAGGATGTCTTGCTGCAGTTGTACAGGGCCTTGGTGAGACCATATCTTGAGTATTGTGTGCAGTTTTGGTCGCCTTATCTGAGGAAGGATGTTCTTGCCATGGAAGGAGTTCAGCGAAGATTCACCAGGCTGATACCTGGGATGGCAGGAATGACGTACGAGGAGAGATTGGGACGATTGGGCTTGTACTCGCTGGAGTTTAGAAGAATGAGAGGGGATCTCATTGAAACTTATAAAATTCTGACAGGACTGGACAGACTAGATGCAGGAAGGATGTTCCCGATGGTCGGGGAGTCCAGAACCAGGGGTCACAGTCTAAGGATAAGGGGTAAGCCATTTAGGACAGAAATGAGGAGGAATTTCTTCACCCAGAGAGTGGTGAACCTGTGGAATTCTCTACCACAGAAGGCAGTTGAGGCCAATACATTAAATATATTCAAGAAGGAGTTGGATATATTTCTTAAGGCTAAAGGGATCAAGGGGTATGGGGAGAAAGCAGGGACCGGGTACTGAATTTGGATGATCAGCCATGATCACATTGAATGGCGGAGCAGGCTCGAGGGGCCGAATGGCCTACTCCTGCTCCTATCTTCTATGTTTCTATGTCTCAGAATAAGGGGTCAGCCATTTAGGTGAGGAGAAATTTCTTCAAAGGGTTGTGAATCTTTGGAATTCTCTACCCCAGAGGGCTGTGGATGCCAAGTTGTTGAGTATATTCAAGACAGAGATCTATAGATTTTTAGGTATTAAGGGAAATAGGAATAATGTGGGAAGATGGAATTGAGGTAAATGATCAGCCATGCTTATTGAATGGCAGAGCAAGCTCGAAGGGCCGAATGGCCTGTTCCAATTTATGTTCTTATCTGTATAGCACCTTTCATGACTTCAGGACATCCTAAAGCGTTTTATAGTCAATGAAGTATTTTTGAAATGTAGTCACTGTTGTAATGTCAGAAAAGCGGGAGGCAATCTGCGCACAGCAAGCTCCCACAAACAGCAATGAGATACATGACCAGATAATCTGTTGCAGCAATGTTGGATGAGGGATAAATTTGGCCAGGACATCAGGAGAACTCTCCTGCTCTTTGAAATAGTGCCGTGGGATCTTTAACATCCACCAGAGGGTGTCAGATGAGGCCGCGGTTTAACGTCTCATCCAAAAGACGGCACCTCCGACAGTGCAGCACTCCCTCAGAACTGGACTGTAAGAGGCAGCTATTCATCCTACTGTGCCTGTGCTGATGCTGGCTCCACAAGAGAACTATCTAACCCTATTGCCCTGGCCCCTTTAATACTTTTCCTCTTCAAGGCCTTCATTCCTTTTCAGCAATAGACTCTGCTTCAATTGCCCTTGGAGGCAATGCATTCCATATTTTAATTATCCCTTGCATGAAGATACATTCTTCTAACCGCTCCTTTATGCTTCTATTAATCCTTAATTGATGCCCTCTTTTTAATCGATTCACCGACTACAGGAATCTCCCATTGCTCACCCTCTCAAATCTTTTCACAATTTTGTACAATTTGATTAGATTCCCCTGTAGCCTTCTCTGGGCCGCTGAACAGTAATTTATCAAAGGCCATCATAACTGTATCTGCTCATCCTGGTTTCATCCCAGTAAATGACCTTTTCCATGACTCCAACGTTCTATAATGAGATGGCTAAAGCTCCACATATTGTTCCAACTTTCACTGCTGTCAACAGTAACCAAGATAAATCCTGAATTGGCTAAAGGAGTAAAAACAGTGAATACGTTAGGGGGAGTGATATTGGGGAAGGGGACAGAAGGGAGTACTGAGTAGAGTGGCCCAGTACGCTTAATCCATGTCGACTTAGAGATACAGAAACCCACTGCAGACTGGTCAAATGTGCAAATACTAAAATAAGGCTCCAAATTGATGAGGCACAGCTAAGGACCAAAAAAACAAAAATAGACAGCATCTGCAAATGGGTAAACTAGTGGCAGATTAAATTCAGGGACAATTCCAGAGAACAGTGGTCTTGTGGAACAGGCTACAGGCGCGTGTACTCCTGTACTCCTTCAAGCGAGAGCTAGACCGGTTTCTGGCAGGGCGGAGATCACCCCACACAAGTGGTAGGTATCCTGTAACGTAACTCAGGGCAAATGAGATCTCCTGGACTAGCTTTGGTTTCCTAACAGGATCGTAGAGGAATTTTCCTTCTCCTCCATTCCTCTCCCCCCCCCCCCCCCTTAATTGGCCTGGGTTTGTAATTCATTAAAGGGGAACCTAATCAAACTCTTCATTCCAGGTGGGTGGGAGTGTCTGTAGTATCATGAGGCACCACAACTGTGTGGGACAAGCTGGATGGACCAGAAGGTCTTTTCCTGCCCGTCATTTTCGTATGATTATAAGAGCAAAATACTACACAGGAAAAATGGATATCACAAGTATGCTATGCATGGGTATATAAAGGATGCAGAAAGAGATTGAGGCTAGATAGTAGAACTGGCTTTAACATGTCAAATCTCTGTAGAACAGCAATAAAACAAAACAAATAGGATGCTTAACTATATTGCTGGGTCAGTTATGAACAAGTCAGAAGAGATCATGCTAAAACTATACTGTGCTCTAGTCAGACTCCACCTTGAATACCACATTCAGTTTTGGAAACCATTTAGGCCATGGAGGGAGTGCAGATAACAGGTGGCTGACACATGGCATCAGAAGAGTTACAAGGAAAGATTTGAGCTCAAAAAGGCAACGGAGAAGGTACCCAATAGAATACGCAAATATTAAAAGGCATCAAGGCTAATGCAGAGCACGATTTCAAGGGTATACTAGAACAGGAGGGCATAGGTTAAAACTGGTGAAAGGAAAGTTTAGAACAAATCTCAGGAAAACCTTCATGGTAGTGTCATCGGCATTCGGAGAGGTCTCCTGCACAGGGCAGTGAAGGTGAAAACCTTAGGAGACTGGTAGATGAAATAATTGGGGAATGCAATTTTTAAAATTCTGAATAGATGAGCTGAATGGCCCACATCTGCATTTATTGAGAGATGTTAACTTTTGAAATCAATGGCTGTATAAATAAAACACAATCTCATGTGCCCTGCCATGGCTTTTCCACTTGCAATTATGCTTTTAAAAGGTATGTGACGAGAACCAAAAAACAAAGCCTAATCACAGAATCACAGAATCTACAGTGCAGATAGAGGCCATTTCGGCCCATCGAGCCTGCACCGACACATATCCCACCCTATCCCCGTAACCCCACATATTTAATCCCCTAACACTAAGGGTCAATTTATCATAGCCAAATCAACCTAACCTGCACATCTTTGGACTGTGGGAGGAAACCGGAGCACCCGGAGGAAACCCACGCAGACACAGGGAGAATGTGCAAACTCCACACAGACAGTCGCCCGAGGCCAGATTTGAACCCGGGTCCCTGGCGCTGTGAGGCAATCACTACAACTATATCAAATGTCAATTCACAAGATGATCGAGAATGTTCAGCTTTATATTATTGCCCTTAAGTCTTGATCGTTGCTTCTTTATCCTTCACTATTCCAGCAGTTTCTTCCCAACAAAAGAATACAGAGCATTCACAGAACAAGTGCGAGGACAATCCTACAGCTAACCACTTCTACAACACACACACACCAACAGCTTGTACGCTCCAAATTCTAGACCAGCCCTCCACGCTAATAGTTCCATCAGCGAAGGACTACAATTTAGCACTGGTAAGCGCTACTGAATAGCAAGGAACAAGCCCACGTTCTAGCCCTAAAATCTGATCCGATCCAGAAATAAATTAATTAAATGGCAGGAAGATTAAACAGAAACAGAAATTAACCTGGGCAGCACGGTGGCATAGTGGTTAGCATTGTTGCCTCACAGCGCCAGGGACCCGGGTTCGAATCCGGCCTCGGGCGACTGTCTGTGTGGAGTTTGCACATTCTCCTCGTGTTCGCGTGGGTTTCCTCCGGGTGCTCCGGTTTCCTCCCACAGTCCAAAGATGTGTGAGTTAGGTTGATTGGCTATGATAAATTGACCCTTAGTGTTAGGGGGATTAAATACGTGGGGTTACAGGGATAGGGTGGGATATGTGTTGGTGTAGGGGTTACGGGAATCGGGTGGGATATGTGTCGGTGCAGGCTCGATGGGCTGAAATGGCCTCTATCTGCACTGTGGGGATTCTGTGAAATAAAAAGAGGCCTGCAGAAGTAGTGTAAAATGTTAGCAAAGTAATTAGAGCACATTCATAGCTCAGTTAAATCCTAGCAGTGCTGCGATAGGAGATTCTATATAAAGCCATTTAAAAGATTACAGCAATCAGCATAAGACTCGTCTGCACACAGCAAGAAGAGCCGTGCCTTCTTTTTTATAAATTGAGAGCCAATCAGAATTAGTCCAAACTCCCTCTCACATGACCACCTTTCTGAATGGGATCAAGCATGGAACGAAAGCCGACATCAGCTGTGGCCTCTAGTAATTACACACTGTAGTACCAAACTGCTGAGCACTTCGTAGCGCAGTGTAGTTTTAATCTCAGCTTTGCTGAATGATTTTGAAAAATTGTGCATTTGGTGTTCGCTCCATTATAACCTGCACCCCCGCTCCCCCCACCCCAACACCCTCCAAAGTTGGCCAGCTCCGACAATGTAGAAGCGCTCTGGCTGTTTGCCTGGTGACTGTTACTCAATAGTAAATCACTGCTGCCCATGAACAAGCAAAACATTCCAGCCCTATAATCGGATACAATCCAGTAATAAAACTGCAGCCCAAAATCAGCACGTTGATATTTCCAGGTTTGCCATCCTCTCTCGGGCTGAAAACAAGGCAAGTCATCATCACCGGCTGATTTGGAATACAAACATGCCACACACCATGGAGCAGGCAAGATATGGATTCATAACTACAATTCCCTGCACGGCCATTTCCGAAGTTCAGCTGTGCTATCAACGCGAGGTTCAAGCATGGGTTTCATTTACTGCAATTGCTCCTCATTTACAACACACACAGTCATATACGGCCAGTATGTGGTTCACTTTATATAATACAACAATGTACATTTACATAGTGCCTTTAACATAGAAAGGCATCACAAGGTGCTTCACAGAGGCGTAATGAGACAAATATAGACGCCGAGCTAAAGGCGGCGATATTAGGAGGGCTGACTAAAAGCTGGGTCAAACAACTGGGCTTAAAAGGAGAGGGACGTGGAGAGGTTTAGGGAGCGAATTCCAAAGCATTTTTAAAAATTTGGTTATGGGATGTGGGCGTCGCTGGCAAGGCCAGCATTTATTGCCCATCCCTAATTGCCCTCGAGAAGGTGGTAGTGAGCCGCCTTCTTGAACCGCTGCAGTCCGTGTGGTGAAAATACTCCCACAGTGCTGTTAGGGAGGGAGTTCCAGGATTTTGACCCAGCGATGAAGGATCAGCGATATATTTCCAAGTCAGGATGGTGAGAGACTTGGAGGGGAACTTGGAGGTGGTGGTGTTCCCATGCGCCTGCTGCCCTTGTCCTTCTAAGTGGTAGAGGTCACGGGTTTGGGAGGTGCTGTCAAAGAAGCCTTGGCGAGTTGCTGCAGTGCATCTTGTAGATGGTACACACTGTAGCCACGGTGCACCGGTGATGGAGGGAATGAATGTTTAAGGTGGTGGATGGGGTGCCAATCAAGCAGGATGGTGTCAAGTTTCTTGAGTGTTTAGAGCCATTTTAAAATGTACCGAGTTGAAGCTGGCTTTAAAGGGATTACAGGAAACTTTGAGATATCCGGGACCGAGCTGTTGCCGTCCCATCAAAACTGCCGGACAAGCCAGCGCTAATGTTAAAACATACGGAAGCTTTTGAGCTCCGTATCTAGCAACAAACCCTGTTGCTTCTAAACAGTCAGCCGTAGCTTGCAAGCGTCTCTGTAGCTAAGCAACAGCTTTAGCTAGACCTTGCAGAGCCTGACTGGTGAAAAAAAAGCAACGAAAAGAAAAAAAAACTTACTGAACCAACTCCTGAATTGTGCCGGTGGCTCGAGCATTCCGGACAGTTAACGTCCAGATAAACCAAAGTTTCCTGTAGTTTCTCTGAAAGCCCCATATGCTGGGTTCCGAATCCAAAAGTCAAATAAAAAAAAGAGTAATATGCAAAACAGAAGGTTTTTTTTTCTGTTGATCAATTTAAAAACAAATTCTCTGTAGGGAATAAACACTTTGCACTCGTGTTTGGGAAGTGGGGGGAATCTTGAACCTAAATGTACCAAAAAAAGCAGTCAAAATTTTGAACACTGGGACTGCACAGTCTGCTAAAAAGGTTAAAGACAAGACAGGACTGGATGTAGAGATTAATCTGTTTAAGACGACCCACTGGATTGTGGAGGCAGCTCATGTCTTCTGCACCATTACGCATATACAAGTTGCACCGATTGAAGTAAGCAATTCTGACTGTTGCAGGTTTCATCTTACTGTGAAATAAAACAACTTACTATTCAAACCCAACCTCGCCTCATCTAGTGTTAACTCAGGTCTGCCTTCGGAGAGATTGAAGCAGTACACGCACAAAAAACACGTAGAAGAACTTGTCTAGAGCGCGGAATTTCATGGTCCCGGGTCTCACTACCGTACAAGGAGATTTAATGTGAGTCAACTCAAATGAAAAAGATGCAGCTTGATGCATCTCTCAAATGTCTTCACATACAATGAAATACTTCGAAATACAGCGCAGGCAATGTAGGTAAATGCGACAGCCACTGTGATCACTACAAGACCCTGTCAACAGCACCGAGATGAATGACTAGTTAATCTGTTTTATTTGTGACTGTTGAGGGAAAAATGCTGGGCAGGACGCAAACCCCTTACACTTCAAATAGTGCTATGGGCTCTTTAATGTTCATCTATGCCCAGAAATATTCAGACAGGGTCTCATCCAAAGGACAGCACTGCCAATAATGCAGCACACTCTCAATACTACACTGAAGTGCTGGCCTAGATTAAGTGCTCAAGTCCTGCAGTGACACTTGAATGCACGACCTTCATACACACAGGCTAAATTTCCACCAAGTGTCACCTTGATGCACTCAAAGGCAATGGCATATAGGTGATGCCTTGATATTTTTAGCTGCTTTGTAAATACAAGAGCTGTACGTGAGGGTGGAAAATATTATCCTGATATTCAGAAAAAGGAGTGAGACATAAACCTGGAAATTGAAGACTAGTTAAGCCCAGCATCTATTGCAGGGAAAATTCTAGGGATAGAATCAATGCATCTATTGTGTACAGAACAAGGAGCGATCAGCGTGGACTTGGAAGCAATAGGAAATGCATTACCAATCTACAGCAATTCCATGACATAAACTCAAGTTAGTGGATGAGAGCTATCTACAATTTACTTAGAATATCCCAAAGTTCCAAAAAAGGAGCACCCCACTAACATTTGGGAGGGTATGGTCTGTCAAAATTGTTATTTTTTACATTTATAAACTACTCAACTTATAAACTACAAAATCAAGTGAAATAAAATATTACACATTTTGAATTAAGAACAACTTCTCATGTGACATAGGGCAATTAGAAGATTCCTCTCCCCGCCCCAGCACAATGAATGTGTGGTACAGGCTCCAATTCAGTTGATGCCATGTTAATTTTTTGAGAAAAAAAATGATTGAATGTTAATGGAATAAGTACCTACGGAGACAATGAAATACTCCACTTCACACAATAGTTCCTGCACTGCTGGGACAAGATGGAGTATGTTTCATCGGTGGAGGACATCCAGACAAGACTGGGTAGTGGAGATGGGGAAATGAACAAATATTCTGAAATTCCTCTGAATTTCCATGGTAGATCAGGGAGTTACTATACAGCTCTCAGAAGACTTATTAAGTAGGGTAGCTGAATGATTAGCGGCTGCCAATGTGATTTCAGAAGGGGCAGACGCTATCCGATCAGCCTCCTTAACGGAGGAAATGACACCCCAAATGGACATTGGAAAGCCCCATCATACTATACCTCGACTTAAGTCTTCAATGAAGTTCCACATGAAAGGCTAAACCAGCTTAAGGCAGTGGGTAGCCTGGGTAAAACTTGCAAGTTTTCTTTTTAATTCATTCAGGGGATGTGGGCATCGCTGGCAAGGCCAGTATTTATTGCCCATCTCTAATTGCCCTTGAGAAGGCGGTGAGCCGCCTTCTTGAACCGCTGCGGTCCGTGTGGTGAAGGTACACCCACAGTGCTGTTGGGGAGGGAGTTCAAGGATTTTGACCCAGTGACAATGAAGGTACGGCAATATTATTTCCAAGTCAGGATGGTGTGTGACTTGGAGGGGAACTTACAGGTGGTGGTGTTCCCATGCCCTTCTAGGTGGTAGAGGTCGCAGGTTTGGGAGGGGCACTATCGAAAGTAGGTGAAAGGGAGGGAGCAGGTGGTGATGACTGGGAAAGTGATGCTGGGCTGGAGTGAGTACTAACCAGTGCTGGGACCTTCCTGTTTCTGATCTATGTAAATGACCTGATTGAGGAACTCTCAGCAAGTTGGTCAGGTCCCAGATGATATTAAACAGAGGGGAGTGCGAGCAGCGTCTGACTCAGCGGCAAAGGAGTTAAGAAGAATCTAGACAATATTTGCAAGTGGTCAAAACTATGGCAGATAAAATTCAACGCCGAGAAGTACAAAGTCTTACAGGTTGGAATAAAAAACACGGGAGGGGGCATAAATGAATGGTGTCAAAATAGCTAAAGAGGCTGAGAGATAACTGGAATGATAGTACAATCAACTCTGACAATGTCCAGTCATTACAGAGCACCAAATAAAAGCAAATAGAATGCCAAGCTATATTTCCAAATCAGTAGAGCATCATTCTGAAGCCCTCATGCTGAAGGTGAGCGTGCTCCAGTCAGCCTGCACCTTCAGTATTACGTTCAGTTCAGGTCACCAAGGCACAGAGAAATATCTAAATCTAAAACTATTACCTGGATGAGTGCAGCTCCAACAACACTCAAGAAGCTCAACACCATCCAGGACAAAGAAGCCCGCTTGATTGGCACCCCATCCACCACCTTAAACATTCACTCCCTCCACCACCGGCGCACCGTGGCTGCCGTGTGTACCATCTACAAGATGCACTGCAGCAACTCGCCAAGGCTCCTTTGGCAGCACCTCCCAAACCCGCGACCTCTTCCACCTCGAAGGACAAGGGCAACAGGCGCATGGGAACACCACCACCTCCAAGATTCCCTCCAAGTCACACACCATCCTGACTTAGAAGTATGTCGCCGATCCTTCAGTCGCTGGGTCAAAATCCTGGAACTCCTCACCTAACAGCACTGTGGGAGTACCATCACCACACCGACTGCAGCGGTTCAAGAAGGCAGCTCACCACCTTCTCAAGGCAATGAGGGATGGGCAATAAATGCTGGCCTTGCCAGCGATGCCCACATCCCAAAATACGAATTTTAAAAAAGCAAGTGGTGCAGACAACTTGCATTCATATAGCGCCTTTAACGTAGTAAAACATCCCAAGGCGCTTCACAGGAGGAGTGCTATCAAAAAAAATTGACACCGAGCCACACAAGGAGTTATTAGGGCAGATGACCAAAAACTTGGTCAAAGAGGTAGGTTATAAGGAGCGTCTTAAAAGGAGAGGTGGCGATGCGGAGGTTTAGGGAGGGAATTCCAGAAGTTAGGGCCTTGGCAGCTGAAGGCACAGTCACCAATGGTGGGGTGATGGAAAAGAGAGATGTGCAAGAGGCCAGAATTGGAGGGTTGCAGGGATCTTGTAGGGCTGGAGGAGGTTACAGAGATAGGATGGGGCAAGGCCATGGAGGGATTTGAAAACAAGGACGAGAATTTTAAATTCAAGGCATTGCCTGACCGAGAGCCACTGTAGGTCAGTGAGCATAAGGGGTGATGGGTGAACGGGACTTGGTGCAAGTTAGGATACTGGTAGCAGAGTTTTTGATGAGCTCAAGGTTTATGGAGTGTGGAAGGTGGGAGTTCTTACAGGAGATCTCTGGAATAGTAACAAAGGCATGGGTTAGGATTTCAGCAGCCGATGGACTGAACTGGTCCCTAACGTCAGAGGACTCGATTATGAGCAATGGTTATAAAAATTCAACGCAGAAAAGTGTGAGGTGATGTAGTTTGGTAGAAGAATGAGGAGAGACAATACAAGCTAAATGGTACCATTTTACAGGAGGTGCAAGAACAGAGAGCTGGAGGGGTTTCTGCACAAATCTTTGAAGGTGGCAGGACAGGTTAACAAAGCAGTTAGTAAAACATACAGGATCCTGGGCTTTATAAATAGAAGCATAGAGTACAAAAGCCAGGAAGTTATGCTAAACCTTTATAAAACACTAGTTCGGCCTCAGCTGGAGTAGTGTCCAATTCTGGGCACCGCACTTTAGGAAGGACATGAAGGCTTGAGAGAGTACAGAAGAGATTTACTAGAATAGTTCCGGAGCGGAGGGATTACAGTTACATGGACAGACTGGAGAAGCTGGGGTTGTTCGCCTTGGAGCAAAGACTAAAAGGAGATTTGATAGGTGTTTAAAATCATGAGGGGTCTAGGCAGAGTAGATAGAGAGAAACTGTTCTCCGTGGAGCAGAGAAGGCTAAGAGGAGATTTGATAGAGATGTTTAAAATCATGAAGGGTTTTAGAGTAGATAGAGTAAATAAAGAGAAACTGTTTCCAATGGCCAAAGGTTCCATAACCAGAGGGTACAGATTTAAGGTGGCAAAAGAAAGTGAGGCGACACGATGAAAAACTTTTTACGCAACGAGTGGTTAGAATTTGGAATGCACTGAAATACTCACTGGAGTTTAGAAGATTGAGAGGGGATCTCATCGAAACCTATAAAATTCTGTCAGGCCTGGACAGACTAGATGCTGGAAGGATGTTTCTGATGGCCGGGGAGTCCAGAACCAGGGGTCACAGTCTAAGGATAAGGGGTAGGACATTTAGGACTGAAATGAGGAGGAATTTCTTCAGCCAGAGAGTGGTGAACCTGTGGAATTCTCTGCCACAGAGGGCGGTGGAATCCAGTTCACTAAATATATTCAAGAAAGAGTTGGATATATTTCTTACGGCGAAAGGGATCAAGGGATATGGGGAGAAGGCAGGGACCGGGTACTGAATTTGGATGATCAGCCATGATCTCATTGAATGGCGGAGCAGGCTCGAAGGGCCGAATGGCCTACTCCTGCTCCTATCTTCTATGTTTCTATTGCCTGATAGGGTGCTGGATACAGATTCAACAGTAGCCTTCAAAAGGGAACTGGATAAATAGACGAAGGAGAAAGAATTGCAGGGATATGGGGAAAGAGTGGGACTAATTGGATTGCTCTTCGAAAGAGTCGGCACAGACTTAGTGGGCCGAACAGCCTCCTTCTGTGCTGTACTATTCTATAAATCTATGAGAAAAAACACTTGGGCTCTCCAGCCTCGAAAGGAAGTGAATGAGAGGGAACCTTGTTGAGATACAGAAGATACTAAATGCAATAGAAAAGGTTAATCCTAAGCACCATTTCAAGTTAAATCACCACTGATTGAAATGGGGAGATAAGTACAAACTGGCCCAGGACGGATTTCAGGAAACACATCTTCACACAATGATTAATGGCTGGGATGGTCTTCCAGGTAGGGTAGTGGAGGCAAAAACTCAGGTTAACGACAGTTAAACTCTGCGATGGAACGATTGCAGTTTCTATGGCAACGTGAACTGAATGGCCTGCCTTATCTGTCGAGCTATTTTTGAGCATGAGAAAGAACATTTGTAATGGGAACAAACGTTCAGAGAATTTCTATTACCGTCAAGACAGATGGATTATGGTAGAATGAGGTGTGCAAGTTTCTACAGCAAGACTCATTTACTGTCTCGGTAAAGCACAGGTGGGAGGGGGCAGGTATTCGAGGATTTAAATGCCACATCCCACTGTACTATTTATAAAACAGATCTCCAACTTTCAGATCACATGATTGGACATCCAGAGAATATAAACTAGGTATTACATTACAGACTACACCCACTAAAGTGCTAAATTAAAGAAGGATGGAGCGGAAAATAACTCCTCTATCTGTCTGGATCAGTAAATTCTTTGGTCTTCAAGTAATAAAGGAGGAAATGTTTTGGACAAAAAAACAATCCTTCAATTGTGTAAATGTCCTGACATTCTTCTCTGCAGCGATTACACTGAAGGACATTTTGCAGATTTGTGCAATATTGAGACTGCTGCCCTTGACAATAGTTCTTTGCCCTTACATGAAGGGAGGCTGATGCTCAATGACAACTGCAAGGAATATCTGTGATAACCTCACAGTGGATGGCCCATCTGGAGAGGCACCAAGGCATTTCCACAAAGCATCAGGAAAACAGCTTAAAAAAATTCAGACAGGCAGATCACTTCACGACATTCTTGTTCACCTTCCATCAGTGCGATCGACGGCTTTATTAACAAGGAACAGTTGTTGACTGGAACCAATACAGCAAAATCTAATTAAATCAAAATCTAGCATTACTCAACAAACTAGTCCACTCTAGACTTTATGTTTTCTTTCAAAAGCATTCTCATTTCCTAGGCCCCACCCCAGCTCAGCAATCTTCTCAAGCGCTACATTCCAACATACACGCTCAACTCGGCAAGTAATGTGTGCCTGGACGGGTTGGTTTTTCTCCCTTATTGATGCCAGAGCCTTCAGTTACCATGCTCCCAAAGATATACAGGTACACTATCCCTTATCCGAAAGCCTTGGGACCAGCTGAGTTTCGGTTTTCAGAATTCAGAAGGTATTATAAGACTGGGAAATTTGTATTTAATATAAATTTTAAAAGTTCAGGCTACCTCTTGCGACTGTTCCGTGTCTCATTCCCCTTCCTGCTTCTCTGGAAAGCCGGATATCGGCTGACTCCGACTAAGCTGGCCCGCAAATCAGGTCGGGTCGGGGGGGGGGGGGGGGGGGGGGGGGAGAAAAGAATATCGGACGGGCTGCTGCAACTATCGGACGGGCCGCTGTATTTCTCCCGGTACCTCCTTCACTGCCTGACTCGGCCTGCAATCTCCTACCCAGGAGGGAACTGTGTGACCCTCTGCCCTGCTCAGCATAAGTCGTGCACCACTCTGGTCATGGCGTGCGCACGACTTACGCTGAACGAAAAAACTTTCGGTTTTTAGAGGTTTTCGGAAGTTCGGATAAAGGATAGTCTACCTGTATTGGTCTGGGAAGGGGTACCGTGCAGATTCACCAGAATGATGCCATGGCTAAAAGGGTTATATTATGAGGACAGGTTGCATAAACTTGGCTTGTATTCCTTTGAGTTTAGAAGGTTGAGGGGTGATCTAATCAAGGTGTTTAAAGGTGATAAAGGAATTCAATAGGGTAGATAGAGAAAAACGATTTCCTCTGGTGGGGGAATCCATAACAAGGCAGCACAATCTTAAAATTAGAGCTAGGCCATTTAGGAGTGACATCAGGAAACAGATTTCTTTTTAAAACACAAGAAAATATAGGAATAAGAGTAGGCCATTCAGCCCCTCGAGCCTGTTCCGCCATTCAATGAGATCATGGCTGATCTGTACCCTAACTCAATTTACTTGGCTCAATATCCCTTAATACGCTTGTTCTGCAAAAATCTAGCGATCTCGGATTTAAAATTAACTGAGCTAGCATTGAGGCAGATCCACACGTCGACCACCCTTTGTGTGAAGAAGTGTTTCCCAACGTCTCTCCTAAATGGCCTGACTCTGATTTTAAGGGAACATCCCCTTGTCCTAGACTGCCCCACCAGCAGAAAAAGTTTCTCGCTATCTACACTAAAACCGCAATCAAATCACTGCTTAACCATCTATATTCCGGGGAATACAAGCCTAGTTTATGTAATGCCTCTGAATAATTTAACCCCTGAAGCCCCGCTAACAATCTGGTGACGACTGCACTGCACGTTTTTAGACGTGGTCACCCCGCAGCTTAAGAAAGTGCAGTCAGAGAGGGAATGGGAGACCACCAGTCAGAAGGGGGGCAGGCAGGTAGTCAGGAAAGCCCCAGAGTGCATCTCACTCAACAACCGTTTTTGTGTGTTGGAAAATGGTGAAAGTGACGGTTCCTCTGGGGAGTGCAGCCAGAGCCAAGTGGGTGGCTCAGCTGCACAAGGGGGGAGGAGTAAGAGTGGAAGGGCAATAGTGGTAGGAGACTCAATAGTGAGGGGGACAGAAAGGTGTTTCTGCATCCGCAGACGCGACTTCAGGATGGTATGTTGCCTCCCTGGTGCCAGGGTCAAGGATGTCACTGAACAGCTGCAGAGCATTCTGAAGGGGGAGGGTGAACAGTCAGAGGTCATGGTTCACATTGGCACCAACGCCATAGGTAGAAAGAGGGATGAGGTCCTGCAACAAGAATTTAGGCAGCTAGGTAGCAGATTAAAAAGCAGGACCTCAAAAGGTTGTAATCTCTGGATTACTCCCAGTGCCACGTGCTAGTGAGTATAGGAATAGGAGGATAGAGCAGATGAATGCGTGGCTAAAGAGTTGGTGCAGGAGGGAGGGCTTTAGTTTCCTGGATCACTGGGTCTGTTTCTGGGGAAGGTGGGACCTGTACAAGTCGAACGGGTAGCACCTGAACCGGAACGGGACCAACATCCTTGCAGGGAGGTTTGCTAGTGCTGTTTGGGGGGGGGGGGGGTTTAAACTAACTTGGCAGGGGGGGTGGGATACAGAGTGGAGCAATAGTAGGGGGTGATAAACGGCCAAATATAGAGGAAAAAACAAGTCAGCCTGGAAGGCAGAGCAAATATGTAATGGCACAAGGGAGTATGGCAAGGCTGGATGGCATTTATTTTAATGCAAGGAGTCTTGCAAGTAAGGCAGATGAATTGAAGGTGTTGATGAACACATGGGAATATGATATTGTTGCCATCACAGAGACATGATTGAGGGAGGAGCAGGACTGGCAGCTCAATATTCCGGGGTATAGAATCTTCAGGCGAGACAGAGGGGGGTGTAAAAGAGGAGGGGGCGTCGCAATATTAATCAAGGAGTCAATTACTGCAGTAAGGAGGGATGATATCTTAGCAGGTTCCTCTAATGAAGCCATATGGGTAGAACTTAAAAACAAAGAGTGGGCAAGCACTTTGCTGGGCGTGTACTATAGGCCCCCAAACAGTCAGGGGGAGATAGAGGAATAGATATGTAGGCAAATCTCAGAAGCGTAGAAATAATAGGGTATTAATAGTAGGGGATTTCAACTTCCCCAATATTAACTGGGATAGTCAGTGTGTGAAAGGCTTAGAGGGTGCAGAATTCTTAAAGTGCATCCAGGAGAGCTTTTTGAGCCAGCATGTAGAAAGTCCTACAAGAGAGGGGGTGGTACTGGACCTAATTCTAGGGAATGCAGCCAGGCAAGTGGTAGAAGTGTCAGTAGGAGAGCATTTTGGTGACAGTGACCATAATTCAGTGAGATTTAAGGTAGTCATGGAAAAGGACAAAGATGGACAGGAAATAAAGGTTCTAAATTGGGGGACGGTCGATTTTAATATGATAAGGCAAGATCTGGCCAGAGTGGACTGGGATCAGATACTTGTAGGAAAACCCACATCAGAGAAGTGGGAGTCATTCAGAAACGAAATAGAGAGTACAGCGCCAACATGTTCCCATAAAGGTCAAGGGTGGGACCAACAAGTCCAGGGAACCCTGGATGTCAAGGAATATACAAGAATGGATTAGGAAAAAAAGGGAGGTTTTTGGCAGATACAAAGGACTAAAAACAGTGGAAGCCCTAGAGGAGTATAGAAAGTGCAGGGGGCTACTTAAAGAAATTAGGAGAGCGAAGAGGGGGCATGAAAAAGCACTGGCAGGCAAAATAAAAGGAAAATCCCAAGGTGTTTTATAGGTATATTAAGGGCAACAGGATAACCAGGGAAAGAGTAGGGCCCATTAGGGACCAAAGTGGCAATCTCTGTGTAGAGCCAGAAGATGTAGGTGAGGTTTTAAATGAATATTTTGCATCTGTGTTCACAATGGTGAAGGACGATGTAGGCATAGAAATCAGGCAAGGGGGTTGTGATATACTTGAACAAATTAGCATCGAGGGGGAGGAGGTACTAGCGGTTTTAGCGGGCTTAAAAGTGGATAAATCCCCAGGCCCAGACGAGATGTATCCCAGGCTGCTGTGTGAGGTAAGGGAGGAGATTGCAGGGGCTCTGGCACAAATTTTCAGAACATCTCTGGCCACAGGGGAGGGGTGAGAGGACTGGAGAACAGCTAACATAGTACCATTATTCAAGAAGGGTAGTAGGGATAAACCAGGGAATTACAGGCCAGTGAGCCTAACATCAGTGGTAGGGAAATTATTGGAAAAAATTCTGAGGGACAGAATTAGTCTCCATTTGGAGAGGCAAGGATAGTCAGCATGGCTTTATCAGGGGGAGATCATGTCTAACCAATTTGATTGAATTTTGAGGGGGTGACTAGGTGTGTGGATGAGGGTAATGCAGTTGATGTAGTCTACATGGGCTTCAGTAAGGCTTTTGACAAAGTCCCACATGGGAGACTGGTCAAGAAGGTAAGAGCCCATGGGATCCAGGGCAATTTGGCACATTGGATCCAAAATTGGCTTAGTGGCAGGAGGCAGAGGGTGATGGTCGAAGGTTGTTTTTGTGACTGGAAGTCTGTGTCCAGTGGTGTACCGCAGGGATCGGTGCTGGGTCCTTTGCTGTTTGTAGTGTACATTAATGATTTAGATATGAATGTAGGAGGTATGATCAGTAAGTTCGCAGATGACGTGAAAATTGGTGGAGTGGTAAATAGTGAGGAGGGAAGCCTCAGGCTACAGGACGATAGACAGGTTGGTCAGATGGGCAGAACAGTGGCAAATGGAACTTAACCTTAAAAGCATTTTGGGAGGACCAACAAGGCAAGGGAATACACAATGAATGGTAGGACCCTAGGAAGGACAGAGGATCAGGGAGACCTTGGTGTGCATGTACATAGATCCCTGAAGGCAGCAGGACAGGTAGATAAGGTGGTTAAGAAGGCATATGGGATACCTATATTCTATGCCTCGGCTAATGAAGGCAAGAGCAGGGAGGTTATGATGGAGCTGTACAAAACGCTAGTTAGGCCACAGCTGGAATACTGTGTGCAGTTCTGGTCGCCACACTATAGGAAGGATGTGATTGCATTGGAGAGGGTGCAGAGGAGATTCACCAGGATGTTACCTGGGCTGGAGCGCTTCAGCTATGAAGAGAGACTGGACAGGCTGGGGTTGTTTTCCTTAGAGCAGAGAAGGCCGAGGGGGGACCTGATTGAGGTGTATAAAATTATGAGGGGCATAGAAAGGAACTTTTCCCCTTAGCGGAGGGGTCAACAGCCAGGGGGCATAGTTTCAAGGTAAGGGGCAGGAGGTTTAGAGGGGATTTGAGGAAAAACTTTTTCACCCAGAGGGTGGTTGGAATCTGGAACTCACTGCCTGAAAGGGTGGTAGAGGCAGGAACCCTCAACATTCAAGAAGCATTTAGATGAGCACTTGAAACGCCATAGCATACAAGGCTACGGACCAAGTGCTGGAAAATGGGATTAGAATAGACTGGGCTTGATGGCCGGCGCAGACACGATGGGCCGAAGGGCCTCTTTCTGTGCTGTATAACTCTAGGGTAGTGGAAATCTCCCTCCCCAAAAGGCAGTGGGTGCTGGGGGACAGTTGAAATTTTCAAGACTGAGACTGATAGATTTTGTTGGGTACGGGCATCAAGGGATATGGAGCAACGGTAAGTAAATGGAGTCGAGATATAGAATGGCAGAACAGGCTCGAGGGGCTGAATGGCCTCTTCCAGGTACTATGCTCTGGAACATACTTCCCAAATCTCACTAACTTCCCACCTTCAAAATCCTGCTTAAAAGTCAGCTCTTTGACCGAACCTTCACTCGCCTCCATAAAGTTTCACCTACTTCCTGCTTTTGGTCCTCAGATCTCCTGTAAAATGCCTTTGGAACATCTATATAACTCTAAATTGCTTCAAAAGTACTCGAGTGTAACCGAATTGATTGCATAGAGGGAAATGCAGGACACAAGAGGCAACACTCGCACACAGTACGATAGCAAAATACTGCAGATGTTGGAAATCCGAAATAACAGGAAATGCTGGAAAAACTCAGCAGGTCAGGCAACATCCGTGGAGAGAAATTTGAGTTGACGTTTCGGGTCGAACCCTTCTTCAAAACTGGAAAGAAAAGAAAATAGATCGAAGGCAGGGCTGCGATCGGACAAAAGAATTAAAAGAAACAATAAAAGGTATTTGAAGCTAGACGAGATGGTAATAGGCTGAGATTAGGTGTGAAGTGTACTGGCAGGGCAAGAGATAGCTGCCAGGTGTGAGAGAGAAACAAAAGGAAAGGGGGGGGGGGGGGGGGGGGGGAAAGGAGTGGAAAAATTACAAGAAAAAATGTAATAGGGGCCGAGGTTATGATCTGAAATTGTTGAACTGGATATTGAGTCCGGAAGGCTGCAGAGTGCCTAATCAGAAGACGAGGTGCTGTTCCTCGAGTTTATGTTGAGCTTCCGTGGAACAATACAAGAGGCCAAGGACGGTGAGGTCAGAGTGGGAATGGGGCGGTGAATTAAAATGACAGGCGACCGGAAGCTCGGGGTCACCCTTCCGGACTGAACGGAGGTGTTCCGCAAAGCGGTCACCCAATCTGCGTTTGGTCTCCCCAATGTAGAGGAGACCGCATCGTGAGCAGCGAATACAGTATACTAGATTGCGAGAAGTACAAGTAAATCGCTGTTTCACCTGGAAGGGGTGTTTGGGGCCCTGGACAGTGGGAAGGGGGGGGGGGGGGGGAGGTATAGGGGCAGGTGTTACATCTCCTCCGCTTGCACGGGAAGGTGCCAGGCGAAGGGCTATTAGGGCACACAGTACGGTCCCAATCTCAGGATGCTCAGGGTGGAGAAAATGTCAAGTAGCAAAATCATCACCCCAGGCTGCTGCCACGTACCGACTACCAACCTGCTTGAAGGCACCACTGGTAGAGGTCTACACAGCCAATGGCCGCCACTCCATTCTCACTCACCCTCCTGCATCCAGCTCACAAGCATATAGATAAGATCTGCCACATACTGTTAAAATAATGCAACTAAAAAATATAAATGTCACCGTGAGGATTTGCTGCTCTTCTGTTCCTCCCCACCACCCGAGACTTGAAGAGCCAATGTTACAGGTAATAGGTTTGGTTTAAACATGAATCTGGATCACTCCACTGACAAGAAAACAATGCTCCTCGTTCTACTTTCTCAGTGTAGTAGTAGCTCTGTGCTGTCTTGGCCAGTGGGACCCGTATCAAATTGACAGCAATAATTTCTAGTCCTGCAGTGCTGACGTTTTAGTGTGAAGCTGAACCAACAGATATTTACACACACACACAGCCGGCTAGAGAGCTTCCTTGATCACGCAGGCACCCTGCCAGGGGCCTCCATCAGGAGACAGCTGGTCACGAGATGTTTGCTGCTGTCATTCACAATGAAAGCCTGTAAACTTAGGACGCTCGCTGCATTCCAACCACTCCGAAAATAGTCACTACCAAGAATCGCTCTCGGCCGATCGCCAAGAGAACTCTCAGCAGCCGCGGACAAATCTTGCAATAGCAAAGGGTGAGTTGCAGAAATGGTACAAACGGTTTTCCTATTAGTACCTGGGCCACAAATAAAACCTGCTCCGTCAGACACTGTGGTACAACTTAGAATGCCAAACAACTCCGCCAACAGCAAGGCAGCCTGCAGTATGGAGAGTGCCAGATCCTGGGATTAGCTGAATTCCCACATCCGAGAAATAATTTCACTAATACCTTAAAAAAAAACGATTTCAGCAGACACCCCTAAATGCAGCAAACACCCTTACCTGCCGATATCAGAAACCACAGGTTTCCAATTTAATAAAAATGTGGTTGACAGCAGCAACAGCAAAGGAACTCTACTAATCTATCATATCTATACTATCCTTCTCCAACACCTTCCCCCCACTCCCCCCAACCACCCACCCCTCTTCAATTAACAAGCAGAGTATCATTTCCCATTGCTCCTCCAGGGACACAATTGTCACTCGGACAAGGTGAGGACACCATACCTATGTTTTCCCACCCGTTTGCAACCTAAACCATTTCCCAGGCTAGATTAAATCAGCTCAACTAAAATTACCCTCCAGAGAAATTAGAGTAAGAAATAAACAAGGCACACTACCTTCAAATAATAAAAGCATTGGCACATGTACTCTGGTACTGAGCCGTGCCGGGCAGATGGTTTCCATGTTTAATAGTCTGTGCAGAGTTAACTTGTCTTATCGATGAGTGTGATTGGCTCCAGTGTCCCTCGGCATCTGGGTGGGTGGGTGGGGGAGAAGATAGTCAGAGTTCCCTGATCACTATCCAGTGTTTGCGGCTGGTAAATGCTCAGGTGTGAACATTGGGAGAGGACTGGACTCAGCTCAGCTGCAATGCTCCTATAGTTAGACAGCATACGTTATCATCCCCAGATTGTGCTGAAGCACGAATAATGCCATTGGGATGAGTTTCTGAAGAACTGCCACAGCCCAAGAGAAAGCAGAAAATTTGAGACATTGTTAAACTACTGCCTTTCAGTCAGTATTCATAGATTGTAGTCAAGGAGTCTCATTTTACCACCATCCAAGACAAGCAAATACAACGAACAGCATTTCGTAGTTACGGGTCTTACACTAAGGGGCCAGTGCACTAGCATGATGCAGTAAAATAATTCAGCCAATAACCTTACTATGTTGGGAATTAAGATGGTACCCAATTTGACCCCTGAAATTCCCCACAAGAGAGCTTCTAATCTTGTGCAGACAGAGCTAAGCAAACAGAGCAACCGGCCCCACTGCAACCAGGGAGCAAGAGAAAGAAATAACGAGATGAGACATGCTGCTGCTGACACAGCCAGTGTTGTTGGTTAATCTATATTAGTGACGTGTGGAATGGCTGCCCAAAGTGGCACACCAGGCCCATTCTAGAAATATACAGCCCCCCAAATTAAAAAGAAAAATCTCCATTATGCTCCCAGCCTTCAACAGAAACCCAAGGTGCTTTCACGCCACGGTGTCGGGCAGCGTTAGACCATGGCCACGTGAAGCCAACACGTTGATTGGTTTATTTCCTTGATGTCAAGTTCCTGCACAGCTGACTCCACTTTTTTCTGGAATAGGAATATTAAGGGTCTAAAATAGGGAACAGAGAATCTAGAACAGGGAGTGATTCATAACAGAACTCCCACCAATGCTGGCATGGAACAACCTGAACATTTCATCACGTATTGCAGTCAAGTTCATCATCCATGTCGTACACCAGAAAAAAAAATCAAACCGCTATGGCTGAGGTATTAAATGAGTACTTTGCATCGGTCTTTACCAACAACAACTTATATTTATATAGCACCTTTAACATAACATAATAAAATGTCCCAAGGTGCTCCACGGGAGTGTTATCAAAAACAATTTTGACACCGAGCCATATAAGATGTTAGGACAGATGACCTTGGTCGAAGAGGTAGGTTAAGGACTAACTTGATTGAGCTTTTTTAATAAGATAACAGAAAGGGTTGAGACGGGCAATGCGGTTGATATGGAGTACATGGATTTCCAAAAGGCGTTTGATAAAGTGTCACTTAATTGGCTTGCTAGAAAAGTTGAAGCCCATGGAATAAAAGGGACAGTTGTAGCATGGATACGAAACAGTAGTGGTGAACGGTTGTTATTCAGACGGGAGGAAGGTATACAGTGGTGTTCCCCAGGGGGTCGGTACTAGGATCACTGCTTTTCTTGATATATATTAATGACTTGGACGTTGGTGTACTGGGCACAACTTCAAAATTTGCAGATGACAAAACTTGGAAGTATAGTGAACAGTGAGGAGAATTGTGATAGCCTTCAAGAGGACGTAGACAGGCTGGTGGAATGGGTGGACACGTGGCAGATGAAATTTAACGCAGAAAAGTGTGAAGTGATATATTTAAGTAGGAAGAACGAGGAGAGGCAATATAAATTGAAGGGTACAATTCTATAGGGGGTGCATGAACAGAGAGACCTGGGGGTATATGTGCACAAAATCGCTGAAGGTGGCAGGGCAGGTTGAGAAAGCGGTTAAAAAAAACACAGGATCCTGGGCTTCATAAATAGAGGCATAGAGTACAAAAGCAAAGAAGTTATGATGAACCTGTATAAAACACTGGTTCGGCCTCAACTGGAGTATTGCATCCAATTCTGGGCGCTGCACTTTAGGAAGGATGTGAAGGCCTTAGAGAAGGTGCAGAAAAGATTTACAAGAATGGTTCCAGGGATGAGGGACTTCAGTTACGTGGATAGACTGGAGAAGCTGGGGTTGTTCTCCTTAGAGCAGAGAAGGTTGAGGGGCGATTTGATGGAGGTGTTCAAAATCATGAGGGGATCTAGACAGAGTAGATAGAGAGAAACTGTTCCCATTGGCGGAAGGGTCGAGAACCAGAGGACACAGATTTAAGGTGATTGGCATAAGAACCAAAAGCGACATGAGGAAAAACTTTTTTACACAAGTGGTTAGGATCTGGAGGGTGGTCGAGGCAGATTCAATCACGGCTTTCAAAGGGGAATTGGATAAGTACCTGAAGGAAACAAATTTGCAGGGCTACGGGGAAAGGGCAGGGGAGTGGGACTGGCTGAAGTGCTCGCAGAGAGCCAGCACGGGCTCGACGGGCCGAATGGCCTCCTTCTGTGCTGTAACCATTCTATGATTTTATGAAAAGCTGCAGAAGTTGGTAAATTGGACCCAAGGTACAGATCATTCGTGATCGAACAGAATGGCAGAACAGCCTCGAAGGGCTAAACGGCTTACTCATGTACCCATGTTCAAAACACAAGGGATGCAAAAGAACATATAACCTAGAAGAAAGCCAGCACCATGTCGTAGTTGGTAGATTAGTTACAATTCCATTCACCCCATTGTCAAAATGCTGTTCAATAAATGAAGACAGCTATGGAGATTAGTGGTGTGTGGAGATGCTATCCAAGTCCAAAACACAAAGAACCAAAAAGCTGCTACAGGGATCTGAAAGTTAATACTGCAAGTGTAACCTGACTATTGCAGTCACCAAAATTGACTGGACTTCGCAGGTAATCACTGTTTTTAGGACCCGTGAGCCCACTGGCTAGTCCCAGCAACGGTTTTCTTCTCGCTACATTCATATCTACAGTTTCCAGTGGGGATCCCATGGTGCCAAACAGGGAACACTGGCTGATTTCCCCCCTCGCTAATTTTAACACCCTTACTACTGCCCGGTAACCTTTACATTATTCACAAGATTGTGGATCCAGCCTCTGCAAGTCTTTACTTTTTGGGAGACAATGGCGGTACTGTTACACGGTTACAGCATTATCTGCCGCCTAATGCAGCTCTAAGAGCAGGCTAATTGCAGTCAACCATGTCACCTTTAACAGCCTTAGCTGAAGCCAGGGGAGATGGAAGCTCTTAAGACTGTTGTCATAGTTACTACTGGCTGCATTCTACCTTCCAAGGAAAAAAGGTCAGTTGACAAGCTGCATGTTGCTGCATCAGCCTCGAACCCTTCCCCACGAAACTCTAGGAGCTGGATCAAATGCTTGAGCTGGCATTCAGGCCCGAAGGAGCAGACATTTATTTTGCAGTCTAATTAATACCCCTGGGGATAGAATTTCTATAGAAGTAACGCTGACCCATCACTGCCTTCCGAGAACAGTGTAATCAATAGTGCAGAGCTGTCAACCTTCTTTGAATTCAGAGCACACAAACATATTAAAATAGTAACCACCAAACGTCTTTCAGGCTTGATGGGCCGAATGGCCTATTCCTGTTCCTATTTATTATGTTACTGGCCCAGGCATTAATTTGAAAAGCCCAATGGACAGTGGCAAGTCAACCAATGAGCCAAGCCACAAAGATTCACGAGATTGATTCCTGGGATGAGGGCTGTCTCATGAGAGATCGAGTAGAATGGGCCTATAGTCTCTGGAGTTTAGAAGAATGAAAGGTGATCACATTGAAACATACAAGATTCTGAGAGGGCCTGACAGTGTAGCTGCGGAGAGGCTGTTTCCCCTGGCTGGAGAATCTAGAACTAGGGGGCATAGTCTCAGGATAAGGGGTCGGCCATTTAAGACTGAGATGAGGAGGAATTTCTTCAGAGGGGTGTGAATCTTTGGAATTTTCTACCCCAGAGTGTTGTGGATGGGTATATTCAAGACTGAGATCAATAGATTTTTGGCCATATAGGGATAGGACGGGAAGGTGGAGTCGAGGTAGATCAGCCATGATCTTGTTGAGGGGTCAAGTGGCCTACTCCTGCTCCTATTTCTTATGCAAACAGTTGGATCACTGAAATCGGTCTCCGCAACCGTGGGCGGCAGGGGAAGCAAGAAAGAGACACTTCAGCCAGGGCTCATGTTCTCTATTCAGTGACCCCTGCTGAAAGAACATGAGTGCACATGCACCAAAGTCAAGCAAGAGGACTGTTGTTGCAGAGATTACCATTTTTAAATAAAAAGGAAAATTGGATAAATTTGAAACGGAGGAAGATGCAGCGCTATGGGGCAGTGGGATAAGTTTTGGATTGCTCTAGCAAAGAGCCGGCACAGACACGATGAGCCAAATGGCCTCCTTCTGGACCGTGAACTTCTATGGATCAGGTTAGTCAGTTGTGATGACCCCTCCACCTCCCCATTTTCAAATAGCCTACCAACTCACTGCTGAGGCATATATTTGAAGAATGGCCACTTGGGAAAGACCAGAATGTGGCCAGCCTCCATGCCCCATAAACCTAACCATGTGCATTCATAGGAAGAAGTCAAAAAGGAACATGGCCTGAACTCTGTATTGACTTTCAAGCAGCTTAGCAAAGGTTAACCAGCTTTACAAGCATGGGAAAGCTCTCATCTTTGGTGGGAAGTCAAAATCAGGCGGAAAGCACATCAATGATAAGCAAAACAGGTATACACTTTTTAAAACTGAATTACTATAGGTCCGCTCTTCAATACCGTCCCTTTCTCTCACCCCCCCCCCCCCCCACTTTGAAGTGCAGTACATGAAGTGTCGGAGCTTAAATACTTCCCTGGTACAAACACATGCATATACACACACGCAGAGTCAAATACAAATGATCTCAGCTTTCACACACCTGTAGCTGACAGCAGCTCTCCCACGCATAGAAGCCACATCAAGTGACATTATAAAGAACCAGACGTGATCTTCACACAGTCTTAACTGCAGCACAATTTACAAAACTCTTTCGAATACCAAAACTGAATTACTCCGACTCACTCAGGTATCTTTTACTTTATTACACAATATGCGCATTACCCACTCCCTTCACCAAGCTGGCAGCAACATGGTCTGCGCAGGGTATTTCCAGAGATTATAATAGTACAAGGACGAATACAGCAGTAGAAGAATGACAGCAGATTAGGGCAGACAAACCACATTAAACAAGTACATGTTATGGACAGTATGCTCTTTCACCGGCAACATTCTATGAAATAACATAGCACCAACCCCATCTGAAATGGATGAAATGTGCATTTTTTGTCACAAGAACGTCCATTTGCATCAATGCAAATGAGGACAGAAAATTACAGGATAATGAACTCTTTACCTACCGTATATGTTGGAATGTAAAATATAAAGTCAGCTTGTAGAGTGGGTTAGTCCCTCAGAAACACAGTCACTTAAGTTCCTGGCCCCCATTAGCAGTGCCAAGTGCCATTTCAAACTACAGGAAACTTTGGTTTATTCGGAGGTTAACTGTCCGGAATGCTCGAGCCACCGGCAAAAATCAGGAGCCGTTTCGTTAGGGTTTTTTTTCTTTTCGTTGCTTTTTTTTCCCCCCACCAGTCAGGCTCTGCAAGGTCTCGCTGAAGCTGTTGCTAAGCTACAGAGACGCTTGCAAGGTACGGCCGACTGTTTAGAAGCTGTACAGGGTTTGTTGCCAGATACGGAGCTGAAAAAGCTATGTTTCAACATTAGCGCTGGTTTGTCCGGCAGTTTTGATGGGGCGGCAACAGCTCGGTCCCGTCGGTGCTGGATAGCACAAAGTTTCCTGCAGTTTGAACCAGTGCTATCACAAGCAACCCAATACACAACAATGAGCTATCCTCCTCCAGCTTTTAATCCCAATTTCCACCCCCCCTCAATAGGTATCAGCCAGGGCTCAGTGGGTAGCACTCCAGAGTCAGAAGGTTCAGGGACTGGAGCACAAAAATCTAGGTACAGTCTTCAGTGCAGCTCTAAGGGAATGTTCCACTGTCAGAGGTGCCATCTCTCAGGCCCAGAAGTGGTAAAAATGTAGATAAACAGTAGTGTCACCTGAGGATATGGCTAATCGCAATGTTGATACTGGGATTTCAATAAAGCCTAATAAGGATCACATTACACACACAGGGTAAAAAACATCCAGCATCACAATTCTAGATTTTGTCTACCCAAATTTAAGTTGCATCTACAACATTTTGAGCTATGCAACATTTGGGTGGAGTAGTGGCAATGCAAGTAACTGGAGGTGCTGAAATAAGAATACACAATGATAAATTAGCATAGGAACAGGGGTAGGCCATTTAGCCCCTCGAGCCTGTTCCGCCATTCAACGAGATCATGACTGATGTGTGACCTAATTCCATATACAGGAAACTCTTTGGTATCCGGCACCGACGGGACCGGCGTGTTGCCGGTTGATCAAAAATTCCAGATGACAGAGAGGGTTATCTACCGAGGCTATTTTTAACAAAGAAAAATTTAAAAATCAAGAAATGTGCAGTATACAGTAATTGGGTACTCGCCTACAGAATGTTGTGTTAAATGGATGGCGGAAGATGCTTGATTAAGTACAGTACTGCCAGTTGAGGGTAATGCAATGCAATGACTACCAGCAGCGTGGGAGACACACAGTACCCCTGTAAAATGGCGGATCAGAAGAGACTACCGGCAGCGCGGGAGAGTCAGACTCCTGTTACAGGGGGTATTGAGGCGGTCCAACTTCAGACAGCGCCAAGAAGCCGAGTAGTGGCGGTTTAGAGAACTACCCCCACTGACTAACTCAGCCACTGCGGGAGACTCGGACTCCACAACATTGCCGGTTATTGAGGTGTTGTTTTCGGAGTGAGAATTTTGCCGGTTAATAGAGAATTCCGGATATTTAGGTGCCGTTTAAACGAGAGTTTCCTGTACCTGCCTTTGGCCCATATCCCTTAATACCTTTGGTTAACAAAAAGCCATCAATCCTGGGTTTAAAATTAACAATTGATCTAGCATCAATCGCCGTTTGCGGAAGAGAGTTCCAAACTTCTACCACCCTGCGTGTGTAGAAGTGTTTCCTAATTTCACCCCTGAAAGGTCTGGCTCTAATTTTTAGACTATGTTCCCTAGTCCTAGACTCCCGAACCAGTGGAAAAAGTTTCTCTCTATCCACCCTCTCAGTTCCCCTTAATATCTTGAAAACACTGAAAAATAGCAGATGCTATTTTCCCCAACCAATACACTAACTAAAACATAGAAAACTTGATAATAGTAATTCGGTCATCAATTTAACAGAATTTCAGGTGCAGAAATCAGGAGTGTCCTTTAATGCATGGAACTACTTTCAGTCTCAATCCTATTCCAGTCAGGATGTGTCCACAGTACAAAACTGCCTATATTTCAACATGTTACTTCAGGACCTTTTAACCAGGAAGAGAACCTTTTTGTTTAAATATAAAAAGAGGAATTACTCTCACCATCCTGCCCATCACACAGACACTGGGCAATGCAGGCAGAGTATGGCATCTAACGTGCAATTTTTCTCAAATTTTGCTGCTAATATTCTCAGTGAAACCCACACACTTTATTTTACAATTCTGCAAATCTGATTTTTACTTTTATTTTTAAAAATGTAGGCTTAATCTGTCAGGTTGAGGTGAAAGGCCCACTTATTTAAATGTCTTATAATCCCCCACCTCACCCAAATAAAAAGGATGTTGAGGTTGTACAATGCCTTAAACCCTTTACGGCAACAATAACTTTAAATTCTACGGCGAGTGTCTCACCTCATTGACAAGGCACAAGTCAGGAGTGCGATGGAATACTCTCCACTTGCCTGGATGAGTGCAGCTCCAACAACACTCGGGAAGCTCAACACCATCCAGGACAAAGCAGCTTGCTTGATTGGCATCCCATCCATCACCTTAAACATTCACTCCCTCCACCACCGGCGCACTGTGGCTGCAGTGTGTACCATCTACAAGATGCACTGCAGCAACTCGCCAAGGCTTCTTCGACAGCACCTCCCAAACCCGCGACCTCTACAACCTTGAAGGACAAGGGCAGCAGGCGCATGGGAACACCATCACCTCCAAGTTCCCCTCCAAGTCACACACCATCCTGACTTGGAAATGTAGCGCCGATCCTTCATCGTCGCTGGGTCAAAATCCTGGAACTCCCTCCCTAACAGCACGATCAGAGTATCTTCACCACACAGACTGCAACGGTTCAAGGCGGCGGCTCACCACCACCTTCTCAAGGACATTTAGGGATGGGCAATAAATGCTGGCCTTGCCAACGATGCCCACATTCTAATAAAATAAAATAAAATCACTAGAGAATACAGTGCATGTACGGTGGGAGAAGGATGTTCAACATACAGCTCCATTAGAAGAAAAACACAGCTCTCTGGGTGAGCGTGCTGCCGTGTGTGGAACTGAGCCACCCAAATGGGAAGATCCCAGGTTTGATTGCCAGTCTGTGTAGACTTAAGGACACAAGTCAAGGATGAGAACAGGCTTTTCAGCCAATTAGCCCTCCTCCCTTCAATAGCTGACTACACCCACTGATGGTGTCTGTATTGCCCTGGCTAGCCGACGACTCTGGTAAATGTTTGGAGCAAAGTTCTTCCGAATATCTGATCTGTTTTCCTGGCTTATTCTGAAACAATATTCAAGGTCTACGCCATTTAATATTCTCCACATCTAAAATTATATCGCTCCTTCCTTCTAGAACATGCAGCTTAAGCTTCTTTGCTCAAAGTTCATCCCCTTTGCAGCATCAGACTTTTATAAACATTTTTTTATTGCAATCCCTAATAAGAGGGAACTTGCATTTATACAGCACCTTTCACGACCTCAGGATATCCCACAGGGCTTTACAGCCAATGAAGTACTTTTTAAAGTGTAGTCACTGTTGTAATGTAGGGGAAACCTGTCAGCCAATTTGCGCACAGCAAGCTCCCACAAACAGCAATGTGATAATGACCAGATAATTTGTTTTAGTGATGCTGATTGAAGGATAAATATTGGCCAGGACACTGGGGATATCTCCCCTGCTCTTCTTCGAAATAGTGCCATGGGATCTTTTACCAGTGCATCCACCTGACGGGGCCTCAGTTTAACGTCTTATCCAAAAGACGGCACCTCCGACAATGCAGCACTCCCTCAGTACTGCACTGGAGTATCACCCTAGATTTTTGTGCTCAAGTCTCTGCTGCCTTAGTAACACTTGTTTTTACAATTTAGTAGCTTGCTGGACCACTTCAAAGGGCTTTAAGAATATACTACATAGTCTGGGCCTAGAGTAGGCCAAGCAGGTTTATTGAACCAGATGGGTTTAAGACATTCCAGCAGCTCCGACGGTCATTTTTACTGGTGCCAAGCCACAAATTATCAGATTCATTACATTTTTCCATTTCACCAGTTGCTATGCTGGGATTTGAACACTCAACCTCGGTACTGTAATCACTATCTCATACCTGGGGTGTTGCTCTTCCCTGTACTGTCTCCAATGGCGGCAAATAGTTTGTGTGGCAGGGTGACCAAAGTTGGACAAAATAAAGTCTGACCCATGCTTTTTTAAAGCTGCAGTATAACCTCCAGGAGATCTTCACCCTACTGTCCCGGTATGTATCCTAGCATTCTGCTTGCTTTTAATTGCTTCACCACGTTGCAAGTGATGACTCAGCAGTCTCTCAATCCCATTATATAGTGCTTGTCCTTGTGATTAACATGTAGTACTTCATATTCAAGTGATGAATTTCACCTACTGTTTGGCTGCCAAATTTATAGTCTACTGAAATTATTCTGCAAATCACTTCTATTTACGTCACTCTTCCTATTTTGGTGCAGTGATTTAATGAACCTCTTGACATCCCCGATTTTAATTGCTCCACCATTGGCGGCCGTGCCTTCAGCTGCCTGGGCCCTAAGCTCTGGAATTCCCTGCCTAAACCTCTCCGCCGCTAACTCTCTTTCCTCCTAAGACGCTCCTTAAAACCTACCTCCTCGACCAAGCTTTTGGTCACCTGTCCTAATTTCTCCTCATGTGGCTCGGTGTCAAATTTTGTTTGATAACGCTCCCGTGAAGCGCCTTGGGAAGTTTTACTAAGTTAAAGATGCTGTATAAATGCATGTTCTCGTTAATGAGCTTGCATGCAGTAGATCAGAAACACCAACGGGTCAAGTACTGATCCCTACAGGATCCCATTCAGGCTCCCAATCCGGACTTCACTTGATTACGCTGTACAGTGCATGACATAGTATAGACCACAGTTGAAGCACAGTTCTGGCCACCCCATTATATGAAGTGTATTAGAGCCGCAGATAGGGTACAGCAAAGATTCACTAGAATGAAACCTGGAATAAGGGTTACAGTAATAAGAACCTGTTTTTATACAGAACCCATCCCAACCTCAGGACGTCCAAAAGCACTTCACAGCAAAACTAATTTGAAGTACCGTCATTGTGGTTACGATGGCAGATGCAGTCAATTTGTGCATAGCAATGCGATAAATGACAGGTTAATCCGTGTTGCTTGCAGAATAAAAGTTGGTTGGGATCCTACCAGAACTCCACAGCTCTTCTGTAAAAAGTGCCACGGAATCTTTTAATATCCAGACCGGGACTCAGGTTAACATTAATTCGAAAGGCAGCATCTCCAACAATGCAGCCCTCCTTCAGCACTGCACTGCAGGGTCAGTCTAAACTGGGGAATGTAGTAAACAGTGAGGAGGATAGTAGCAGGCTTCAGGAGGACAGACACTGGTGAAACGGGCAGACACATGGCATGTGCAATTTAACGCAGAGACGTGTGAAATTATGCATTTTGGTAGGAAGAACGAGGAGAGGAAATACTAATTAAATGTACAAATTTAAAGGGAGTGCAGGAAGAGAGACATTGGAGGGCGTCAGGACAAGTTGAGAAGGCTGTTAAAAAGCCTCTCAGATCCTTGGCTTTATAAATAGAGCCAGAGAGTACAAAAGCACGTAAGTTACAGTAAAGCTTTGTAAAACACTGGTTAGGCCTCAGCTGGAGTATTGTGGCCAATTCTAGGCACTGAGCTTTAGGAAGGATGTCAAGGCCTTAGAGAGGGTGCAGAGGAGATTTACTAGAATGGTACCAGGGATGCGGGACTTCAGTTACGTCGAGAGACTGGAGAAGCTGAGGTTGTTCTCCTTAGTGCATAGAAGGTTTAGGGGAGATTTAATAGAGGTGTTCAAATTATGAAGGGTTTTGGTAGAGTAAATGAGAAACTGTTTCTACTGGCAGGAGGGTCTAGGAGGACATAGATTTAAAGGCAATTGGTGACTCTCTTATATTGATGGCCTCCAGTTATGCTCTTCCCCACAAGTGGAAACATTCTCTCTGTATCCACTCTATCAAAATCTTTCAGAATTTTAAAGACCTCTATTAGGTCACCCATCGGCCTTCTTTTTTCAAGCGAAGAGAGACCCAGCCTGTTCATCCTTTCCTGATCGGTATACCCTCGCATTTCTGGTATCATCCTTGTAAATCTTCTCTGCACCCTCTCCAGTGCCTCTATATCCCTTTTATAATATGGCGACTAGGACTGTACGCAGTACTCTAAGTGTGGTCTAACCAGGGTTCGATACAGGTTTAGCATAACTTCCCTACTTTTCAATTCTATCCCTCTAGAAATAAACCCTCGTGCTTGGTTTGCTTTCTTTATGGCCTTGTTAACCTGTGTCGCAGCTTAATAAACTGTTCCTATATTATACTATACACTCTGAATACAGGCGGGCGAGCTCGTGTCAAATCGTGCAGAGCATCCATGCCCAATGATTCCTCAAGACTACAGCTAAGGTCCCCCACAGATTTCCTCCTCCCAGCTCTCTCTCAAGACAAGTCATGATCAAACTGTATGGTGCTCTAGTCAGACTCCGAATACTGTGCCCGCTTTTGGTCACAGACACAATGGAGACATCCAAATGCAAAGACGAGCCACAAGGCTAATCCCTAGTGTGAGACGTCAGAGTTGCGAGGAAAGACACTTGAAACTTGGGCTTTTCAGCCTTGCAAGGAGGTGCGCGAGGAGTACGTGATTGTAAATAGCATGGAAAAGGTAAATGTAGATAATTAATTTGAATTAAATTGAGGCTAGACGAAGGACCACAGGTTCTAGTAAAAGGACAAATGTAAGAAGTCACACAACACCAGGTTATAGTCCAACAGCTTTATTTGAAATCACAAGCTTTCGGAGCGCTGCTCCTTCTTCACCTGACGAAAGAGCAGCGCTCCGAAAGCTTGTGATTTCAAATAAAGCTGTTGGACTATAACCTGGTGTTGTGTGACTTCTTACATTTGTCCACCCCAGTCCAACTCCGGCATCTCCACACCGTGTCTAATAAAAGGCACATTTAGGACCAATAGCAGGAAGTTCCTCTTCACACAAAGTTATAGAACAAGGGGGCATAAATATAAGATAGTCACCAATAGATCAAATAAAGAAGTTAGGAGGAATTTCTTTACAGAGAGTGGCGAGAATGTGAAACTCGCTGACACATGGAGTGGCTGAAAGAGAGCATTGATGCATTTAAGGGGAGGCTTGATGCTTATATGAGGGAGATGGGAATAGAGGAATATGGGGGGGGGGGGGCACGGCAGGGTGGAAAGAGGTAATTAGAGGTGGAGGCGGCTCGGTGGAATATATAATAATTAATAAATGAAAAATGCTCCGGACTACTGACCGGCATAGACCAGTTGGGCCAAATGGCCTGTCTCCATGTTGCAAATTTGATGCAATTCCATGTAAAACTCTGGGACCGTCAGCTCCAAATACAACCCATTATGCTTCTTAGTTTTTAATGTAATGAAGACTCAGTGATTCCCATCTAAACTTGCTCCACACCATGACTAAAAACACACGAGAGCTGCATTTATATTACAAGGCTGCTGACCGAAGGAGCCCCATTCCAGCGACAGCTTCTCTGGCAGCAGAGAGCCGCTCCCCAGAGACTGCTTCCCCTTCAGCTGTTGCTGGTGGTAAATGGCCATTTGCTGAATGCAACAGGCTGCCGTTTTGTTCTAGCCGCAGTCAGGCCAACTCAAGAGCCACAATGTGGTTTCAGCAATGCCACTTCTGGATTTCTCTCAGCTTTTCTCTCCCATTCCTTTGTGGTCCTGTAACACGGCCTAAAACTATTCACTTGGGAATTGGCCAAAAAATAATAGCTCTGTTACCAAATGCCTGCAGCCTGAAATTTACTTGCAATTATCACTTCTAAAAAAGTGCACACTTGCAAACATTGTGGTGCCACGAGGGTTAGCGACACCCATCCCCAACAAGGAAAATTCAACAGGTTTCACAGTATGCGATATAACATGGCTGAACACAAGCCAAGCAACCAAGGTAACAATATGCAAAGACGACAACAAAGACACCACCTTTACTCAGACAAGAATTCACAGTCTGTGCTCGCTAGTTACAGCAGACAGCACACAAAGGAAATGCATTAAAAAATTGAATGTGCTTTTGCTGTCTAGATTTACTCCACACAATTTCTGGAAAGGAAGACGGTAAACAAATCAAGTATACTAACATTTCGACAGAGGGGTTGGGACTGTATCAGTTCATGCCGAGCAGAGGCAGCACTCGCAATCCACATTCAAACGAGTGTCACACGATGCTGCTATAGTATTTTCAACTAGCCACACAGCTGTTCAAAATGTTTTCCCATGTACAAAATATGATACGTGACAATGGAAAAGAGGATCTAGTGGGACAGAGGTGACATGAAAATAAGTCATACTTGCAAAAGCAATAGATATGCTGCCTGTATCCTAGTCCTGCTTAACCATCAACGGTGCTCACTGACCTACATTGCCCCCAGTCCAGCAACACATGGAATTTAAAATTCTCAACCTCCTGTTCAAATCCCTTCATGGCCTCACCTCTCCCCATCTCTAACCTCAGAGCCCTATAATCCTCCAAAAACACTGCATTCCTCCAACTCTGGCCTCATCCCTATTCCCTTCGTCGCACCATTGGTGGCTGTGCCTTCAGCCATCTAGGCCCCAAGCTCTGGAATTCCCTCTAAGCCTATCTGCGGCTCCACACCTCTCCTTTAAGATGCTCCTTAAAACCGACTTATCACAGAATGGTTACAGCACAGGAGACCATCCAGCCTATCGTGCCGGCTCTTTGAAAGAGCTATCTAATTAGTCCCACTCCCCTGCTCTTTCCCCAGAGCCCTGCAAATGTTTCCCCTTCAAGTATTCATTCAAGTCCCTTTTGAAAGTTACTATTGAATCTGCTTCCATTTTCAGGTAGTGAATTCCAGATCATGACTCGCTGCATAAAAACCAAGTTCTCCTCATCTCCACTCTGGTTCTCTTCCGATTATTTTATATCTGTGTCCTCTGATTACCGACTCTCCTGCCACAGGAAACAATTTTTCCTTAGTTACTCTATCAAAAACCCTTCATGATTTTGAACACCTCTATCAAATCTCCCCTTAACCCTCTCTGCTCTAAGGAGAACAATCCCAGCTTCTCCAGTCTCTCCACATAACTGAAGTCCCTCATTCCTGGTACCATTCTAGTAAATCTCCTCTGCGCCCTCTCCAAGGCCTTGACATCCTTCCTAAAGTGTGGTGCCCACAATTGGGCACAATACTCCAGTGGAGGTCTAACCAGTGATTTATAAAGGTTCAGCATAACTGGTTTAATTTTGTACTCTATCCCTCTATTTATAAAGCCAAGGATCCCATATGCTTTTAACAGCCATCTCAACTTGTCCTGGCACCTTGAAAGACTTGTGTACTTACACACCCAGGTCTCACTGTTCCTGCACCCCCTTTAAAATTGTATCATTTAATTTATATTACCCTTCTCATTCTTCCTACCAAAATGTATCACTTCACACTTCTCGGCATTAAATTGCATCTGCCATGTGTCTGCCCATTTCACCACTCTGTCCTCCTGAAGTCTGTTACTATGTTCCTCATTGTTTACTACATTTCCTTTGAAACCATGCCCTGTACCCAAGTCCAGGTCATTAATATATATCAAAAAGTGCTCCTAATACTAACCCCTGGGGGACACTGTATACTTTCTGCCAGTCTGAAAAACAACCCTTCACCACTACTCACTGCTTTCCATCCTTTAGCCAATTTCGTAACCACGCTGCCAGTGTCCCTTTAATCCCATGGGCTTCAATTTTGCTAACAACTCTATTATGTTACAAAATAACAACAGAAAATGCTGGAAAAACTCAGCAGGTCAGGCAACATCCGTGGAGAGAAATTTGAGTTGACGTTTCGGGTTTGACCCTTCTTCAAGTTTTGAAGAAGGGTCAAACCCGAAACGTCAACTCAAATTTCTCTCCACGGATGTTGCCTGACCTGCTGAGTTTTTCCAGCATTTTCTGTTGTTATTTCGGATTTCCAACATCTGCAGTATTTTGCTATCGTTCTATTATGTTACACTTCATCAAACACCTTTTGAAAGTCCATGTACACATCATCAACCGCACTACCCTCATCAACCCTCTCTGTTACTTCAAACAACTCAAATCATATTTGTCAGGCATGATTTGCCTTTAACTAATCCATTTTGGCTGTCATTTATTAATCCATGTTTTTGCAAGTGACAATTAATTTTGTCCTGCATTGCAGTCTCTAGAAGGTTCCCCACCACCGATGTTGGGCTGAATGGCCTGTAGTTACCAGGCTGATCCTCCCATATCCAAGGAGGATTGGAAGATTGCGGTCAGAGCTTCCACCTTTACTTCCCTCAGCAACCTACCAACTTTTCTGACCACCTTTTAGTCACCTCTCCCAATATCCCCTGCTTTGGCTAGATGTCATTTTTTGTCAGACTACATTCATGTGAAGTTCCATGGGGTGTTTTCTACGTTAAAAGACAAGATAAATGGATATTGTTGTGTTGGAGGTGTTTGGCAAAATGAAAGTCAGCACGCTGATTGATCATAATCAGTTGATGCAAACATTAGCATTTTGCCCCTGCTGTTCTAATGGTTCACAGCTGGCCATCAATAAAAATCACCTCAGCATCCAGGTTTCTATTTAGTAAAACCAACATGCATTTAATAGCCCGCTTGTAATGTAGGCAACATCACAAAGTGCTTCACAAGAGGAAAAATGGGGCTTTGAGCAGTAGTGGAAGGGTTGGTTGAGGTGACTGAAAACATGGTCAAAGATGGGTTGAAAAGGTTTTTAAAGGCAGGGAGGGAATTGGAGAGTGGTTCAGGGAGAGTCCCAAATAGTGGGGCTGAGGTGACTAAAGGCTCTGCCACCAACGCTGTGGGGGCGGGGTGCAATACAAGACGCAGGTGTCACAGGACCCAAGGGCAGAGAGGAGTAACTGGAAGAGATTGCAGAAGTAGTAAAGCCATGGAAGGATCTGTAAATGAGTTGGACGACTTTGATAAGTGTCAACGGAGGTTGGTGAGGACATCGGCTAATCACCACTGTGCTCATTGACCTACATTGGCTCCCAGTCCAGTAACGCCTCGATTTTAAAATTCGCATCCTTGTTTGCAAACTCCTCCCCATCTCTGTAACCTCCTCCAGCCCTACAACCCTCTGAGATCTCTGCCTCTTGTGCATCCCTGAATTTAAATCGCTCCACTACTGGCAGCTATGCCTTCAGCTGCCCAGGCCCCAAGCGCTACAATTCCCTCCCTAAACACCCCTCTCCTCCTTTAAGACGCTCCTTAAAACCTACTTCTCATTTGTCCTAATATCTCATGCGGCTCGGTGTCAAATTTTGTTTGATAATCGCTCCTGTGAATCGCCTTGGGACGTTTTACTATGTTAAAGACAATATATAAATGCAAGTTGTTGTTGCAACAATTCCTTTACGCACATGTTTTTCATTCCATCATCACGTGCAACCAAGTACAATTCAGACCAAAGTGCATTGGATTAACATCTCTTTTTTTTTAAAAAGTAAAAGCAAGACATTTCTGACAGCTGTCAGTAGATGTCGGAGGCCGTGCAGAAAAGTACAAAGTGACCACGGAGGCAAGAACGCTCATGATTACCAGCTGTATTTAGAGCTGTATAAATCTTAGCTTGCTGCAGTGCTGGTTCAGAAGCCTTTACTGAAATATTTTAATTGTACTTCCCGATTAGGGTGACTGTGCTAAATGGTTGGTTGGTCAAACTCGAATCATCACCCTCGAAGGTTTGGCCACTGCTGTTCTAACAATGTCGTGTTTTGTTATGCTATTTTATAGCTCAAGTTCTAGGTTTATTTTCACAACATTCTGATATTCGCACTTGCAGGCTCAATGTCAAACGCTCTCCGACATCAGGAATGAATTTACACCACTAATTTCATTTTACGATAAACCAATGAATGAAGAAACGGCACGCACAGAATATAGAGGCCAATCAATACCGAATTCGAATTTTTTTCCAGCAAATTGAGAGAAGACAAGATGGAAGGTGAGTGATGGAGGATGGGCAGAGGGTCGAAAGCACAGCATCACAGAAGATCCTCCTCCACAGTGTATTTTACAACCACAGGGGCGAAATATAAACAAACGCCTTTGCCTGATCTCCAATTTTAATGCAGTACTATTCTTGCTCCCATGCAGCAGGCTTCAATTAAATTAAATTTATATAAATGAACAGATACAAGCCTCGAGCAAATCTCTAGACAGCAACCAGTTCTCCAGTTTTACAACAATGAATCCACCTACATTATTTCACCTCAGTCTCTGAAGTGCTTCATACAATCGCAGGATGGCATTCTGACTGCACTGTGGAGTACCAGTGTATTTTTCTCTAATACAGTAACAGCTCCTTTCGTTTCCTCCTCCCAACCCCCTTCCCCCAGTGGATCCAGACAGGCAGTACAGCCCTATCTCCAATTCCTCTACTAGCTTAACCCTTTAAACACACTAGGATTGTCAGATTCCAGAGACACAAACACACAGCTACTGCAAATCACAAGACGGGAGAGGGTTTTTTTTTTGCTGAATACCTCTTTCAAAATGATGAAATGAAGCAATTTTTTTTTAATACTGCAGATTTTTTAGAAACTTAAAAGAACTGCAATCTTGATGGTATGGGGTTTTGCTGCAACAATACCATGGCCGATGTGGCGAGGGGTTAATAATACGGCATGTAATGAAGCGCTCAGAATGTCTGATGCAGTGCTGCTGGCCTGATTCAAAATTGCTGCAGTTAGGATCTAGGCTGAGGGAAACCGATGGTGACAATTCTCAAAGAGCTCCCCTGATTCACATTTCCTCCCCATTTCTTTTGAATTAAAAAAAAGAGATAAATTTTGCTCCCTCTCAAAACTGGCCTTGCAATTTACTGGAATGCGAATTTAATTCCTAACAAATAAAATTCTAATGCTTTGTGTTTGTGACATTGCCTCAGCGAAGGATAAACTCTCCACCAGCACCAAGCCCCTCAATCAATATCGAAATACAAAGGAACTGTGCACATCCATACAAGTAGAGAAGCAGCTGTGCTTAAAGTGGGATTACATAAACGTGACATTTATTACAATGACTGTTTGGAAAAGCAACATGCTTTATTCATACAACAGATCTCCAAACACATTTACAGAGAAAGACACCTGCCTTTTTGCAAATCCAGCCAGACTATAAACTATCTTTAGAATGAATAATCGATGGTTGTGAGCGAGTTAGAAGGGCATATGATCAAAAGGGTTACAGGTGAGGTTGTAAACCTTGAGGTATGGGTCTCAGACCAAAATATCCTTGAACTTTCTCCCACCACCACCCACCCCCAAAAAAAATGGTTAAACATAACCTTTACTTTTATTTATTAAAAGGGAGAGGTCCACAGAATCGGCCATTACCTTGTTTGGACCCGGTCAAAATGTCATGACCGCCAGTGAAGCTACATAAAACATTACTATGCTAGACCTGCCCCTCTAAGTGCCAGTAAACACACTGCGTTTCGCTACGATTGCAAGAAAAAAAATTAATGAAACAACCCCACCGCACTGTGCGCCGTCGAAAATAGGATCAGCACTAAAAATAAGAGCATTTTTTTTTAAGGTTCCTCGTATTCTGGCACGAACAGGCACACACATATGCTGGGTACGTCCATTCCGCCTCTTTTGGTAGACGACAGTTGCAAGGAGTGTAGCTCATTGTCAACACACCGGCTTTGAATGAAACATTAATTAATATCCCAAACCACCCCGACCACCACCACCCACCCCTTAGACAATACAAATCACCGGGACTCAAATAATGCACCAACACTACACCTAATAGAATATATATATATATTTTTTTTTTTAAAGAACTAATTTTAATACAGACGTCGTGATGTGACTACATTTTACATGTGATTACTCCAATCACATTTATAAAACATATCACAACTAAGACAGGCTCACACACATTATATTGCCAAATGATCTTTTACAGTGCTCTGTGAAGTGTTGCATTCCCATGATGACAATATTTTATGTCTAATATGCATTAAATATTTTTAAAAATACACATACACAATATATATATTTAAAAAAACACATTGGGTAGCTGATCAGTCCAGTCAGATGGTACAGCCTGTCCTACACTGATGATAAATGGGGTTAAAATGGTTCCTGGAGAATTTAGCTGATATTTTAATTGATGATGGGGCCTGGAGTGCGGGTGCAGGCTGTTACCGCACTGGCTCGGCTGTTCTGTTGAGGGGGGTGGGGGGTGTGTGTGTGTACCTGGTAGACGGAGGCCTTGGGCAGGTCCAGGCAGACGGTGCAGCACAGCACCGAGTACAGCCTCTCCTCCAGCTTGTTCTCGCTCCCGGCCTTGGCCGCCGCCGCGCAGGTCGCCGCGGTAGCGGGGGCCGCCGCGCCCGAACCCGAGCCCGAACCCGAGCCGGCCTCCAGCCGAGCCCGCTTCTTGGAGCTCGGCCCTTCCTCCAGCTCCGGGCGGTGATGCATCTCCTGCGAGTTGGACGCGCCGTGATGGAGGGAGTCGGAGGGGCCCGAAGAGGCCGCCGCCATCATCATCACCGGCGCCGCCGCTCCGCCGCCGCCGACACCGACCGCCCCGGCCGAAGAAGCCGCGGGCGCCGCTTCTCGCTCTTCCACCGCCGACATTTTAATTAAAAATCGCGGTATGTATATATTTTTAACCTCTCTAATTCCTTTTTAAAAGTTATTCTTTCGATTTAAAATGAGTTTAAAATGAATTTTCTGAGGTAAATGATGTTCCCCTGCGCTCGTTCTTCCTCCCCCCGCTTCACAAGCAGCCGACTGGGGGAAAGCACAGCCTCAGCCCGCCATCTTTGTTTTTCCTTCTTCTCTTTTTCGTCTCCTCCTTCTGTGACGCAACGCCGGCCGGAGCGCGCCAATCGGACGCCGCCTTACTCGCGGCCGCCAATCGCAGCCGGCCGTGCTGGCTGGAGGGGTGAGGCCGAGTAGAACCCCCCACCGCCGGCAATGCCGCACTCTGATTGGGTGCTTCCGCCCCGCGGCTGTGATTGGTGAAGAGTGGAAAGGGGGGATGGTTTGCCGTGTCATGACGTCATTGGAAGGTTAGCATTCCCTCCATCCCCTCCCCCCACCCCCCGCCCCTACCCCATGTACAAGAGGAAAATGTTTACA
Source organism: Somniosus microcephalus (assembly GCF_052327205.1). NCBI lineage: Eukaryota > Metazoa > Chordata > Chondrichthyes > Squaliformes > Somniosidae > Somniosus > Somniosus microcephalus. Next base: position 9,471,197 of record NC_140991.1, on the reverse strand, counting down.
TTCATTAATAATTAGTGCTATTTTTTTAATTCACTTTAAGAACATAAGAATTAATTCCAATTCAATTTTATTTGCCATATGTAACCAGTACTAGTACAAGTACAATGGGATGCTTACTCCCCGTAGGGACACGTCAGCTATTCTTACAGCGCCGTGTTCAGAAAGTCAGTTCAATGGCTTCCAGTGACAGTGGGAGCACGATGTCCCTCAGCCGCTCCGTCCTCCTCGTCACCGCGGCCTCCTCCTCACTGTTGCCGGCTCCACGTGTGGTGGCCTGCTTCTCCCGCTCACGATCCGACCTCTGGCTGCCATGCCCGGCTCCCCTCCTCCCAGTCGGACTGCGAGCTTCCCGCCATGGAGCTGCCGGCCGACGTGCTGCAGCTGGTCGTCGTGGCTGCTGCACGTTGCGCTGCGCTGCCTCCGCCCGACACATCGTCAGGATGTGAATGCCCCGGTCGCCGGCTCCACGGTCCGACGGCCCGGGGCCTGTTTCTCCCGCTCACGGTCCGGCCTCTGGCCGCCGCTATGCTCGGCTCCCCCCCTCCCAGTCGGAATGCCTTCCCGCCGAGGAGCTGCCGGCCGACGTGCTCCAGCGGGTCGTCGTGGCTGCTGCTGCTCGCTGCGCTGCCTCCGCCCGACTCCCCAAACACGTCGCTCCGGTTGCGGGAGCGAGCGGCGAGAGCGGGCCGCCCGAAGCAGGGAGAGCGCGCTAGCACCAGATGGTCTCGGCCGCCATCTTGACTCCTGGTTAGTTAGGAGCAGGAGTGGGTCATACAGCCCTTCGAGCCTGCTCCGCCATTCAATAAGATCATGGCTGATCATCGACCTCAACCTCACTTTCCTGCCCGATCCCCATATCCCTTGATTCCCCTAGAGTCCAAAAATCTATCGATCTCAGCCTTATCTGAGGAAGGATGTTCTTGCCATGGAGGGAGTGCAGCGAAGATTCACCAGGCTGATACCTGGGATGGCAGGAATGACGTATGAGGAGAGATTGGGTCGATTGGGCTTATATTCGCTAGAGTTTAGAAGAATGAGAGGGGATCTCATTGAAACCTATAAAATTCTAACAGGACTAGACAGACTAGATGCACGAAGGATGTTGCCGATGGCCGGGGAGTCCAGAACCAGGGGTCACAGTCTAAGGATAAGGGGTAAGCCATTTAGGACTGAGATGAGGAGGAATTTCTTCACCCAGAGAGTGGTGAACCTGTGGAATTCTCTACCACAGCAGGCGGTAGAGGCTAATTCATTAAATATATTCAAGACGGAGTTAGATATATTTCTTAAGGCTAAAGGGATCAAGGGATAGGGGGAGAAAGCAGGGACAGGGTACTGAATTTGGATGATCAGCCATGATCTCAGGCTCGAGGGGCCAAATGGCCTACTCCTGCTCCTATCTTCTATGTATCTATGTTGAATATCCTCAACAACTCAGCATCCAAAGCCCTCTGAGGCAGAGAATTCCAAAGATTCACCACCCTCTGAGTGAAGAAATTCCTCCTCATCTCAGTCTTAAATGGCCAACTCCTTATCCTGAGACTGTGACCCCTGGTTCTAGACTTCCCAGCCAGGGGAAACAACCTCTCCGCACCTACCCTGTCAATCCCCCTCAGAATCTTATATGTTTCAATGAGATCACCTCTCATTCTTCTCAGCTCCAGAGAGTATAGACCCAATCTACACAATCTCTCCTCATAGGACAACCCTCTCATCCCAGGGATCAATCTGGGGAACTTTCGTTGCACCGCCTCTAAGGCATGTATGTCCTTTCTCAGATAAGGAGACCAAAACTGTGCACAGTACTCCAGGTGTGGTCTCACCAAAGCCCTGTACAATTGTAGCAAATGTGTATTTAAGAATGATCATGTATTAACAATTCACTATGGAAACTGTTCTTTCTCACCGGTGCACATCCTGAACAACAACTGGTATTTATATAGTGCCTTTAATGTAATAAAACATTCCAAGGCGCTTCACAGGAGAAATTATCAAACAAAATTTGACACCAAGCCACATAAGGAGATATTAGAACAAAAGCAAAATACTGCAGATGCTGGGAAATCTGACGAAAGGTCATCGACCTAAAACGTTAACTCTGTTTCTCTCTCAACAGATGCTGCCTGACCTGCTGAGTGTTTCCAGTATTTTCTGTTTTTATTTAAGGAGATATTTGGATAAGTGACCAAAAACTTGGCCAAAGAGTTAGGTTTTAAGGAGTATCTTAAAAGGAGAGATCTAGACGCAGAGAGGTTTAGGGGGGGCATTCCAGAGCTTGAGGTCTAGGCAGCTGCAGGCACGGCTGCCAATGGTGGAGCGAAGGAAATCAAGGATGCTCAAGAGACCAGAATCAGAGGAGCGCAGAGATCTTGGGTAGGTTCTAAAAGAAAAAGAAAGGCTTGCATTCATATAGCACCTTTCACGCCTCAGCCAATGAAGTACTTTTGGAGTGTAGTCACTGTTGTAATGTGGGAAATCCGGCAGCCAATTTGCACACAGCAAGCTCCCACAAATAGCAATGTGATAATTGTAATGATCAGTAACATGTCATTCTAGAATGGTACACTAGGTGGAGCTGTATGTTTAGTAATGGGCTGCCCACAAGGCAGTAGTCAAGATGGACTAGTCCACATGGCTGAATAAATGACTAGCTCAAGCTAGCTGTTCATAATGAAAACGTCTATTTATTTATGAACATAACATGGTACCAGAAGTGGTAATATCTGCTGAATATTGTGAAACGCGACATGGAGAATTTGAAGCCACCGGAGGGTTTGAAACTCACGGGGAATGTCGACAGCAATTGGCGGACTTTCAAACAACAATTCGAACTCTACATTGCTGCCATCGGGTTCGGTACGAAGCCAGATGCAAGGAAAATAGCGTTACTGCTCACGGTTGCAGGCCCGCAGGCGATAGAGGTATTTAATACATTTGTATTTGGTCAAGAGGAGGACAGAGAAAAAATGGACGATGTGCTAAAGAAGTTTGATACACATCGTTCTCCCAAAAAGGACGAGACCTATGAGAGGTACGTGTTCCGTTCACGGACACAGCAGCAAAATGAGACTTTTGATAGCTTTGTGACCGATCTGAAACTGAAAACACAGACATGTAATTTCTCTGAACTGAAATCATCCATGATTCGTGACCAGATTGTGTTTGGTATTCATGATAAAAAGGTCAGGGAACGTCTGTTGAGAGAAACCGAACTAACATTGGAGAATGCTGTGAAAATATGCCATGCCAGTGAGCTAGCTCAACAGCACGCAAAGACTTTCAGTGAAATCAATAATAATGCGACTGTAATGAGTGACTGTGCTGCTGTCAGTGCTGTGTCCTACAAAGGGAAGAAACGTGGGCAGAACAGAAATGCAAAGCAATCGGAGGATGGAATTTTTAATTGTAAACGCTGTGGTTACCAGCACCAGTCAAGACAATGCCCAGCGTTTGGGAAAATGTGCACAAAATGTAATGGAAAGAATCACTTTGCCAAACCAACCAGAGATCAGGCCATCTTAGACTGGGTATTATGTAACGAGAAAGGATTAATTAGCAATCTTGTTGTACGAGGCCCCTTGGGTCGGAGTGATCATAATATGATTGAATTCTTCATTAAGATGGAGAATGAAGTAGTTGACTCAGAGACAAGGGTCCTCAATTTAAGTAAAGGAAACTACGATGGTCTGAGGAGCGAGTTGGGTAGGATTGAGTGGGGAATGGCGCTCAAAGGGTTGACGGTGGATAGGCAATGGCAAACATTCAAAGACCGAATGGATGAGCTACAGAATTTGTTCATCCCAGTTTGGCATAAAAATAAAACAAAAAAGGTGACTCAACCGTGGCTAACAAGGGAAATTAGGGATAGCATAAGATCCAAGGAGAGGACATATAAATTGGCTAGAAAAAGCAATAATCCTGAGGATTGGGAGCAGTTTAGGAGTCAACAAAGGAGGACAAAGGGATTAATTAAGAAAGGGAAAATAGAATATGAGAGTAAGCTTGCAGGGAACATAAAAACTGACTGTAAAAGCTTTTATAGATATGTGAAGAGAAAAAGATTAGTGAAGTCAAGCGTAGGTCCCTTACAGTCAGAATCAGGGGAATTTATAATGGGAAACAAGGAAATGGCAGACCAACTAAATACATACTTTGGTTCTGTCTTCACAAAGGAGGACACAAATAACCTCCCACAGATGCCGGGGAACATAGGGTCTGATGAAAGACAGGAACTGAAAGAAATCAGTATTTGTAGGAAAATGGTGTTAGGAAAATTGATGCGACTGAAGGCCGATAAATCCCCAGGGCCTGATGGTCTACATTCCAGGGTACTTAAGGAAGTGGCCCTAGAGATAGCAGATGCATTACTGGTCATCCTCCAGAACTCGATAGACTCTGGAACGGTACCCATGGATTGGAGGGTAGCTAATGTTACCCCACTATTCAAAAAAGGTGGTAGAGAAAAAGCGGGGAATTATAGACCGGTAAGCCTGACATCGGTAGTGGGGAAAATGCTAGAGTCTATTATAAAAGATGTAATAGCAGTGCACTTGGAAAGCAGTGACAGGATCGGACAAAGTCAACATGGATTTACAAAAGGTAAATCATGTTTGACTAATCTACTGGAATTTTTTGAGGATGTAACTGGTAAAATAGATAAGGGAGAACCAGTGGATGTGGTGTATTTGGACTTTCAGAAGGCTTTCGATAAGGTCCCACACAAGAGATTAGCGTGCAAAATTAAGGCACATGGGATTGGGGGCAAGGTATTGATGCGCTGTCTATTACTCATAAAAGACAGAGAGTTAGGAGAGTAACTAAAAGGCTTTTATTAACAAAGAACAGAGCATGCCTCTCGTGGTTGACTGGTTTCCAAGAAGGCAGGGGGCTGCAGAGCAGTCACCTTTATACCTGGGCATGTGGGTGGAGCCAGGGGCGGAGCCAGCTGAGGCCTGCATAGATACAACAGTGTGCAACAACAACAACAACGGTGAACAACAATAACAAAAATAATAAAAAGAGGACCACATTCACCCCTTGTTTAAAATTGAGTCCGACGGGGTGAAGTGTACTAAAGGTTCGTGTAAGTAAGTCTATCAGGTGGCCTTGTATGCCGTCCTGATCGTCGTGGTGGCGGCGGTGATGGTGCAGCATCCAACGTTGAATCAAGCGTCTCATTGAGTGGTTGGGTGGTCAATGACGGGTCCTGGGGCTGCGGCATGCCGTCTACAGGGGTTGGGTTGTGGGTAGTGGTGGATGGCAATGGTAGTGTTTCAGGGGCACCCAAAGGTGCGAGGTCTTGTATGGAGACTGTGTCCTCCCGCCCGTCTGGGTACGCCACGTAAGCATACTGGGGGTTGGCGTGGAGGAGGCTCACCCTCTCGACCAGGGGGTCCGTTTTATGGGACCTCACATGCTTCCGCAGTAGGACGGGTCCTGGAGACGTCAGCCATGTCGGTAGCGAGGTCCCCGATGTGGACTTCCTGGGGAAAGTGAACATTTTTTCATGGGGGGTGGCATTGGTGGCCATACAAAGCAGTGACCGAATGGAGTGGAGCGCCGCAGGGAGGACCTCCTGCCAGCGAGAGGTCGGAAGGCCCTTAGATTTTAAGTTTAAGAGGACGGCCTTCCAAACCGTCGCGTTCTCTCTTTCCACCTGGCCGTTCCCCCGGGGGTTGTAGCTGGTGGTTCTGCTTGTAGCAATACCTCTCGTGAGCAGGTACTGACGGAGTTCATCGCTCATGAAGGATGAGCCCCGGTCGCTATGGATATAGCTAGGGAAGCCGAACAAGGCGAAAAGGTCATTCAGACATTTAATGACCGTGGTACTGGTCATGTCTGGGCAAGGGATGGCAAACGGGAAACGGGAGTACTCATCAATTATGTTGAGGAAGTACACGTTGCGGTCAGAGGAGGGGAGGGGCCCTTTAAAATCGACGCTCAGGCGCTCGAAGGGGCGAGTGGCCTTGATCAGGCTTGCTCTGTCTGGCCTATAAAAATGCGGTTTGCACTCGGCACAGATTTGGCAGTTCCTGGTCATGGTCCTGACCTCCTCGATGGAGTAGGACAGGTTACGGGATTTGATGAAATGGAAGAACCTGGTGACCCCCGGGTGGCAGAGGTCATTGTGGAGGGTCTGCAGTCTATCAACCTGCACGTTGGCGCATGTACCACGTGATAGGGCATCTGGGGGCTCATTGAGTTTCCCGGGCCGGTACAAGATATCGTAATTGTAGGTGGAGAGTTCAATTCTCCACCTCAAGATCTTGTCGTTCTTGATTTTGCCCCTCTGCTTATTATTAAACATAAAAGCTACTGAACGCTGGTCAGTGAGCAGGGTAAATCGTTTTCCGGCCAGGTAATGCCTCCAATGTCGCACCGCTTCCACAATGGTCTGGGCCTCCTTTTCGACAGAGGAGTGTCGAATCTCGGGGCCCTGGAGGGTCCTTGAGAAAAAGGCCACGGGTCTCCCCGCCTGGTTAAGGGTTGCAGCTAGGGCGAAGTCGGATGCGTCGCTCTCCACTTGGAAAGGGATGGACTCATCCACTGCGTGCATTGTGGCCTTTGCAATATCTCTTTTTATGAGAGTGAAGGCTGCACATGCCTCTGCTGTCAGGGGGAAGGAGGTGGACTTGATGAGGGGTCTGGCTTTGTCCGCATAGTTGGGCACCCACTGAGCATAGTAAGAGAAAAACCCTAGGCATCTCTTCAGTGCTTTTTGGCAGTGGGGGAGGGGGAGCTCCATAAGGGGGCGCATTCTGTCGGGGTCGGGGCCGATGACTCCGTTCTCCACTACGCAGCCAAGAATGGCGAGGCGCGTGGTGCGAAACATACATTTGTCCTTGTTGTATGTTAGATTCAGCCGCTGGGCCGTACGGAGGAATTTCTCTAGGTTAACGTCATGGTCCTGCTGGTCGTGGCCACTGATGGTGACGTTGTCTAGATAGGGGAAGGTGGCCTGCAGCGCGTTCTGGTCAACCATTTGGTCCATCTCCCTTTGGAAGACCGAAACCCCGTTGGTGACGCCGAAGGGGACTCGGAGGAAGTGGTAGAGACGACCGTCAGCTTCAAAAGCTGTGTACTGGCGGTCCTCAGCCCTGATGGGGAGCTGGTGGTATGCCGACTTCAGATCAATCGTCGAGAACACCTGGTATTGTGCTATCTGATTGACCATGTCAGATATGCGGGTGAGTGGGTATGCATCTAACTGGGTGTAGCGATTGATCGTCTGGCTGTAGTCAATAACTAGGCGCTGTTTTTCGCCAGTCTTCACTACCACCACTTGTGCTCGCCATGGGCTAGTGCTACCCTCAATAATCCCTTCCTTCAGGAGTCTTGCTACTTCGGATTTAATGAAGCTCCTATCCCCGGCACTGTACCGCCTGCTTTTGGTAGCAATGGGCTTACAGTCGTGAGTGAGGTTAGTGAACAAGGGGGGGGGGGGAGACTTTAAGCGTGGAGAGGCTGCAAATGGTGCGCGGCGGGCGATTTAAAAGCTGCTGGCTGCAGACTGTGAGTGGGGGGAGGGGTCTGCCGTACGCTAATGTGACACTTTTAAGGTAGCACTGAAAATCCAACCCCAGTAGGACGGCAGCGCAGAGATGGGGCAGGACAAGAAGTTTAAAATTTTTGTATTCTGTGCCCCTTACTGAAAGGGTCACTACACAGTAGCCACCGACGTCTGCTGAATGGGATTTGGAAGCCATAGAGATCCGATGGCGCGTTGGCAGGACCAGGAGAGAGTAACTGCGCACTGTGTCGGGGTGGATAAAGCTCTCCGTGCTCCCGCTGTCGAAAAGGCAGGTAGTGGCGCGGCCGTTTACCGTAATGTCCATCATGGACCTGGACAGTTGGTGAGGGAGAGATTGGTCCAGCGTCACGGAGGCCAGCGTATGGTCGAGCGAGTCGCTGTGGTCGTCAGACGAGGCGGTGGTTGAGTCCGGGTCACCCGCGATTGGAGTTGGAGGCGTCCAAGATGGCGGACAAAATGGCTGCGCCCATGATCCCGATCCCCACGCGGCTGGAGATGTCCAAGATGGCGGACAAGATGGCTGCCCCCACGGTTCACACGCGGCGCTGCTGGCGTTAGTGGTTTTACCTCTGCAGGCGCTGACGTAGTGTCCTTTCTTCCCGCAGCCAGAGCAGGTAGCGTTTTTCGCCGGGCAGCGTGCTCTGGGGTGTTTTGCCTGGCCACAAAAGTAACATTTTGGGCCCTTGGACATCGCTGCAGCAGTTGGTGCCGGGAGTGGCGGTCCCATGACCCAAGGTTGCGGCGTCCACAGTGCGGAGCGGTTAGGGGAGAATGCGTCCATATTCCGGTGGGCCGCGTCTAGCGAGAGCGCGAGGGACACTGCCTTCTTCAGGTCGATTTCGCCCTTCTCCAACAGTCTCTGCTGGGAGTAGTTGGACTTGAGGCCCGCAACGAAAGCATCTCGGATAAGTCCCCCCGTGTGTGTCGCGGTCGATACCTCTTTACAATCGCAGGCTCGGCCGAGTATCTGTAGTGCCCGTAGGAATGCCTCCACCGATTCCCCGGACTGCTGTTTGCGGGATCTCAGGAGGTGTCTGGCGTAAACCGTATTTACCGGGCATGTGTATTGTCCTTTTAGCAGATCGATAGCCGCCGCGTAGGTAGTCGCGTCCTGGATGAGTGTGTAGACTTGGTGGCCCACCTTGGAGGCCAGGATTTTTCGTTTGTTTCCCTCTAGTGTCACGGCTGAGGCTTCCAGGTAAGCTTCGAAGCAACGCAGCCATTGTGCGAACTTAGTAGACGAACCCGCCTCTTGAGAGTCTAGGTCCAGGCATGTTGGTCTGAGGGCATGCAGCAGCACCTGCTGCTCAGCGTTTGGTGCCGTCGTTTGCTGCAGCGCCTGCTGCTCAGCGTTTGGTGCTGACATTTTGTTTTTGTTAATAAAAATTGATGCGCTGTCAATTACTCATAAAAGACGGAGAGTTAGGAGAGTAACTAAAAGGCTTTTAGTAACAAAGAACAGAGCATGCCTCTCGTGGTTGACTGGTTTCCAAGAAGGCAGGGGGCTGCAGAGCAGTCACCTTTATACCTGGGCATGTGGGTGGAGCCAGGGGCGGAGCCAGCTGAGGCCTGCATAGATACAACAGTGTGCAACAACAACAACGGTGAACAACAATAACAGTGGTTTACCACAGGTATTGACTTGGATAGAGAACTGGTTGGTGGACAGAAAGCAAAGAGTTGGAATAAACGGGTCGTTTTCCGAGTGGCAGGCAGTGACTAGTGGGGTACTGCAAGGATCAGTCCTAGGACCCCAGCTGTTCACAATATATATTAATGATCTGGACGAGGGAATTGGATGCAATATCTCCAAATTTGCAGACGACACAAAGCTGGGCAGGAGGGTAAGCTGCGAGGAGGATGTCGGGAAACTCCAGTACGATTTGGACAGGTTAGGTGATTGGGCAGAAACATGGCAAATGCACTATAATGTGGATAAATGTGAGGTTATCCACTTTGGTGGCAAAAACAGGAAGGCAGATTATTATTTGAATGGCAACAGATTGGGAGAAGGGGAAGTGCAGAGAGACCTGGGTATTCTTGTGCACCAGTCGCTGAAGGTAAGCATGCAGGTGCAGCAGGCGGTTAAGAAGGCAAATGGTATGTTGGCCTTCATAGCAAGAGGGTTCGAGTACAGGAACAAGGATGTCTTGCTACAGTTGTACAGGGCCTTGGTGAGACCGCACCTTGAGTATTGTATGCAGTTTTGGTCACCTTACCTGAGGAAGGACGTTCTTGCCATGGAGGGAGTGCAGCAAAGATTCACCAGGCTGATACCTGGGATGGCAGGAATGACGTATGAGGAGAGATTGTGTCGATTGGGCTTATACTCACTGGAGTTTAGAAGATTGAGAGGGGATCTCATCGAAACCTATAAAATTCTGTCAGGTCTGGACAGACTAGATGTAGGAAGGATGTTTCTGATGGCCGGGGAGTCCAGAACCAGGGGTCATAGTCTAAGGATAAGGGGTAAGCCATTTAGGACTGAAATGAGGAGGAATTTCTTCACCCAGAGAGTGGTGAACCTGTGGAATTCTCTGCCACAGAGGGCGGTGGAGGCCAATTCATTAAATATATTCAAGAAAGAGTTGGATATATTTCTTGAGGCTAAAGGGATCAAGGGATATGGGGAAAAGGCAGGGACAGGGTACTGAATTTGGATGATCAGCCATGATCACATTGAATGGCGGAGCAGGCTCGAAGGGCCAAATGGCCTACTCCTGCTCCTATCTTCTATGTTTCAATGCTTTTCAAAAGTAAAAACAAAGAAAGGGCAACAAGTCAATGTGATTGAGGACACTGATTTAAGTGAGACATTTTTTGTAGGAATGGTGTCGTGACAATATAGAAAAGGATACAGAAAATGTGCAGCCCTCAGGAATGGACAATGCTGAACATAAAGTTAATGCAGTAAAAGAGGACAAATGGATAATGCCACTGCAGGTAAATGGAGCATTAGTTACATTGAAACTAGACACTGGGGCAAAAGCAAACTTAATCAGTATGAGTGACATTAAAAATATGAAAGAAAAGCCCAAAATACAGAAAAAGTCAGTACTACTGAAGAACTATAATGGACAGAAAATAGATAGCTTAGGTGTATGCAGACTTAAAGTGACAGTCAAAGACAAAGTGCATCATCTCATGTTTTCTGTTGTGGCTGAAGGACTTGATTCAGTACTAGGTGACAAAGCTTGTGAGGACTTAGAACTGGTCAAGAGAGTCTACCGTATAAACTGTGCCATAAGCAGACCAGATGACTCAGTGGATTCTGTAGTGAGTAATTTCCAGGATGTGTTCAAAGGATTTGGAGTTCTACCATTCACTTACAAGATCCAGCTAAAGGAGGATGCTCAGCCAGTGGTACATGCTCCACGGAGAGTTCCAGCACCCCTGCGTGACCGGCTCAAGAAAGAACTGGACAGAATGACCACACTAGGAGTCATCAGAAAAGTCAAAGAGCCAACAGACTGGGTTAACTCCATGGTATGTGTAAAGAAAAAGAACAATGATCTAAGAGTATGCATGGATCCAAAGGACTTAAATACAAACATAAAACATGAACACTACCAGATTCCCAAGCGAGAAGAAATCACCAGTGAAATGTCAGGTGCCAGATACTTCACAAAGCTCGATGCCTCACAAGGATTTTGGCAACTAAAACTGGATGAAGAGAGCACCAAATACTGTACCTTCAACACACCATTTGGCAGGTATTGTTTCCTCAGAATGCCTTTCGGGATAATATCTGCATCTGAAATCTTTCATAGAGCGATGGAACATATAATTGAAGGTCTGGAAGGAGTTCGGGTCTATGTTGATGACATCATCATCTGGGGCTCCACACTGAAAGAACACAATGAGAGACTGACTAAAGTGCGACAGAGCATACGCCGGAATGGACTGAAGCTCAACAAAGCCAAGTGTCAGTTTGGCATCCAGGAAGTCACTTTCCTAGGAGATAATCTATCTGGTAAAGGAATAGAGCCAGATATGGACAAAGTAAACGCCATACTCAAAATGCCCCGACCCACTGACAAAAAAGGAGTGCTACGCATCATGGGGATGATAAACTTCATTGGAAAGTTCATTCCTAACTTGTCAGCCAAGACAGCCTGTCTGCGAGACCTGCTACATAAAACAAATGAGTTTGCATGGACAGAAAGACATGAACAAGAGTGGATAAACCTCAAAACAGTGCTGACAACCACACCTGTACTCACCTTCTTTGACCCAACAAAGAGAATCAAAGTGTCAACGGATGCATCAAAAGATGGCCTAGGCGCGGTCTTGCTACAAGCAGAGGGTGAAGATTGGAAGCCTGTTGCCTATGCCTCCAGATCTATGACTGACTGAGTGTCGATACGCCCAGATTGAAAAGGAATGTCTAGGCTTGGTAGTTGGACTAGAAAAGTTCCATGGCTACATATATGGACTTCCCACCTTCACAGTTGAGACAGACCACTGCCCACTGGTTGCCATCATAATAAAAAAATCTGAATGAGATGTCTCCAAGGATTCAACGACTCATGATGAAGCTGCAAAGATATGACTTTGCACTGATCTACACACCAGGCAAACACATAGGCCTAGAAATTCAGTTGTTTGCGCCAGCCGCTAGTGCCTTAGGAGGAGGAGATGTGGGGCGCTAGGCGGCTAGCGGCCAGGCGCAGCGTGATCTGTGCCTCTCCCCAACTTCAGTAAAGATTTAGCGGCGGCGCAAAGCCTTTGCGCGCGCTCAGCTGTGCGCGCAGATCCTGACGTCATTTCATCGTGCAACGCCCTTTGTGCGCCCCAAACCGGAAATTCAGTGGCGCCGGCCTATTGTGCGCCTGGCGCCCCAGCGACTGGTAGAGGGGAACGGTTCCCAGTCGCTGCGGGGCACGGGGGGGGCGCAAATTAAAGGGCACTCCTCCTGCAGTAGAAAAGGCAGCCATTTTGCAAAACTCCTTCTTTGTGAGAGACGGATCTTTGCAGAGAGACAAAGGTAGAGAGCTTTCTGGTTTGGCTCAACACTCGCACAGGTACTTGTGGCCTCAGGCCACAGCTTTGCACTTGTCTTTAACTTCAGAGCCATATCATTGATTGGAAACATATAATGGGGGCTGCAATGGGTGCAAACATTGGCCTTCTCCATTGCATTCAAAGGGCTCAGAGACGCCGTGAGAGAGTGGCAGTCAAACAAATCCACCCTCCCCCTTTAAGAGCTCACCGGCGCCAGAGTGTCTGCCGCCAATCAGCAACACGCCGCACCTGCGCTGCGCCCGCCCTCGGGGGTTTCGCCCCAGGCCGCCGGCTTAGCGCCTAATGATAGTCGTGCATCGCCTGTTTTAGCGCAGCAGCAACCTCTTGGGGCGATGCCACTGAATATCGGCGAAGGTGGCGTGAAGTTGTGCCGGGCGCAAACTTTAGCGGCCGCCCGGCTGTAGCGCCCCAAATGTGGCTATACTGAATTTCTAGGCCATAGTGTTAGCAGATGCACTATCCCGAGCACCCACAATGAGTCATGTGAGCTCTACTGAGGAAGACGTGGATGTTCATGTGAGTATTGTCACTGCTGCGCTGCCTGTGTGAGACACAAAATCAAAGCAAATAGCAGAAGAAACAGTAAAAGATACAGTGTTACAAACAGTAATAGAGAACATTCATCATGGTTGGCCAAAAGGTTCCTGTCCAAAGTACTATCACATCAGGTCAGAGTTAAGTGTCGCAAGTGGACTATTACTACAACAGAACAGAACAGTCATTCCACAGGCTCTACGTCATGACATGCTCAAAAGGATTCATGAGGGACACCTCGGAATTGAAAAATGCAAAAGGAGAGCAAGAGACACTGTTTATTGGCCTGGCATAAATAAGGACATTGAGAACATGATAGGCAAATGTGAGACATGTCAGAAACACCAAAACAAACAAGCAAAGGAACCAATGATAGTAGCTGACTTACCAACAGCACCATGGCAAAAGGTTGGTATGGACCTCTTTCATTTGAGTGGTAAAGACTATCTAATAGTGATTGACTACTATTCTAACCATCCTGAGATGGCGCTGCTCTCAAGCACATCAGCAAGCAGTGTCATAATGCATGTTAAATCCATCTTCGCCAGACATGGAGTTCCCAGGATTGCCGTTAGCGACAATGGCCCGTGCTTCAGCTGTAAGGAGTGGCAACAGTTTGCAGCACATTATGACTTTCAACACATCACATCCAGTCCTCTGTATGCTCAGTCGAATGGTAAGGCAGAGAAAGGTGTTCAAGTTCTCAAACAGCTACTGAAGAAAGCAACAGAAAGCAAGTCTGATCCTTATCTCGCCCTGCTGAGCTACCGAGCCTCCCCTTTAGACTCTGGTTCTTCACCTGCTGAACTCCTAATGGGTCGTAAGTTGCGTACCACGCTACCCTGCTGTGCAAAAGAAAAGCAGAGTAAGGAACTGAGACAGAGACTTCAACTGTTAAAGCTGAAACAGAAATCACACTATGACAAGTCATCCAAAACTCTGAAACCATTGACAAGGGATGATGTTGTCAGGATTGAGGATCCAGATGCATGGAACAGGAAAGCTACAGTTCTTGAGGAAGTAGGACCAAGGTCATACACTGTTAGAACTGAGGAAGCACATGAGTCTAGGTTCGGATCGGTCATGGCCCTGTGGGTAGCGGAGCGGACCCAGGGGCCGTGTAGCCTGATCCTGCTCCTATTTCGTGTGTCTAATTCTGTTAGATTCAGGAGATGGTTCTGTGATAGTGGATTGGCGGTTAGGATCAGATCAGCCATGATCTTATTGAATGGCGGAGCAGGCTCGAGGGGCCGATTGGCCTACTCCTGCTCCTATTTCTTATGTTCTTATGTTCTTATGATTCTCAGGAGGAACCGCCGTTCCCTCCTGAAAACACAAGAAACTATCCAAGAGCAAATCGATGACAATGCCGCAACTGAATCTTGTCACTCACCACCAGAACAATCTAACACAAACACACATACAGGCTCTCATGCAAACACATCAGACTTACCTGTGCTGAGAAGATCCACACGTGAAGTAAAAAAGCCTGATAGACTTAATCTTTGAGCACAAAGAAAACTATAATAAAAGAATGAAAAGCTTAGAGTTCATAAAGTAAAGCTTTGAAAATGTGTTGACTGTTGTGAAGATGTTTATGTCGTTATGATAGATTGATATTGATTTGTTTAACCTCTAAGGAAGGGGGATGTAATGATCAGTAACATGTCATTCTAGAATGGTACACTAGGTGGAGCTGTATGTTTAGTAGTGGGCTACCCACAAGGCAGTAGTCAAGATGGATGCCTGTACACTAGTCCACATGGCTGAATAAATGACTAGCTCAAGCTAGCTGTTCATAACGAAAACGTCTATTTATTTATGAACATAACAATAATGACCAGATAATCTGTTTTTGTTATGTTGATTGAGGGATAAATATTGGCTAGGACACCGGGGATAACTCCCCTGCTCTTTCTCAAAATAGTGCCATGGGATTTTTTATGTCCACCTGCGAAAGCAGACAGGGACTCGGTTTAACATTGCATCCAAAAGTCAGCACCTCTGACAGTGTAGCACTCCCTCAGCACTGCACTGGAGTGTCAGCCTAGATTTATGTGCTCACAACCTTCTGACTCAGAGGCAAGTGTGCTACCCACTGAGCCACAGCTGCCACCATGTTCTAGGGCTGGAGGAGGTTACAGAGATATTGAGGGATGTCCATGGAGGGATTTGAACCAAGGATGAGAATTTTAAAATAGAGACGTTGCCGGACCAGGAGCCAATGTAGGTCAGCAGCACAGGGGGTCATGGGTGAACAGGACTGGGTGAGAGTTAGGATATGGACAGTAGAGTTTTGGGTGAGTTTAAGTTTATAGAGGGTGGAAAATGGGAGGCTGGTCAGGAGATCGTTGGAATAGTCGAGTCTGGCAATAACAAAGGCATGGTTGACGGTTTCAGCAGCAGATGAGCTGAGGCGGGGCGATGTTACAGAGATGGAAGTAGATGGTCCTGGTGATGGAGCGGATATCCTGATTCCCTGACTTGTTAAATATTTTAATAAAATACCAGTTTTGTACAATTAGCAGCAAGCTCAACCACTCCAGCCTGAGACACTATGTTAGACTGAAGATTCAACACCAAATATTCAACACCAAATATAATACCTCGGCAGAAATGGGACCAACATCCTCGCAGGGGGATTTGCTAGTGCTGTTGGGAAGGATTTACACTAGTTTGTTAGGGGGCCGGGAACCTAAGTGTGGGCCCAGAACGGAGAGAAACAAAGCTGGAAGTGCAAGTTAGAAAAGTAGTCAGCAAAACTAGTAGGGAGCAGAAACAAAGGCCAACAGTAAAGAGGGTCAAAGTGCAGCAAAATATTAAACAGGCAAAGTTAAAGGCACTTTATCTAAATGCACGTAGCATTCGCAACAAGGTGGATGAATTAATGAAGTCACTAATAGAAGTAAATGGGTAGGATGTAATTGCCGTTACAGAGACATGGTTGCAGGGTAACCAAAGCTGGGAACTGAATGTTCCAGGGAACTCAACATTTAGGAAGGGCAGACAAAAAGGAGAAAAGGAGGTGGCGTAGCACTGTTAATAAGGGATGAGATCGGTACGGTAGAGATAAAAGATCTTGGCTTGGCAGATAGTGATGTAGAACTGGAATCAGTTTGGGTGGAGCTAAGAAACAGCAAAGGGTGGAAAACATTGGTAGGAGTTGTGTATAGGCCACCAAACAGTAATGGTAATGTAGGGCACAGTATCAATCAAGAGATTAGAAGTGCATGTAACAAGGGCAATACGGTAATCATGGGGGACTTTAATCTACATATTGACTGGGCAAATCAAATTACCACTAATGGTGTGGAGGACAAATTCTTGGAATGCATGTGAGATGGTTTCCTGGATCAGTATGTGGAGGAACCAACCAGGGAACAGGCTATTTTGGATCTGGTACTGTGTAATGAGAAAGGGCTAATCAATAATCTTGTGGTAAAGGGGCCTTTAGGGACAAGTGACCATAATATATGATTGAATTTTACATTAAGTTTGAGAGCGATGTAGTCCAATCTGAAACTAAGGTCTTCAATCTAAACAGAGGAAACTACAAGGTGCAATCAACCACCACCTAGACCGAAGGGTGTGTTGATGCGGGATGGAGGACACAAGCACAGCCACAAGATTGGTCAATGAAATACAGCAGCTAGCTGTTTTATTTTTAGAAAACGGGGAAAAAGGTTCACGTCTGTCAACATCCAATAAATCAGTTTTCTCCAAAAACAATAAGCCAGGGTTGTGGTGTATGTGCCTTTAAGAGCCCCTGTGTACTGTAATGCTGGTAGTGGCCACTCAGGCTATATAAGCCTGTATAGTGTCTTGTATCTGTTAGTTCACCTCCAGACTTTGTTCAGTAAACATCTGTTAAACCAACTCCTGCATTCCGTGTCTCCATTAACACACGGATACAACAGTGGCGACAAATTGGAAACGGACTTACCTGCTGCTGCTTTGTATGATACAGCTACACTGAAAGCCTTGTCCAGTGTTAAATCTTTCTCAGAAAGTAGCCTTTTCTGTGTTCCTTCACTTAAGAGACCGCAGACGAATTTGTCTCGAAGAGAATCTGCCAGTCCTGCCCCAAATTGGCAGTGCTTTGACAGCTTCCTTAATTCGGTGAGGTAATCAGCGTTACTTTCATTCTTGTGCTGATTCCTCCTGAAGAATTTGAATCGTTCCGCTATCAGCAGCGGTGTTGGGTTTAAGTGCTCCTGTAGGGTATCAACAATCTCCTTAAAATTCTTGTCCATCAGTTTGGCTGGAGTGATTAAGTTTCGTAACAGCCCGTATGTCCTTGCGCTCATTAGATTTAGAAGTACCGATGCCTTTTTATCATCCTCTATTTCATTCGCTGTGCAATATACCTCCACTCTTTCCACATAAGTAGGAGCGGTATTATCGCATAGATTCCCTGATGGCTCGGAGCGGCCGATAGCTTTTGCGTCACGCTCATTGAACTCAGCTGAGCGTAACTATGCCCAGATCGACAGGGAAGCACTCAGCCTGGTATGGGGAGTGAAGAAATTCAACCATTACCTACACGGACAAAAATTTACCTTGTTGACTGACCATCAACCCCTCGTCTCCATATTCAACCCTAAAAAGGGTGTTCCCATTATGACAGCGCAAAGGCTACAGAGGTGGTCCCTTTTCCTAGGGGCACACCAATATGACATAGAATACAAAGGATCAAAACAGCATGGAAATGCTGATGGTTTATCGCGTCTACCGTTGCCAACGGTAGAAGAGGCACCTACAGTGGACCCAGTGGAGATGTTCCACTCAACCATAGTGGAATGTCTACCAGTAACAAATTCTACCATTGAAAAGGAAACGAGAAATGACCCGACTCTCTCACGAGTCTACGATTTAACGGTGAAGGGATGGCCAGCACATGGCGAACCACTGTTGCCAGCATTCTCGCAAAGAGGAGAACAGCTGTCAGTGTGCCGAGGAACCTTGATGTGTGGATCCAGAGTGGTGATTCCACCCAAACTCCAGGATAAAGTGCTAAAGGAGCTTCACGAGGGGCATCTGGGTGGAGTGAAAATGAAGAACCTAGCCAGAGCATTTGTGTGGTGGCCAGGTATCGATGGAGACATCGAAGAAATGACCAAGGGCTGTCTAGGATGCCAGAAGGTCCAAAACGCCCCACCACAAGCCCCTCTACATCCATGGGAGTGGCCCTCATCTCCATGGCAAAGGGTACACATCGACTTTGCTGGTCCATTTATGGACTCAATGTTCTTAATCGCGGTTGATGCACACTCCAAGTGGCCGGAGGTAATAAAGATGTCCTCCACCACCACAGAAAAAACCATCACAGTATTAAGGACCATATTTGCCAGGAATGGGCTGCCTGAACAGATCTGTTCGGATAATGGAACGCAATTTGTGTCCAAAGAATTCAGGAAGTTCTTAAAAAACAATGGGGTTAAGCACTACACGTCCGCCCCATACCATCCCGCCACCAATGGATTGGCTGAAAGGTTTGTCCAGACCTTCAAGAAGGCCATGAAGACATAAAAATACAGCATAAGGTAGATAACTTCTTGTTTGCATACAGGAATGCAACACATGTGGTTACAAACCAAACTCCCACCATGATGTTTTTCAATAGAAGACTAAGATGCCGGCTGGATTTGATCAAGCCAAACATCAGAAGGGACGTAGAGAACCGGCAATTTCAAGGCATGAATGAAAGGCCAACTAGAACCTTCCAGACAGGTCAACAAGTTTTGGCCCGGGACTACCATACCGAGAAATAGCAGCCTGGAACTATTTGCACACGACTAGGACCGCTGATGTATACCGTGGACATTGGAGAAAGCATAATAAGGCACCATGCTGACCAGATCATAGAGTCATCCAAAAAGGGACAACCTACACCACAACTCTATATGCCTAATGATGAAGCAGAGATACCTCCGATCCGGTGATACTGGAACCAGATGAACCCGACACTGGCATTCAAGCCGAATCGACCTTGCCTAAAGAACCTACTACACCACCAAAAACTACTACACCACCGCGGCGTTATCCGGACCGAGTCAGGAAGCCTCCAGAGAGACTAACTTATAATTGATTAACTGCAGCAAATGTGTAGATTATTGTTCTTGTAAACATGTTAATTAATGATTACTTAAAAATGTTATGTACTGGTTGTCTAGAAGGGGAGGAATTGTGGTGTATGTGCCTTTAAGAGCCCCTGTGTACTGTAATGCCGGTAGTGGCCACTCGGGCTATATAAGCCTGTATAGTGTCTTGTATCTTTTAGTTCACCTCCAGACTTTGTTCAGTAAACACCTGTTAAACCAACTCCTGCATTCCATGTCTCCATTAACACACGGATACAACAAGGGTTACTTTACCACTGGATCTTTCTCAGCCGGTCCAGGGATCACATCAGGCTCTCAGAACTAAACAATATATTCCACCCGGGCTCAACAGCAGACCTCTCTGTGGCAGCTGCAAGCTGGTCCCCGTCCCTGTCCTGGCTACCTCCACCCTTCACCATTCACCATCCACCATCCACCATCCACCATCCACCATCCACCATTCACCATTCACCATTCACCATTCACCATTCACCATTCACCATTCACCATTCACCATTCACCATTCACCATTCACCATTCACCATTCACCATTCACCATTCACCATCCACCATCCACCATCCACCATTCACCATTCACCATTCACCATTCACCATTCACCATTCACCATCCCCACCATCCACCTCCTCAGGCACTGGCCCTGAAGGGATGCACTAGTTTGCCTTTTGAACTGGTGAGCTAATGGGTAGATTTGCCTCAGGTGTGTTGGAGGTGGGTGTGGCCATCACCTGAATTGGAGTGAGAGGGAGACTTTGTCTCCATCTGGTGGCCACATACTGTCCATCCACCACAAACCGCCCCCATAGCTCACAACGGGTATGAGGGACAAGTTGGCTACGGTAGATTGGGAGACTACACTAAAAGGTATGAAGGTGGACATACAATGGCTAACATTCAAGGAAATAATGCATAATTTGCAACAAACATATATTCCTCTAGGGCATAAAAACCCAAAAGGAAAAGTGATACAACCATGGCTAACAAAAGAAATTAAAGCTAGTATTAAGTCAAAGGAGGAAGCTTATAAAGTTGCCAGAAAAAGTGGTCAGCCTGAGGATTGGGATCTTTTTAGAAATCAGCAAAGGGGGACCAGGAAATTGATAAAGAAAGGGAAAATGGAATATGAGCACAAACTAGCAAAAAATATAAAAGCGGATTGTAAAAGCTTCTATAGGTATGTGAAAAAGAAAAGACTGGAGAAGGTAAATGTAGGTCCTTTACAGTCAGAGACGGGAGAATTTATAATGGGGAATGAGGAAATCGCAGAGAAATTAAATAAATACTTTGTTTCTGTCTTCACGGAGGAAGACACTAAAAACCTCCCAGAAATACAAGAAAACCAAGAGTGTGACGAGAATGAGGAACTTAAAGAAATTATTATTAGTAAAAAAACAGTACTCGCAAAATTAATGGGACTAAAAGTCAACAAATCCCAAGTACCGGATGACCTACGTCCTAGGGTTTTGAAAGTGGTGGCCATTGGAATAGTGGACGCATTGGTTGTCATCTTCCAAAATTCTATAGATTCTGGAACGGTTCTTGCAGATTGGAGGATAGCAAATGTAACCCCGCTATTTAAGAAAGGAGGAAGAGAGAAAACAGGGAACTACAGACCTGTTAGCCTCACATCAGTAGTTGGGAAAATGCTGGAATCTATTATAAAGGATGCAATAACTGGGACTTAGAAACTAATAGTAAGATTGGGCAGAGTCAACATGGATTTATGAAAGGGAAATCCTGTTTGTCAAACCTATTGGAGTTCTTTGAGGATGTAACTAGTGGAGTAGACAAAGGGGAACCGGTAGATGTGGTGTATCTGGATTTTCAGAAGGGCTTCGATAAGTTCCCACACAAGAGGTTGATGAACAAAATTAGGGCACATGGAATTGGGGGTAATATACTAGCATGGATTGAGAATTGGTTAACAGACAGAAAACAAAGAGTAGGGATAAATGGGTCTTTTTCAGTGACTAGTGGGGTACCGCAAGGATCGGTGCTTGGGCCGCAGCTATTCACAATCTATATCAATGATTTGGATGAGGGGACTAAATGTAACATTTCCAAATTTGCTGATGATGCAAAGCTAGGTGGCAGTGTCAGTTGCGAAGAGGATGTGAAGAGGCTTCAAGGGGATCTCGACAGACTCAGTGAGTGGGTGAGAACATGGCAGATGGAATATAATGTGGATAATTGTGAAGTTATCCACTTTGGTAGAAAAAACAGAAAGGCAGAGTATTTCCTAAATGGTGAAAGATTGGGGAATGCAGATGCTCAAAGGCACCTGGGTGTCCTTGTACATGAGTCACTGAAAGTGAATGTGCAGGTACAGCAAGCCATTAGGAAGGCAACTGGTATGCTGGCCTTCATTACAAGAGGATTTGAGTACAGGAGTAAAGAAGTCTTACTCCAATTATATAGGGCCTTGGTGAGACCATACCTGGAATACTGTGTACAAATGCTTTTTTGTCTGTTTTTTGTTTTTCATACAGACCCCAGCATCTGCAACATTTGACCCCTTGTGACCCCACCTCATTGTTCTTTGATGTAATGTTTTCCTGACTAACCTGTTTGGACACCATTCACACCTTTGATTGCTGTGATTATCTCTCTGCCGAGGTGTGATAAATGGCAGTTAGAAAGATTACCTGTAATCATCTGGCATTATTCTCTGACTATATAAGCTGTGTTTTTATGCATCTCTCCACTTCACCTGACGAAGGAGCAGCGCTCCGAAAGCTTGTGATTTCAAATAAAACTGTTGGACTATAACCTGGTGTTGTGTGACTTCTTACATTTGTCCACCCCAGTCCAACACCGGCATCTCCACACCATTACAATTTTGGTCTCCTTACCTAAGGAAGGATATACTTGCCACAGAGGGAGTGCAACGAAGGTTCATGAGATTGATTCCTGGGATGGCAGGACTGTCGTATGAGAAAAGATTGAGTAAACTAGGCCTGTATTCTCTTGAATTCAGAAGAATGAGAGGGGATCTCATTGAAGCATACAAAATTATTACAGGGCTTGATAGGGTGGATGCTGGGAGAATGTTTCCCTTGGCTGGGGAGTCTAGAACCAGGGGCCTCAGCCTCAGGATAAAGGGTAGGCCATTCAGGACTGAGATGAGAAGAAATTTCTTCACACAGAGGGTGGTGAATCTTTGGAATTCTCTACCCCAGAGGGCTGTGGAGGCTCAGTCATTGGGTATATTCAAAACAGAAGTCGACAGATTTCTGACTAGTAAGGACATCAAGGGATATGGCGATAGGGCCGGTGAATGGAGTTGAGGCAGAAGATTGGCAATGATCTCATTGAATGGCAGAGCAGGCTCGAGGGGCCGAATGGCCTACTCCTGCTCCTATTTCTTATGTTCTTATAACATTTTGCCCATAACAATTGAATGTATGTTATTTGTAATTGAAAAGCCCCCCTTGAGTTCACTGTGACAAAGCAGATGGAGTCTTGACAAAGGGTTTCGACCCGAAACGTTGGCTCTATTTCTCTCTCCACGGATGTTGCCTGGCCTGCTGAGTTTTTCCAGCATTTTTTGTTGTTATTTCAGATGGAGACTTGCCTGGGCCATTTGACCAGTTTCTGATTGAGATAATTACACATTGGATTATATATATTCACAATAATTTTACACTGAAACTAGCAACACATCAGAAGGTATTTTTAAATCCATAAATTATACCCAGTTTGTGCTGGTATATTGTGTTATACATTTCCACTTTTTTTTAATCATCAGATTTCTGCCCTACTTACCTGAAGGCATTGAATCCCTTACTGGGGATGGGGAGGCAGTTCCATGGGCAGCGGTCAGCCGGTGGTGCCTCCCCACAAGTCAAACAAAACGCCTGCAACTGCTGGCAATTGCAATGCAAGAAAAGAAACAATGTCACATCCAAATAAACACTCACATTGGTGAGATAATTAACTTTTTATTTCCAAAAGTCCTCTGCAGCATTCTGGTCAAGGAATAACAAAAGTAACACGAGAGCAGTGCAATTGCGATAATGTGCTTTCTCCCAACCGGGGCACCATCTAGTATTCAGTTAACAATTTGCAAGTACCAAACATCAGAAAGGAAATGCAAAAAGCAAAATACTGCGGGTGCTGGAAATCTGAAATAAAAACAGAAAATGCTGGAAATACTCAGCCGGTCAGGCAGCATCTGTGGCGAGAGAAACAGAGTTAACGTTTCAGGTCGATGTTCTGACGAAGGGTCATCGACCTGGAACGTTAACTCTGTTTCTCTCTCCACAGATGCTGCCTGACCTGCTGAGTATTTCCAGCATTTCCTGTTTTCATTTCAGAAAAGGAAATACACAGTGAGCATCTAAAATAGAGAAAAGATGGACAGGGTTAATGTTTTGTGTGGGACCCTTTGTCAGAACTGGAAGCTGGAAGATAAGCGAGGCCCCTTACAGGACTGAGCAAACTGCATTTATATAGAAGACGCTGGAAAAACTCAGCAGGCCAGGCAACATCCGTGGAGAGAGAAACAGAGTCAACGTTTCGGGTCGAAACCCTTCGTCAGGACTGAGAAAAAAAGGCAGGAAATGAAACAAAAGGCAGTTTGGGGGCTGGGAAATGGGGGAGGGGATGAAAGAAGAGACATTAAGAGATATTCAAGGTGAGACGAGATGGTAATAGGACAGGTAATAGGTCCAGGGCCCCAGACACCCCTTCCAGGTGAAACAGTGATTTACTTGTACTTCTTGCAATCTAGTATACTGTATTCGCTGCTCACGATGTGGTCTCCTCTACATTGGGGAGATCAAACGCAGATTGGGTGACCGCTTTGCGGAACACTGCCGTTCAGTCCGTAAGGGGGACCCCGAGCTCCCGGTCACCTCTCATTTCAATTCACCGCTCCATTCCCACTCGGACCTCACCGTCTGCAGCCTCTTGCATTGTTCCACGGAAGCTCAGCGTAAGCTCGAGGAACAGCACCTCATCTTCCGATTAGGCACTTTACAGCTTTCCGGACTCAATATCGAGTTCAACAATTTCAGATCATAACCTCGGCCCTTATTATATTTTTATATTTTTTATCCACACTTTCGGTTTGTGCCTTCTCCTTTCTCTCCCACATGGCAGCTGTCTCTCACTCTGCCAGCGCATTTCACACTTCATCTAGAGCCATTGTTTGTTTCTTTACCTGTCCTATTACCATCTCGTCTCACCTTGAATATCTCTTAATGTCTCTTCTTTCATCCCCTCCCCCATTTCCCAGCCCCCAAACTGCCTTTTAATCTGTTTCATTTCCTGCCTTTTTTCTCAGTCCTGACGAAGGGTTTTGACCTGAAACGTTAACTCTGTTTCTCTCTCCACGGATGTTGCCTGGCCTGCTGAGTTTTTCCAGCATTTTCTGTTATTATTTCGGATTTCCAGCATCCGCAGTATTTTGCTATTGCATTTATATAGCACCTTTAATGTAGTAAAATGGCCCAAGGCACTTCACAGGAGCGTTATCAGACAGTCGTTGAAGTAAAAGTAAGGTCTCTAGTTTAGAGTAAGTAGTGTTTAAAGTGAAGTAAGGTCCCTAGTGTATTTAATATTCTTTAATTTAAAGGAAGTAAAGGGAGTAAGTTAAGGGTAGGACATGGCAGGGCAGCTTGGCAGCGTGGAGTACTCCTCCTGTGCTATGTGGGAAATCAGGGACACTTTCAGTGTCCAGGGCGAACACATGTGCAGGAAGTGTCTCCAGCTGCAGCTACTTGAAATCCGCGTTTCGGAGCTGGAGCTGCGGCTGGAGTCACAGTGGAGCATGCGCGAAGCTGAGATATTCGTGGATAGCACGTTTAACGAGGTGGTCACACCGCAGGTAGAGAGTGCACAGGCAGACAGGGAATGGGTGACCACCAGACAGAGAAAAAGAACTAGAAAGGTAGTGCAGGAGTCCCCTGAGTCCACCTCCCTCTCCAACAGATTTTCCGTTTTGGATACCGCTGGAGGAGATGGTTTCTCAGGGGAATGCAGCAAGAGCCAAGTCCGTGGCACTACGAGCGGCTCAGCTGCACAGGAGGGGAGGAAAAACAGTGGGAGAGCAATAGTGATGGGGGATTCTATCGTAAGGGGAACAGATAGACGTTTCTGTGGTCGCAGACGTGACTCCAGGATGGTATGTTGCCTCTCTGGTGCCAGGGTCAAGGATGTCACTGAACGGCTGCAGGGCATTCTGAAGGGGGAGGGCAAACAGTCAGAGCTCGTGGTTCACATTGGTACCAACAACATGGGTAGAAAGAGGGATGAGGTCCTGCAACAAGAATTTAGGGAGCTAGGTAGCAGATTAAAAAGCAGGACCTCAAAGGTTGTAATCTCTGGATTACTCCCGGTGCCACGTGCTAGTGAGTATAGGAATAGGAGGATAGAGCAGATGAATGCGTGGCTAAAGAGTTGGTGCAGGAGGGAGGGCTTTAGTTTCCTGGATCACTGGGTCTGCTTCTTGGGAAGGTGGGACCTGTACAAGTCGGACGGTTTGGACCTGAACCGGAACGGGACCAACATCCTTGTACAGAGGTTTGCTAGTGCTGTTGGGGGGGTTTAAACTAACTTGGCAGGGGGATGGGATACGGAGTGGAGCTATAGTAGGGGGTGATGCACAGCCAAATATAGAAGAAAAAACAAGTCAGTCTGGAAGGCAGAGCAAATATGTAACGGCACAAGGGAGTATGGCAAGGCTGGATGGCATTTATTTTAATGCAAGGAGTCTTGCGAGTAAGGCAGATGAATTGAAGTTGTTGATGAACACATGGGAATATATTATTGCTATCACAGAGACATGGTTGAGGGAGGGGCAGGATTGGCAGCTCAATATTCCGGGGTATAGAATCTTCAGGCGAGACAGAGGGGGTGTAAAAGAGGAGGGGGTGTCACAATATTAATCAAGGAGTCAATTACTGCTGTAAGGAGGTATGATATCTTAGCAGATTCCTCTAATGAGGCCATATGAGTAGAACTTAAAAACAAAAAGGGGGCAAGCACATTGCTGGGAGTGTACTATAGGCCCCCAGTCAGGGGGAGATAGAGGAACAGATATGTAGGCAAATCTCAGAGAAGTGTAGAAATAATAGTAGGGGATTTCAACTTCCCCAATATTAACTGGGATAGTCAGAGTGTGAAAGGCTTAGAGGGTGCGGAATTCTTAACGTGCATCCAGGAGAGCTTTTTGAGCCAGCATGTAGAAAGTCCTACAAGAGAGGGGGCGGTACTGGACCTAATTCTAAGGAAAGTAGCCGGGCAAGTGGTAGAAGTGTCAGTAGGAGAGCATTTTGGTGACAGTGACCATAGTTCGGTGAGATTTAAGGTAGTCATGGAAAAGGACAAAGATGGACCGGAAATAAAGGTTCTAAATTGGGGGAAGGCCGATTTTAATATGATACGGCAGGATCTGGCCAAAGTGGATTGGGATAAGCTACTTGTAGGAAAATCCACATCAGAGCAGTGGGAGTCTTTCAGAAAGGAAAGAGAGAGAGTACAACGCCAACATGTTCCCGTAAAGGTCAAGGGTGGGACCAACGAACCTTGGATGTCAAGGGATATACAAGAATGGATTAGGAAAAAAAAGGGAGGCTTTTGGCAGATACAAAGGACTAAAAACAGTGGAAGCCCTAGAGGAGTATAGAAAGTGCAAGGGGGTACTTAAAAAAGAAATTAGGAGAGCGAAGAGGGGGCATGAAAAAACACTGGCAGGCAAAATAAAGGAAAATCCCAAGGTGTTTTATTATTAAGGGCAAGAGGATAACCAGGGAAAGAATAGGACCCATTAGGGACCAAAGTGGCAATCTGTGTGTAAAGCTAGAAGATGTAGGTGAGGTTTTAAAATAGTGTTCACTATGGAGAAGGACGATGTAGGCATAGAAATCAGGCAGGGCGATTGTGATATACTTGAACAAATTAGCATCAAGAGGGAGGAGGTACTCGTGGTTTTAGCGGGCTTAAAAGTGGATAAATCCCCAGGCCCAGATGAGACATATCCCAGGCTGCTGAGTGAGGCAAGGGAGGAGATTGCAGGGGCTCTGACACAAATTTTCAGAACCTCTCTGGCCACAGGGGAGGTGCCAGAGGACTGGAGGACAGCTAATGTACTACCATTATTCAAGAAGGGTAGTAGGGATAAACCAGGGAATTACAGGCCAGTGAGCCTAACATCAGTGGTAGGGAAATTATTGGAAAACATTCTGAGGGACAGAATTAGTCTCCACTTGGAGAGGCAAGGATTAATCAAGGATAGTCAGCATGGCTTTGTCAGGGGGAGATGATGTCTAACCAATTTGATTGAATTTTTCGAGGGGGTGACTAGGTGTGTGGATGAAGGTAGTGCAGTTGATGTAGTCTACATGGACTTCAGTAAGGCTTTTGACAAAGTCCTGCATGGGAGATTGGTCAAGAAGGTAAGAGCCCATGGGATCCAGGGCAATTTGGCACATTGGATCCAAAATTGGCTTAGTGGCAGGAGGCAGAGGGTGATTGTTGTGTATGTACCTTTAAGGGGAGAACTACTTTTTACAGCTCCTGTATACTGTAGTACCGGCAGTGACCACACCTGTATATAAACCCTGAGTAGGGATCTGTACGTTTAGTTTTAGAGTAACCCTCATCCAGTAAATACCTGTTGATTGTTCCTGCAGTCTCGTGTCTAGTTATTGAAGGACACACAACGTCAAAAATACACGGATTTAACAGTGGCGACGAGGCAGATTCGAACCTACCTGCAACTCTGCATTACCTCCCAGGGATTCGCTCCTGGAGAACAGTGGAAGAAAGTTGAGGCCAGAAGCACAGGCGTCGACCATGAGCAACCGCCCAGTCATCCAGCAGAGATTGAGCATCGCAGGGGAGGCTGTTGAGAGCTGGGCTTGGTTCTCCAGTCAAGGTGGTCCAGCAAAACGGGCTGGCAACAGGTACGGCGCAGACCCTTCCCGGACAGCGGCGGCTAGAGCCAACCGACGGCACAGAAAAGGCCGAGCAGCGTCGACGGGAGAAGAGAGAGGGTAGAGCGCACAGGGCGCAGCCGGTGTTCAGGACCGAGCGGCGTCGACAGGAGAAGAGAGAGGGTAGAGCGCACAGGGCGCAGCCAGTGTTCAGGACCGAACGGCATCGACGGGAGAAGAGAGAGAGGCGCGCAAGAAAACGCGCAGAGCGCAGCCGGTGTTCAAGGGACGAGCAGCGTCAGCGGGGAAGAAAGGGAAACGCGCAGAGCGCAGCCGGTGTTCAAGGGCCGAGCAGCTGCAGCGGAGAAGAAGGGAGAGTGCGGGAAACGCCATTTTGAGCCGCAGCGGAGAAGGGAGAGCGCGGGCAAACGCCATTTTGAGCCGCAGCGGAGAAGGGAGAGCGCGGGAAAACGCCATTTTGAGCCGCAGCGGAGAAGGGAAGCGCGGGAAAACGCCATTTTGAGCCAGTCTAACCACACCCAGGGATGCCGAAGAGTGGCAGTATCACAGCATTCGACAATGAAGTTGAAGATTGGACGACATATGTCGAACGCATAGAAGTGTACTGCAAGGCGAATGAAGTGCCAGATGAGAGGAAAGCGCTGGTATTGTTGAATTCCATGGGTGCAAAAACGTATGGCTTACTGCGAAACCTAGTAACCCCAGAGAAGCCAGTGGACAAGGATTTTGGAAACATAGTGTCAACCCGACAGAACCACTTAAACCCCACACTGCTGCTGATAGCAGAAAGATTTAATTTTCACAAAAGGAACCAGCATAAAGATGAAAGTAATGCTGAGTATTTAACGGAACTGCGTAAGCTATCGAAACACTGCCAGTTTGGAGCGGGACTGGCAGATACTTTAAGGGACAAGTTTGTGTGTGGGCTTCAAAGTGAAGGAACCCAGAAACGGCTTTTATCTGAAAAGGACCTTACGCTGGAAAAGGCTTTCAGCATGGCAGTATCACACGAAGCAGCCGCACGGGGCGCTGCAGAGATACAACGGAGACCGCAAGAATATGGCACAAATGAAATGTCATACGGAACAGTGAAGTGTTATCACTGCGGCAGAACAACACACGACCATAATGATTGCTGGTTTAAGGACAAAGTGTGCAGACAGTGTGGAAAAGTAGGACACATAGCAAGAGTCTGCAGGTCGGGAAAGAAAACCAGCAGCAAGAAATCTCCACAGGAGAAGTACAAGAAGGTACATAAGGTGACGGAGAGTAGTTCAGACGAACAGAAAAGTGATACAGACTCCGGAAGCAAGGAGCTGGGTTGTCTGAAACTACATAAGGTGATCCAAACGGAGGATCATCAAACTATCTGGGTCACGCTCAAGATAGCTGGAGTCCAAGTGAAAATGGAATTGGACACAGGATCAGCCCTAACAGTCATAAACCGAAGGGACTACAAGCGGCTATTCTCGCATATACCCTTGAGAGATACAGAGATTGTCTTGAAGACGTACACGGGGCAAAAAGTCTACCCCAAAGGAAAAATAAGGGTGAACGTTGTATATAAGGGTAAGGAAACACCAAAAATGGACCTATATGTATTGCCAGATGGAGGACCACCACTACTAGGACGTGAATGGATCCGGAAGATACAGCTAGATTGGCATTCCAAACAAGCACTGACTGTGGATGCCAAAAAGGATGACGACGCCACACCTGGACGACTGTCAAAAATGCTAACTGACGCACAAGAAGTGTTCCAGGGGGGACTTGGAACACTAAAAGGCAGAACAGCGACGATCAAAATAGAGGAAAATGCAAACCCAAAGTTTTTTAAGGCCAGACCGGTGCCTTATGCGATCCGCCCAGCCGTCGAAGCAGAGCTGGAAGGTTTGGAACGTTCAGGAGTACTGTCCAAAGTGGACTGGAGCGAGTGGGCCACACCCATCGTTCCTGTAATGAAGAGGTCGTTGAGTAATACGCCTGGGGAACCAAAGAAGGTCCGCATCTGTGGGGATTTTAAGGTGACAGTGAACCCAGTCCTTCACACGGTACAATATCCGCTTCCGCGGATTGAAGATATTTTCGCCTCGCTATCTGGAGGGAAACGCTTCACTAAGATTGATCTGGCCCAGGCGTACCTGCAAATGGAGGTAGAAGAAGCCTCGAAACAGTACCTCACGATCAACACTCATAAAGGTCTCTACCAATACAACCGGCTGGTGTTCGGGGTAGCATCAGCTCCGGCTATTTGGCAAAGGGCAATGGATCAAGTCCTGCAAGGGATTCCAAGGACCCAGTGTTATTTGGACGACATCCTGGTCACGGGCGAAAATGACAGTGCTCACCTTGCCAACCTGGAGCAGGTGCTCACTAGATTGAAGGAATATGGGCTCCGAGCAAATCGCCACAAATGCGAGTTTTTCCAGAAACAGATCTCGTATTGTGGCCACGTTATTGATGAAGAGGGGTTACATAAGTCCCCTGAAAAGATTGAGGCAGTAGTCACGGCTCCAGCACCAGAAAATGTGTCGCAACTGAGGTCATTCCTCGGGCTGGTGAACTACTACCATAAGTTCTTGCCGAATTTGTCTACAGTACTACACCCACTGAACACCCTACTGCAAACGGGGGTACCATGGAAGTGGAATGACGAATGTAAACGAGCTTTCCAGAAGTGCAAAGAATTGATCACATCAAAAGAGGTGTTGGCTCATTTCAACCCAGCACTACCCATTCGGTTGGCGTGTGATGCATCACCCTATGGCATTGGAGTGGTGCTGTCGCACAAGTTCCCGGACGGCTCGGAAAGGCCGGTAGCCTTTGCATCTCGGTCACTAACCTCAGCCGAGCGTAACTACGCCCAGATTGACAGGGAGGCCCTCAGCCTAGTGTGGGGAGTGAAAAAGTTCAACCACTATCTGCACGGGCAGAAGTTCACCTTGCTGACGGACCACCAACCACTTGTCCCCATCTTTAATCCAAAGAAGGGCGTGCCGGTGATGACTGTGCAACGGCTACAAAGATGGTCGCTTTTTCTAGGGGTGAACCAATATGAAATCGAGTATAAGGGCACGAAACAGCATGGAAACGCTGATGGGCTATCACGCCTGCCACTGCCTACTGCGGAGGAAGCACCA
Organism: Somniosus microcephalus; assembly: GCF_052327205.1. Taxonomy (NCBI): domain Eukaryota; kingdom Metazoa; phylum Chordata; class Chondrichthyes; order Squaliformes; family Somniosidae; genus Somniosus; species Somniosus microcephalus. The sequence continues at coordinate 9,439,947 of NC_140991.1, read as the reverse complement.
GCAGTGGACCCTGTCGAAATGTTTCATTCGACTGTAATTGAACGCTTGCCAGTAACTAACGCCGATATAGAGGAGACCCGAAATGACCTGACACTGTCTCGGGTATATGACTTGACGGTGAAGGGATGGCCAACACATGGCGACTCACTGTTGCCAGCATTCTCATCCAGAAGAGAACAGCTGTCAGTATGCCAGGGGACCTTGATGTGTGGATCCCGAGTGGTAATTCCACCCAAGTTAAGGGAGAGAGTGCTCAATGAGCTTCACGAAGGCCATCTGGGAGGGGTGAAAATGAAAAGCCTTGCTAGGGCTTATGTGTGGTGGCCGGGGATCGATCAGCAAATCGAGGACCTGACAAAGAGCTGCTCAGGATGCCAGAAGGTCCAAAATGCACCACCACATGCCCCTCTACACCCATGGGAGTGGCCCTCATCTCCATGGCAACGGGTGCATATTGACTTTGCTGGTCCATTCATGGACTCAATGTTTCTAATAGCCGTGGATGCGCACTAGAAATGGCCTGAGGTGATCAAAATGTCGTCCGCCACCACGGAGAAAACTATTGCAGTCCTACGGACCATATTTGCCAGGAACGGCTTGCCAGAGCAGATTTGCTCTGATAATGGACCACAGTTTGTGTCCGAAGAGTTTCGAAGATTCATGAAAAGGAATGGGGTAAGGCATTACACATCCGCCCCGTATCATCCAGCCACAAATGGATTGGCTGAGAGGTTCGTACAAACCTTTAAGAAAGCAGTAAGTGCCATGTGCGATGACGACATTCCACTGCAGCATAAGGTGGACAATTTCCTGTTAGCCTACAGAAATGCGACACATGCAGTCACCAACCAGACCCCGGCCATGATGTTCTTTAACCGAAGGTTGAGATCCCGTCTGGATTTGCTCAGACCAAATGTACGAAGAGATGTTGAGAATAAGCAATTCCAGCACATCAATGAGAGGCCGACAAGGAGCTTCAATGTAGGGCAACCAGTCTTGGCCCGCGACTACCGAACAGAGAAATGGCAACCAGGAACGATATGCACACGGCAAGGGCCATTAATGTACACAGTGGATGTTGGGGAGAACATTGTGAGACGCCGTGTCGACCAGATCCTAGAGTCACAGGAACGAGTCAACCCCATGCCTCGCGCACCTGGTGATGAACCCGACATACAGGTAGCATCTACCCCAGAAACAGTAGCATCGGAAGCTGATGAACCAACTGACGACAAGGGCCTCCGCACCACGAGCAAGACATTCAGGAAAGGCGCTATCCAGAAAGGATCAGGAAGCCGCCCCAAAGACTGAATTTATAAATGGACTATTTTCAGTTAATGTGCATGTTAAAAGTGTTAATTGTTAAATGAATGTTATGGTACTGTCAATCTAAAAGGGGAGGAATTGTTGTGTTTGTACCTTTAAGGGGAGAACTACTTTTTACAGCTCCTGTATACTGTAGTGCCGGCAGTGACCACACCTGTATATAAACCCTGAGTAGGGATCTGTACGTTTAGTTTTAGAGTAACCCTCATCCAGTAAATACCTGTTGATTGTTCCTGCAGTCTCGTGTCTAGTTATTGAAGGACACACAACGTCAAAAATACACGGATCTAACAGTGATGGTCGAAGGATGTTTTTGTGACTGGAAGCCTGTGTCCAGTGGTGTACCGCAGGGATCGTGCTGGGTCTGTTGCTGTTTGTAGTGTACATTAATGATTTAGATATGAATGTAGGAGGTATGATCAGTAAGTTCGCAGATGACACGAAAATTGGTGGGGTGGTAAATAGCGAGGAGGGAAGCCTCAGGCTACAGGATGAAATAGACGGGTTGGTCAGATGGGCAGAACAGTGGCAAATGGAATTTAACCCTGAAAAGTGTGAGGTGATGCATTTTGGGAGGACTAACAAGGCAAGGGAATACACAATGAATGGTAGGACCCCAGTGATATACCTATCAATTTATCCAATGAAAAGCGACGAGTTAAGAAAGTAACTATAGGTTTTTATTGGCGAAATAACAGAGCCCACCCTCGTGGGTGATCGGATCCAACAAGGAGGAATACCAGCCAGTCGACCACCTTTATACCTGGGCAAGTAGGTGGAGCCGTGGGCGGAGTCAGCAGTGGTCAGCCCAGGTATAACAGCGTGACAAGAGGCGACCTCGTATAGTGATACAACAGTGTGAACAGTGATAACCATAGAGTAACGATATAACAGTGATAACTATAGTGTAACGATAGTGAACGATAAAAGTGGTTTACCACATTCACCCCTTGTTTAGATTTGAGTCCGGTGGGGTGAAGTGTACTACCAGTTCTGGTATGTCAGTCTGTCCGGAGGCCTCGTAAGCCTTTCTGATCGTCGCAGCGGCGGTGTTGCATTATCCGGTGTTAATGCTGGTGTCTGCGTGGTCGGCGAAGGCTCGTGGGGTTCTGGCATGCCGTCTACCTCGGGTGGCATTGGGGGGGTGGTGGGGGGGGGGGTAACGGTGGTGTCTCAGGAGTGCCCGAGGGTGCGAGGTCTCGTAAGGAGACTGTGTCCTCCCGCCCGTCTGGGTATGCCACATAGGCGTACTGGGGGTTGGCGTGCAGGAGGTTCACCCTCTCGACCAGGGAGTCCGTTTTATGGGCCCTCACGTGCTTTCGCAGCAGGACGGGCCCCGGAGAGGTCAGCCAGGTTGGTAGCGTGGTTCCTGTAGTCGACTTCCTGGGGAAAACAAACATTCGTTCATGGGGGGTGGCGTTAATGGCCGTGCACAGTAGTGACCGGATGGAATGCAGCGCTGCCGGGAGGACTTCCTGCCAGCGGGAAGTTGGGAGGCCCTTAGACTTTAAGGCTAAGAGGACGGCCTTCCATACCGTCGCGTTCTCTCTTTCCACCTGCCCGTTCCCTCGGGGGTTGTAGCTGGTGGTCCTGCTTGCAGCAATACCTCTCGCTAGTAGGAACTGACGGAGTTCCTCGCTCATGAAGGAGGAGCCCCGGTCACTATGTATATAGTTTGGGAACCCGAACAAGGCGAAGAGGTCGTTCAGGCATTTAATGACCGTGGTACTGGTCATGTCTGGGCAGGGGAAGGCAAAGGGGAAACGGGAGTACTCATCAACAATGTTGAGGAAGTACACATTGCGGTCAGAGGACGGGAGGGGCCCCTTAAAGTCGATGCTCAGGCGCTCGAAGGGGCGGGTGGCCTTGATCAGGCTTGCTTTGTCTGGCCTAAAGAAGTGCGGTTTGCACTCGGCACAGGTCTGGCAGTTCCTGGTCATGGTCCTGACCTCCTCGATGGAGTAGGGCAGGTTGCGGGCCTTAATGAAGTGGTAAAGTCTGGTGACTCCGGGGTGGCAGAGGTCGTTGTGGAGGGTCTGAAGTCTATCAATTTGCGCGCTGGCGCATGTAATTCGTGAAAGAGCATCAGGGGGTTCGTTCAGCTTACCTGGCCGGTACAAGATATCATAATCATAGGTGGAGAGCTCGATTCTCCACCTCAAGATCTTGTCATTCTTGATTTTGCCCCTCAGCTTGTTATTAAACATAAAAGCGACCGAACGCTGGTCGGTGAGGAGGGTAAATCGTTTGCCTGCCAGGTAATGCCTCCAGCGTCGTACCGCCTCCACAATCGCCTGGGCCTCCTTCTCGACCAACGAGTGTCGGATCTCAGGGCCCTGTAGGGTCCTTGAGAAGAAGGCCACCGGTCTCCCCTCCTGGTTAAGGGTAGCGGCTAGGGCGAAGTCGGATGCATCGCTCTCCACTTGGAAGGGGATGGACTCATCCACTGCGTGCATTGTGGCCTTGGCAATGTCTCCCTTAATGAGGGAGAAGGCTGCGCACGCTTCCTCCGTAAGGGGGAAGGATGTGGACTTCATGAGGGGTCTGGCTTTGTCCGCATAATTGGGCACCCATTGGGCATAGTAGGCGAAGAGCCCCAGGGTTCTCTTTAGAGCCTTTGGACAGAGGGGGAGGGGTAGCTCCATGAGGGGGCGCATTCTTTCGGGGTCGGGGCCGATGACTCCGTTCTCTACTACACAGCCGAGGATGGCAAGGTGCGAGGTGTTAAACACACATTTCTCCTTATTGTAGGTGAGGTTCAGCCGTTGGGCCGTACGGAGGAATCTCTCCAGATTAACATCATGGTCCTGCCGGTCGCGGCCGCAGATGGTGACGTTATCTAGGTAGGGGAACGTGGCGTGCAGCCCGTTCTGGTCAACCATCCGGTCCATCTCCCTTTGGAAGACCGAAACCCCGTTGGTGACGCCGAAGGGGACCCTAAGGAAGTGGTAGAGGCGGCCATTCGCCTCGAAGGCGGTATACTGGCGGTCCTCAGGGCGGATAGGGAGTTGGTGGTAGGCCGACTTAAGGTCGATGGTCGAGAATACTCGGTATTGTGCGATCTGATTGACCATATCAGATATGCGGGGAAGGGGGTATGCATCCAGCTGGGTGTACCTGTTTATGGTCTGGCTGTAGTCGATGACCAGGCGGTTTTTATTGCCGGTCTTAACGACCACGACCTGGGCACGCCAGGGGCTGGTGCTCCCCTCGATGATGCCCTCCTTCAGGAGACGCTGCACCTCGGAGCTAATGAAAGCTCTGTCCCCGGCGCTGTACCGCCTGCTCTTGGTAGCGACAGGTTTGCAGTCGGGGGTGAGGTTGGCGAACAGGGAAGGTGGCGGGACCTTGAGGGTGGATAGGCCGCAGGTATTACGCAGTGGGCGGTTTAAAATCTGTTGGTTGTCGACTGTGAGTGGGGGGAGGGGTCCGCCGTATGCTAGCGTGACGCTTTGGAGGTGGGATTGGAAGTCGACCTAGTAGGACAGCAGCGCATAGCTGGGGCAGGACGAGGAGTTTAAAATTTTTATACTCCGTGCCCTTAACCGACAGGGTCACAACACAGTAGCCGCTGATGTCTGTGGCGTGGGACCTCGATGCCATCGAGATCCGGTTGCGCGTTGGCCGGACCGTGAGGGAGTAGTGGCTCACCGTGTCTGGGTGGATGAAACTCTCTGTGCTTCCGCTGTCGAACAGGCAGGTCGTGGCGTGGCCGTTTACTTTGATGTCCATCATGGACTTGGACAGGTGGTGCGGGCGGGCTTGGTCCAGTGTGACGGAGGCTAGTGTATAGCTGAGCGAGTTGCTGTCGTCTGCGGGTGAGGCGGTGGTCGGGTCTGGAGGCACGGTGGCGGTCGAGCATGGTGGGTAAAATGGCGGCGCCCACGAGGTTGGACAAAATGGCGGAGAAGATGGCTGCCCCCACAACTCACATGAGGCACTGCTGGTGTCGGTTGCCTGGATCAAAGATGGCCGCCCCCATGGCTCACATGTGGGGATGCTGGCCTCTGTGGCCTTGATGGAAGATGGCCGCCCCCACAGCTCGCATGAGGCACTGCTGGCCTCTGTTGATCTCCCTCTGCAGGCCTTTGCAAAGTGGCCTTTCTTCAGGCAGCTCAAGCAGGTCGTGTTTCTGGCTGGGCAGCGCGCCCTCGGGTGTTTCGCCTGGCCGCAGAAGAAGCAGCCGGCGGCCCGATCGCGGGGGTCCGATGTCGCAGCCGGTACCGGGGGTGGCGGTCCCGATCGGGTCCGGGACGCCGATGCTGAGGTAGGTCCCAGGGGGGGTGCTGCGGGGGGTATTGCGGTCGGGGTCGGTCCCGAGTCCCAGGGTCGCAAATTACAGTACCTGGAATATGCCTCGAGGTCCCGATGGGCCACTTCTAGGGAGCGAGCGAGGGCTGCAGCTTTGTCCAGGTCGAGGTCCTTTGCTTCAAGCAGTCTTTGCCGTGAGTAGTCGGACCGCAGGCCTTTCACGAAGGCATCGCGGACATTGTCTTCAGTATTTTCTGCCGCCGTTACCGCTTTAAAGTTACAGTCCCTGCCGAGTGCTTGTAGTGCCTGTAAAAATTCATCTACAGACTCTCCTGGTTGTTGCGGGCGGGATCTTAGGAGGTGTCTGGCATGCATGGAATTTACCGGGCTCTGGTACTGTCGTTTCAGCCGGTTGATGGCGTCCTCGTATGTTTTAAGGTCCCAGATGAGTGCGAATACTTTAGGGCTCACTTGGGCGGTCAGAACTCTTAGCTTGGATTTCTGAGGCACGCCGGATTCTCCCAGGTAGGACTCGAAACAGCTCAGCCAGTGTTCGAAGTCGAGGGCTGAGTTTGCTGCCTGTGGGTTTAGATCCAGGTACGGTGGTCGGAGGGCTCGCAGCCAAGCCGGCTGCTGTGGCTGTTGTAGCTGGGCGTCTGGCTGGTCGTTTGGCTGCTCGTCTGGCTGCTCGAGTAACGACATTTTAAAATTTAGGCAATAAAATTGATATACCTATCAATTTATCCAATGAAAAGTGACGAGTTAAGAAAGTAACTATAGGTTTTTATTGGCTAAATAACAGAGCCCACCCTCGTGGGTGATCGGATCCAACAAGGAGGAATACCAGCCAGTCGACCACCTTTATACCTGGGCAGGTAGGTGGAGCCATGGGCGGAGTCAGCAGTGGTCAGCCCAGGTATAACAGCGTGACAAGAGGCGACCTCGTATAGTGATACAACAGTGTGAACAGTGATAACCATAGAGTAACGATATAACAGTGATAACTATAGTGTAACGATAGTGAACGATAAAAGTGGTTTACCACACCCAGGAAGGACAGAGGATCCTTGGTGTGCATGTACATAGATCCCTGAAGGCAGCAGGACAGGTAGATAAGGTGGTTAAAAAGGCATATGGGATACTTATATTCTATGCCTCGGCTAATGAAGGCAAGAGCAGGGAGGTTATGATGGAGCTGTACAAAATGCTAGTTAGGCCACAGCTGGAATACTGTGTGCAGTTCTGGTCACCACACTATAGGAAGGATGTGATTGCATTGGAGAGGGTGCAGAGGAGATTCACCAGGATGTTACCTGGGCTGGAGCGCTTCAGCTATGAAGAGACTGGACAGGCTGGGGTTGTTTTCCTTAGAGCAGAGAAGGCTGAGGGGGGACCTGATTGAGGTGTACAAAATTATGAGGGGCATAGATAGGAAGGAACATTTCCCCTTAGTAGAGGGGTCAATAGCCAGGGGGCACAGTTTCAAGGTAAGGGGCAGGAGGTTTAGAGGGGATTTGAGGAAAAACATTGTCACCCTAAGGGTGGTTGGAATCTGGAACTCACTACCTGAAAGGATGGTAGAGGCAGGAACCCTCACAAGAAGCATTTAGATGAGCACTTGAAACGCCATAGCATACAAGGCTACGGACCAAGTGCTGGAAAATGGGATTGGAATAGATAGGGCTTGATGGCCGGCGTGGACACGATGGGCCGAAGGGCCTCTTTCTGTGCTGTATAACTCTATGACTCTATGGCCTAGAAATTCAGTTGCTTGCGCCACCAGTTTGCGCCCAAAGAGGCTACTCAGAGGCTTTAGCGCCACTGGCCACAACCACCGCGATATTTAGCGGGACACTAATGGCGGCGTTAGCCTGTAGCGCTGCGCCGCCACCGATGACGTCATCGGTGTGCGCAGCGCCCCGCTACTGCCCCAAGCGCCATATTAGGTCGCGCCCGCCTCTTCTGCGCCGGCCGCAAATAGCGACCGGTACACAGGGGCCTACCTGTGGCGGTAGTGGGGCGAGTTAAGGTGGAGGTGCAGCCGGCCACTTTTTTGGCGGCCGCCTGCCCGCACCTCCGTCCCCGGCCTCCTACACCCCCCCCCCCCCCACCCCCGCGGCATTGCCGGCTGTTTCCCAAGAGCCCGGCACTTCTCCTTGGTGCCGGGCTCATTTGCTGGCACTCGCGAGCGGGGATCGCGCTGTTGCAGGCACCTTCCCCTTAACAGTGGGAGGAAGGCCTGCAGTACCGCAGCCTGCCGTGCCGCAGCGGGTGGCGCTGCGGCACTTTGCGCGCCGATATTCAGTTTCAGCGCCCCAAGCGGGGCGCCGATAGCCTTGTTTAGCAGCTGGCTTCCATTTGGGGCGCTGAAACTGAATATCCCGATGGCGCAAGTGGCTCCGCGCGCAGCAGTAATTCCGGCGCCCAGGCAAGCTTGGCGCCCCAAACTGAATTTTTAGCCCTATGACTCTTAAAAATTGACACGAGCCAAAGAAGGAGACATTAGGACAGGTAAGAGGTTGGTGTTAGGCAGTGTTTTAAAGGAGGAGGTGGAAAGGTTTAGGGAGGGAATTCCAGAGCTTAGGGCCTAGACGATTAAAGGCACCAAGAAATCAAATGAGGAATTCAGAAGGAACTTCTTTACCCAGAGAGTGGTGAGAATGTGGAGTGGTTGAGGCAAATAGTATAGATGTATATGAGGGAGAAGGGAACAGAGGGTTACGCTGATAGGGTTAGATGAGGGAAGACGGGAGGAGGCTCGAGTGGAGCATAAACGCCGGCATAGACTGGTTGGGCCGAATGGCCTGTTTATGTGCTGAATATTCCATGTAATCCTACATAAAAAGGCACAGCAGCCAACGGTGGAGCGAAGGAAATCGGAGATGCTCAAGACGCCAGAATTGGAGGAGCGCAGATATCTCATAGGGTTGTGGGGCTGGAGGAGGTTACAGAGATAGGGAGGGGTGAGCTCATTGAGGGATTTGAAAACAACGATGAGAATTTTGAAATGGAGGCGTTGCTGGACCAGGAGCCAGTGTAGGTCAGCGAGCACAGGGGGTGATGGGTGAACGGGACTGGGTGTGAGTTAGGACACGGGGCAGTGAGCACAGGGGGTGATGGGTGAACGGGACTGGGTGTGAGTTAGGACACGGGGCAGTGAGCACAGGGGGTGACGGGTGAACGGGACTGGGTGTGAGTTAGGACACGGGGCAGTGAGCACGGGGGGTGATGGGTGAACGGGACTGGGTGTGAGTTAGGACACGGGGCAGTGAGCACAGGGGGTGGTGGGTGAACGGGACTGGGTGTGAGTTAGGACACGGGGCAGTGAGCACAGGGGGTGCTGGGTGAACGGGACTGGGTGTGAGTTAGGACACGGGGCAGTGAGCACAGGGGGTGATGGGTGAACGGGACTGGGTGTGAGTTAGGACACGGGGCAGTGAGCACAGGGGGTGATGGGTGAACGGGACTGGGTGTGAGTTAGGACACGGGGCAGTGAGCACAGGGGGTGATGGGTGAACGGGACTTGGTGTGAGTTAGGACACGGGGCAGTGAGCACAGGGGGTGATGGGTGAACGGGACTTGGTGTGAGTTAGGACACGGGGCAGTGAGCACAGGGTGTGATGGGTGAACGGGACTGGGTGCGAGTTAGGACACAGGGCAGTGAGCACAGGGGGTGATGGGTGAACGGGACTGGGTGTGAGTTAGGACACGGGGCAGTGAGCACAGGGGGTGATGGGTGAACGGGACTGGGTGTGAGTTAGGACACGGGGCAGTGAGCACAGGGGGTGATGGGTGAACGGGACTGGGTGTGAGTTAGGACACGGGGCAGTGAGCACAGGGGGTGATGGGTGAACGGGACTGGGTGTGAGTTAGGACACGGGGCAGTGAGCACAGGGGGTGATGGGTGAATGGGACTGGGTGTGAGTTAGGACACGGGGCAGTGAGCACGGGGGTGATGGGTGAACGGGACTGGGTGTGAGCTAGGACACGGGGCAGTGAGCACGGGGTGATGGGTGAACGGGACTGGGTGTGAGTTAGGACACGGGGCAGTGAGCACAGGGGGTGATGGGTGAACGGGACTGGGTGTGAGTTAGGACACGGGGCAGTGAGCACAGGGGGTGATGGGTGAACAGGACTGGGTGTGAGTTAGGACACGGGCAGTGAGCACAGGGGGTGATGGGTGAATGGGACTGGGTGCGAGTTAGGACACGGGGCAGTGAGCACAGGGGCTGATGGGTGAACGGGACTGGGTGTGAGTTAGGACACGGGGCAGTGAGCACGGGGTGATGGGTGAACGGGACTGGGTGTGAGTTAGGACACGGGGCAGTGAGCACAGGGGGTGATGGGTGAACGGGACTGGGTGTGAGTTAGGACACGGGGCAGCCGAGTTTTGGATGAGCTGAAGTTTACGGAGGGTGGAAGATGGGAGGCCGGCCTGGAGAGCGTTGGAATAGTCGAGTCTGGAGGTAACAAAGGCATGGATTAGGGATTCACAACCTCAGGACATCCCAAAGCGCCCACAGCCAATGCTTTTGAAGTGTAGTCGCTGCTGTAATGTGGGAAACATGACAGCCAATTTGTGCACAGCAAGGTCCCACAAACAGCAATGTGATAAATGACCTGTTAGTTTGTGTTGGTGGCTGAGGGATAAATATTGGCCAGGACACCGGGGAGCACTCATAACTTGGATACCACGCTTCACAGTGACCATACTTCTACAGTACTTCATTCACTGTAAAGCACTTAGGAACATTGTGGTTGTGTGGTTGTGACTGGTAAAGGTAAAGGATAGCAAACTGAGAAAAACCTTGACAAGGTACAGACTTAGTGAACATAGCCTGGCCATTGAAAAAGGTAGACACAGGCAGACCCGGCTACCAAGAGAGGACAGGATATGCTCTCACTGCAGTCAGGGAGTGGTGGAGACAGAGATGCACTTCCTCACAGCTTGTGGAAAATATCAGGGCATCAGGGAGAATTTCTACCAAAAATTCACACAAATATGCCCTGAATTCAGAAATTTGAATGACGCCCAAAAACTCCCCTACCAACTAGGGGAACAGAGAAACTGTGTAACCTTAGCGGCACACTATGTTACAGCTTGCCATAAACAGAGGGACAACCAGTAAACCTAAGAAAAGAGTATATACAATTTATACGAATGTATATTTATACACTCAGGGATATATCTGTTTATACACTGTATGAATAGATCTGCGTTTATGTGTTCAACCATAAATGTTTTTCGATGCTTTGGCAACATAAGATGTACCTTATCATCATGCCAATAAAGCGATTTGAATTGAATTGAATTGAATTGAATTGACTGGCAATGTATAAATACAAGTTCTTTCTTTTTCAATTTTACATACCCTTCCGAGGGAATCTTTCTCCAACTCAATCCCCCAGCAACACAACAGGGATCAAGGACACCAAAACTAAAGCAAAATACTGCGGACGCTGTAAATCTGAAATAAAAACAGAAAATGCTGGAAACACTCAGCCGGTCAGGCAGCATCTGTGGAGAGAGAAACAGAGTTAACGTTTCAGGTCAATGACCTTTCATCAAGGACACACTGTGTAGGAAGTCCTGAGTACAATGGATTAAAGCACACCTCCGCAATCAGCCCCTGTTCTCACTCAGCTCCCTGTCATGCCCAAGTTGTCCCTGCATTTATGCCGTGGAAGTTCAGCCTGTGTCAAATGTCCTGTTTCCTCAGTTGGGTGGAAAAGTAAACGGGGGGGGGCGGGGGGTGATGGGGGCGGGGGAGCATGGTGAGATCGTCTTGTTAAGCACCACGCTCCCAAAACTGGTGTAGCAAAGTAGCCACACCTTCGGCCCCTGAAATGTGCTTTGGGAGAGGGGACAGAGTCTGCGTTCATTAAAGTGAGAGATGTCTATGCTGATGAATGGAACACTTTTCTCCATTGGAAATACAGTATCTCATCAAACCCTCCCAGGGCAGGAACAGCACGGGTTAGATACAGAGTAAAGCTCCCTCTACACTGTCCCATCAAACACTCCCAGGGCAGGTACAGCACGGGTAAGATACAGAGTAAAGCTCCCTCTACACTGTCCCATCAAACACTCCCAGGGCAGGTACAGCACGGGTTAGATACAGAGTAAAGCTCCCTCTACACTGTCCCATCAAACACTCCCAGGGCAGGTACAGCACGGGTTAGAGACAGAGTAAAGCTCCCTCGACACTGTCCCATCAAACACTCCCAGGGCAGGTACAGCACGGGTTAGATACAGAGTAAAGCTCCCTCTACACTGTACCATCAAACACTCCCAGGGCAGGTACAGCACGGGTTAGATACAGAGTAAAGCTCCCTGTACACTGTCCCATCAAACACTCCCAGGGCAGGTACAGCACGGGTTAGATACAGAGTAAAGCTCCCTCTACACTGTCCCATCCAACACTCCCAGGGTAGGTACAGCACGGGTTAGATACAGAGTAAAGCTCCCTCTACACTGTCCAATCAAACACTCCCAGGGCAGGTACAGCACGGGTTAGATACAGATTAAAGCTCCCTCTACACTGTCCCATCAAACACTCCCAGGGCAGGTACAGCACGGGTTAGATACAGAGTAAAGCTCCCTCTACACTGTCCCATCAAACACTCCCAGGGCAGGTACAGCATGGGTTAGATACAGAGTAAAGCTCCCTCTACACTGTCCAATCAAACACTCCCAGTACAGGTACAGCACGGGATAGATACAGAGTAAAGCTCCCTCTACACTGTCCCATCAAACACTCCCAGGGCAGGTACAGCATGGGTTAGATACAGAGTAAAGCTCCCTCTACACTGTCCCATCAAACATTCCAAGGGCAGGTACAGCACGGGTTAGATACAGAGTAAAGCTCCCTCTACACTGTCCCATCAAACACTCCCAGGGCAGGGACAGCACGGGTTAGATACAGAGTAAAGCTCCCTCTACACTGTCCCATCAAACCCTTCCAGGGCAGGTACAGCACAGGTTAGATACAGAGTAAAGGTCTCTCTACACTGTCCCATCAAACACTCCCAGGGCAGGTACAGCACGGGTTAGATACAGAGTAAAGCTCCCTCCACACTGTCCCACCAAACACTCCCAGGGCAGGGACAGCACGGGTTAGATACAGAGTAAAGCTCCCTCTACACTGTCCCATCAAACACTCCCAGGGCAGGTACAGCACGGGTTAGATACAGAGTAAAGCTCCCTCTACACTGTCCCATCAAACACTCCCAGGGCAGGTACAGCACGGGTTAGATACAGAGTACAGCTCCCTCTACACTGTCCCATCAAACACTCCCAGGGCAGGTACAGCACGGGTTAGATACAGAGTAAAGCTCCCTCTACACTGTCCCATCAAACACTCCCAGGGCAGGTACAGCGCCGGTTAGATACATAGTAAAGCTCCCTCTACACTGTCCCATCAAACACTCCCAGGGCAGGTACAGCACGGGTTAGATACAGAGTAAAGCTCCCTCTACACTGTCCCATCAAACACTCCCAGGGCAGGTACAGCATGGGTTAGATACAGAGTAAAGCTCCCTCTACACTGTCCCATCAAACACTCCCAGGGCAGATACAGCACGGGTTAGATACAGAGTAAAGCTCCCTCTACACTGTCCCATCAAACCCTCCCAGGGCAGGTACAGCACGGGTTAGATACAGAGTAAAGCTCCCTCTACACTGTCCCATCAAACACTCCCAGGGCAGGTACAGCACGGGTTAGTTACAGAGTAAAGCTCCCTCTACACTGTCTCATCAAACACTCCCAGGGCAGGTACAGCACGGGTTAGATACAGAGTAAAGCTCCCTCTACACTGTCTCATCCAACACTCCCAGGGCAGGTACAGCACGGGTTAGATACAGAGTAAAGCACCCTCTACACTGTCCCATCAAACACTCCCAGGGCAGGTACAGCATGGGTTAGATACAGAGTGAAGCTCCCTCTACACTGTCCCATCAAACACTCCCAGGGCAGGTACAGCACAGGTTAGATACAGAGTAAAGCTCCCTCTACACTGTCTCATCCAACACTCCCAGGGCAGGTACAGCACGGGTTAGTTACAGAGTAAAGCTCCCTCTACACTGTCCCATCAAACACTCCCAGGGCAGGGACAGCACGGGTTAGATACAGAGTAAAGCTGCCTCTACACTGTCCCATCAAACACTCCCAGGGTAGGTACAGCACGGGTTAGATACAGAGTAAAGCTCCCTCTACACTGTCCAATCAAACACTCCCAGGGCAGGTACAGCACGGGTTAGATACAGATTAAAGCTCCCTCGACACTGTCCCATCAAACACTCCCAGGGCAGGTACAGCACGGGTTAGATACAGAGTAAAGCTCCCTCTACACTGTCCCATCAAACACTCCCAGGGCAGGTACAGCATGGGTTAGATACAGAGTAAAGCTCCCTCTACACTGTCCAATCAAACACTCCCAGTACAGGTACAGCACGGGATAGATACAGAGTAAAGCTCCCTCTACACTGTCCCATCAAACACTCCCAGGGCAGGTACAGCACGGGTTAGATACAGAGTAAAGCTCCCTCTACACTGTCCCATCAAACACTCCCAGGGCAGGTACAGTACGGGTTAGATACAGAGTAAAGCTCCCTCTACACTGTCCCATCAAACATTCGAAGGGCAGGTACAGCACGGGTTAGATACAGAGTAAAGCTCCCTCTACACTGTCCCATCAAACACTCCCAGGGCAGGGACAGCACGGGTTAGATACAGAGTAAAGCTGCCTCTACACTGTCCCATCAAACACTCCCAGGGCAGGTTCAGCACGGGTTAGATACAGAGTAAAGCTCCCTCTACACTGTTGCATCAAACACTCCCAGGGCATGTACAGCACGGGTTAGATACAGAGTAAAGCTCCCTCTACACTGTCCCATCAAACACTCCCAGGGCAGGTACAGCACGGGTTAGATACAGAGTAAAGCTCCCTCTACACTGTCCCATCAAACACTCCCAGGGCAGGTGCAGCACGGGTTAGATACAGAGTAAAGCTCCTTCCATTCTGCCTCATAGTTGCACCCAGAATTTCACCCAGTGCAACATTTTCCACCTTCTCCACCAGTCTTGGAGAGCAATCCTGGAGTGAGACTGGAGACTGGGAACTGGGAGTGAATTCACACTACAATATCGAGCAGTCCACACCTACTTGGAACAACAGCAACAGAAAATCAGAGAGAGAGAGGCACAGATAGAAAACACACTCGACATGCAACAAAATTAGAACTTTATTGGGGATTGAAACCATTTCATTCTCAGTATACGGTGACCCTGGAATATATCCTGTGCGATGATCCCAACGGGAGTTTACTGACTCTCTATTGCTCTGAACTGACAGGGACTCAGAGTCCATCTCACTGATGTCTGGTCACTTACTCCCCTGATCTTCTGACGGCGCTGACACTGTTGACCAGCCAGTACCTGACCACACAAGGTTGCAATGTCGGAGCCTAGAGGGTAAACGTCAACTTGTCTCCGGTATCCTGAGTCATACCAGCGAGGTCAAGGGTTGGGTCATTTGGTTTCCCTCGGCGATCGTTCGGCAAAGTTCTGGTTCCCGCGGTGAGCGAGAGGGTCAGGCCGCCACTGCCCGGTGCTGCGTGTCAAGTGCCCGCTGGAGCGCCAGGACTCCGGAGGTCAGCAGGAGGTTCTGGATGTCTGCTATCTTCAAGCCCGGCAGCCCGCCCGGCCAGAGCTCGGTCACCATGCCGGCCAGGCAGACAGCTAGGCTGCCGGCCACGCCGCAGAGGTTGACGGTGAAGATGCAGGCGGCCAGGACAGAGAGCAGGGGCGCGGTGAAGGCAGCCCTGGCCGCCGACTCCCGTCCCTCCTCCGCCAGGTGGCCGTAGCAGGCCGCGGCCAGGATCCCACCGGTCAGCGCTGAGTTGGCCGCCAGCCGGTCGTCGTTGAGCCAGTGGAAGCCGAAGGAGACGAGGGGCAGCCCGACCACTGCAGCCAGCCAGCGCACCTCCCGCCGGCTGTCGGCGAGGAACGGGTCCTCACTGTAGGAGTGGACGGTGCCCAGGGCTCCCGCGCAGGCCTGCATGAGGAAGCCCGCAGCCGAGCCCAGGTTTACCTGAGGAACAACATACAGACGGTGAGCAGATCCTGGCCCACGCCCACCGCACCATCCCTCTTAGATACATAGAAGTTAGGAGCAGGCCATTCGGCCCCTCGAGCCTGCTCCGCCATTCAATTAGATCATGGCTGATCATCCAAATTCAGTACCCAGTCCCTGCCTTCTCCCCATATCCCTTGATCCCTTTAGCCTTAAGAAATATATCTAACTCCTTCTTGAATATATTTAATGAATTGGCCTCAACTGCCTTCTGTGGTAGAGAATTCCACAGGTTCACCACTCTCTGGGTGAAGAAATTCCTCCTCATCTCTGTCCTAAATGGCTTACCCCTTATCCTTAGACTGTGACCCTTGGTTCTGGACTCTCCGACCATCGGGAACATCCTTCCTGCATTTAGTCTGTCTAGTCCTGTTAGAATTTTATAAGTTTCAATGAGACCCCCTCTCATTCTTCTAAACTCTAGCGAATATAAGCCTAATCGACCCAATCTCTCCTCATACGTCATTCCTGCCATCCCAGGTATCAGTCTGGCGAATCTTCGCTGCACTCTCTCCATGGCAAGAACATCCTTCCTCAGATAAGGTGACCAAAACTGCACATAATACTCAAGGTGTGGTCTCACCAAGGCCCTGTACAACTGCAGCAAGACATCCTTGCTCCTGTACTCGAATCCTCTCGCTATGAAGGCCAACATACCATTTGCCTTCTTAACCGCCTACTGCACTTGCATGCTTACCTTCAGCGACTGGTGCACAAGGACACCCAGGTCTCGTTGCACTTCCCCTTTTCCCAATCTATTGCCGTTCAGATAATAATCTGCCTTCCTGTTTTTGCCACCGAAGTGGATAACCTCACATTTATCCACATTATACTGCATCTGCCATGCATCTGCCCAATCACCCAGCCTGTCCAAATCATACTGGAATGCTATTGCTCCTGTTACTGTTCTTGGGTTAGTGGTTGTTCTTACTACAGGAACATAGGAACAGGAGGCCATTGAGCCCCTCGAGCCTGTTCCACCATTCAACGAGATCATGGCTGATCTGTGACCTAACTCCATCTACCTGCCTTTGGCCCATATCCCTTAATACCTTTGGTTAACAGAAAGCTATCGATCTCAGATTTAAAATTAACAATTGATCTAGCATCAATTGCCATTTGCGGAAGGGAGATCCAAACTTCTACCACCCTTTGTGTGTAGAAATGTTTCTTAATTTCACTCCTGAAAGTACTGGCTCTAATTTTTAGACTATGCCCCCTAGTCCTAGACTCCTCAACCAGCGGAAATAGTTTCTCTCTATCTACCCTATCTGTTCCCCTTAATATTTTGTAAAATTCCATCAAATCACCCCTTAACCTTCTAAATTCTAGGGAAAACAACCCTAATTTGTGTAATTTCTCCTCATAATTTACCCTTGGGGTCCGGGTATCATTCCGGTAAATCTATGCTGCAATCACTCCAAGGCCAATATATCCTTCCTAAGGTGGGGTACCCAGAACTGCTCACAGTACTAACCAGAGCTTTTTATACCTGACATTAATTTCTACAGACTCAAACACACACTGTAATGGCCGCATTTATTGCCCACCCCGGTTGCCCCTGAGGGCATCAAGAGTCAGCCACACAGACTGGGACCGGAGCCACCTGTAGAGCGGGCCGGGAAAGGTGTGACAGCTTCTCTTCCCTGAAGGATAACTGTGTCCCAGTCGGGTTTTTACAGTGTCGGCTGTGGCTCAGTGGGTAGCATTCTGGCATCTGAATCAGAAGGTCGTGGGTTCGAGCCCCACTCACGAGACTGGAGCACATAATCCAGGCTGACACTCCCAGTGTAGTACTGAGGCATCGCCGCACTGTCGGAGGGGCAGTACTGAGGCAGCGCCGCACTGTCGGAGGGGCAGTACTGAGGGAGCACTGCACTGTCGGAGGGGCAGTACTGAGGGAGCACTGCACTGTCGGAGGGTCAGTACTGAGGGAGCACTGCACTGTCGGAGGGGCAGTACTGAGGGAGTGCTGCACTGTCGGAGGGGCAGTACTGAGGGAGCGCTGCACTGTCGGAGGGGCAGTACTGAGGGAGCGCTGCACTGTCGGAGGGTCAGTACTGAGTCAGCGCTGCACTGTCGGAGGGGCAGGACTGAGGGAGCGTCACACTGTTGGAGGGGCAGTACTGAGGGAGAGCTGTACTGTCGGAGGTGCAGACTGAGGGGAGTGCTGCACTGTCGGAGGGGCTGTACTGAGGGAGTGCTGCACTGTCGGAGGGGCAGTACTGAGGGAGTGCTGCACTGTCGGAGGGGCTGTACTGAGGGAGCGCTGCACTGTCGGAGGAGCAGTACTGAGGGAGCACTGCACTGTCGGAGGGACAGTACTGAGGGAGCGCTGCACTGTCGGAGGGGCAGTACTGAGGGAGCGCTGCACTGTCGGAGGGGCAGTACTGAGGGAGTGCTGCACTGTCGGAGGGGCAGTACTGAGGGAGCGCCGCACTGTCGGAGGGGCAGTACTGAGGGAGCGCTTCACTGTCGGAGGGACAGTACTGAGGGAGCACCGCACTGTTGGCGGGGCAGTACTGACGGAGCGCTGCACTGTCGGAGGGTTAGTACTGAGGGAGCGCTGCACTGCCTGAACTGTCGTCTTTCAGATAAAATGAAGTACCGTCTGCTCTCTCAGGTGGACATAAAAGATCTCATAACTGTTGTGTATGTACCTTTAAGGGAATAACTGGTCTTAGACTGCAGTACCGGCAGTGACCACCCCTGTATAAAAGGCCCTAGCAGGCTTCTGTATTTTCAGTCTGACGCTGCCTCCTGTTCAGTAAAGTACCTGTTAAACTGTTCTCCCGAAGTCCGTGTATTACTGAGGCGCGGACTTTACAGTGGCGACGAGTAAGTTCGAACTCACCTGCAGTGTGGCATCATCTCACGGGGATCTCGCCTGAAAGGAAGGTCCTGGAAGGTCGTAGTCTGAGCAACGGGCGTCGACCGAGGGCAACCGCCCAAAGAATCCATCGGTGTTTGGAGAATTGCGGGAGAGACTGTGGTTCCAGCGAATCGTGCTGTTAGCAGGTAGCGCGCTGACCCTTCCGGACTGCGGCGGGCTCAAGCTCAATCGAGCGGCTCTACAAAACGGGCCGCGCAGCGTCGCCGGGAAAAGAAAACAAGAGAGGGTGGAGCACACAGGGCGCGGTCGGTGCTCGAGAACAGGACAGTGGAGAGAAACTAAACGGGGGGGAAGGAAAGCGAGACGCGCCGAAGCTGCGGGTCGCCGCCATTACCCCGTAGAATGCTAGGAGCAGCGTGGCAGTAAGGGGAAGAAGCAAAAGCGCGGGAGGCGCCATTTTATCCCGTTGGGGAAGAAGCAAAAGCGCGGGAGGCGCCATTTTATTCCATTGGGGAAGAAGCAAAAGCATGGGAGGCGCCATTTTAAATCACCCAAGATGCCGAAAAGTGGCAGTATCACTGCTTTCGACAACGAGGTAGAAGACTGGACCACGTATGTGGAAAGAATTGAAGTGTACTGCAAGGCAAATGAGGTGGCCGATGGAAAGAGGGCGTCGGTATTATTAAATCTGATGGGTGCGAGTACGTACGGCCTATTGCAGAATTTAATTACCCCAGCTAAACCAATGGAGAAAAGTTTTGAGGAGATTGTTCATATCTTACAGGAACACCTAAGCCCTACACCACTGCTGATAGCAGAAAGATTCAAGTTCCATAAAAGAAACCAGCACAAAGATGAGAGCAATGCTGACTATCTTACGGAACTACGCAAGTTATCGAAGCACTGCCAGTTCGGAGCAGGACTGGCAGACACCTTACGGGATAAGTTTGTCTGCGGGCTCCAGAGTGAAGGAACCCAGAAACGACTACTTTCAAAAAAGGACCTGACGCTAGAACAGGCTTTCAGTGTGGCAGTATCCTACGAAGCAGCAGCACGGGGAGCTGCGGAAATACAACAGAAACCACAAGAATACAGCGCTAACGAAATGGCGTATGGAGCCGAAAAGTGCTATCGCTGCGGCAGAACAACCCATGAGCAGAAGGACTGCTGGTTTAAAGACAAAATATGCAGGCAATGCGGGAAAATGGGACATATAGCAAGAGTCTGCAGGTCGGGAAAGAAGACCAACACGACAAGAACTACTAAGGAACAGTACAGGAAAGTAAAGAAACTGACAGATAGTAGTTCAGAAGATCAGGAGAGTGATAAGGACTCCGGGAGCAGGCGACTAAGTTGTTTAAAGTTACGCAACGTGATCGCAAAGGAAGATCACCGAACCATTTGGGTCACCCTCATGATAGCAGGGTCCCCAGTAAAGATGGAATTGGACACAGGATCAGCCCTAACTGTCATGAATCGACGAGACTATGAGCGGCTATTCTCACACATACCCTTAAAGGACACGTCCATTGTATTGAAGACATACACGGGGCAAAAGGTCTACCCCAAAGGAAAAATAAGGGTGCCAGTTGAATATAACGGAAAGGAAACACAGAAACTATACATGTATATACTACGAGATGGAGGACCACCATTATTGGGACGTGAATGGATCCGAAAACTACAATTGGATTGGCATTCCATTCTGGCACTAACTGTGACTGACAAAAAAGATGATGACGTCGCACCTGGACGTCTGTCACAAATTCTATCTGACGCGGAAGAGGTGTTCCAACAAGGACTTGGGACTCTAAAAGGAGTAAAGGCAACAATAAAGATTGAGGATAACGCAACCCCAAAATTTTTCAAGGCCAGACCGGTGCTATACGCGATACGCCCAGCTGTGGAAGCTGAACTGGAGAGTCTGGAGCGTTCGGGGGTGCTGTCTAAGGTGGACAGGAGCGAGTGGGCCACACCCATTGTTCCTGTAATGAAGAAAGCATTGAGCAGCACGCCTGGGGAGCCAAGGAAGGTTCGCATCTGTGGGAACTTCAAGGTGACTGTGAACCCAGTCCCGCACACAGTACAGTATCCGCTTCCGCGGATAGAAGATATTTTCGCCTCACTATCTGGAGGGAAACGTTTTACAAAGATTGACCTGGCTCAAGCGTATCTACAAATGGAGGTGGAAGAAACATCTAGGAAATACCTCACGATAAACACTCACAAAGGTCTTTACCAGTACAATCAACTGGTATTCGGGGTAGCATCGGCCCCGGCTATTTGGCAGAGGGCAATGGAACAAGTCCTGCAAGGGATCCCGGGGACCCAGTGTTATTTGGACGACATCCTGGTTACGGGCGAAAATGACAATGAACAACTTGCCAACCTGGAACAGGTGCTCACGAGATTGCAGGAATATGGGCTACGAGCCAACCGTCCCAAATGCGAGTTCTTCAGGAGACAAATCTCGTATTGTGGCCACATGATTGATGAGGAAGGGTTGCATAAGTCGCCGGACAAGATTGAGGCTGTAGTCAAGGCTCCAGCACCGGAAAATGTGTCGCAACTGAGGTCGTTCCTCGGGTTGGTGAACTACTACCATGAGTTCTTGCCGAATTTATCTACAATTCTGCACCCACTGAACGCCCTGCTTCAAACTGGTGTAACATGGAAATGGAGTGATGAGTGTAAGCGTGCCTTTCAGAAATGTAAATGCCTAATCACTTCAAAAGAAGTATTGGCCCACTACAACCCAATACTACCGATTCGGTTGGCATGTGATGCGTCACCTTACAGCATTGGAGCGGTGCTGTCACGCAAATTCCGTGACGGTTCAGAGAGGCCAATAGCCTTTGCATCGCGCTCGCTAACCTCAGCCGAGCGTAATTACGCCCAGATTGACAGGGAGGCCCTCAGCCTGGTGTGGGGGGTGAAGAAGTTCAATCACTATCTGCACGGGCAGAAATTCACCCTACTGACTGATCATCAACCCCTGGTCTCAATTTTTAACCCAAAGAAGGGCGTTCCTGTTGTGTATGTACCTTTAAGGGAATAACTGGTCTCAGACTGCAGTACCGGCAGTGACCACCCCTGTATAAAAGGCCCTAGCAGGCTTCTGTAGTTTCAGTTTCCAGGTTGTCTCCATTCAGTAAAGACTTGTTATAATCAACTCCGGCAGTCCGTGTCTCAATTATACACGGACATAATAGTTCCGGTGATGATGGCGCAACGGCTGCAAAGATGGTCACTTTTTCTAGGGGCACATCAGTATGACATAGAGTACAAAGGTACGAAACAACATGGAAATGCTGATGGGCTGTCGCGCCTACCGTTGCCTACGGTGGAAGAAGCACCTGCAGTGGACCCTGTGGAGATATTCCATGCGACCATAGTCGAATGTTTGCCTGTTACAAACGCAAGTATTGAGAAGGAAACCCGAAATGACCCGACACTCTCTCGGGTCTATGATTTGACGGTGAAGGGATGGCCAGCATATGGCGACTCACTGTTGCCAGCATTCTCACCAAGGAGAGAACAGCTGTCAGTGTGCCAGGGAACCTTGATGTGTGGATCCCGAGTGGTAATTCCACCCAAGTTGAGAGATAGAGTACTCAATGAGCTTCACGAGGGTCATCTGGGAGGGGTAAAAATGAAGAGCCTAGCCAGGGCGTTTGTGTGGTGGCCGGGAATCGATAAAGAAATCGAGGATATGACCAAGAGATGCACAGGATGCCAGAAGGTCCAAAACGCTCCACCACAGGCCCCGCTACATCCATGGGAGTGGCCCTCATCTCCATGGCAACAGGTACACATTGATTTCGCTGGTCCATTTATGGACTCAATGTTTCTAATCGCTGTGGACGCCCATTCGAAATGGCCAGAGGTCATTAAAATGTCCTCCACCACCACGGAGAAAACTATTGCAGTCCTAAGGACCATCTTCGCCAGGAATGGGTTGCCAGAACAGATTTGTTCCGACAATGGCCCACAGTTTGTGTCTGAGGATTTCCGGAGGTTCCTGAAGAATAATGGGGTGAAACATTACACATCTGCCCCATATCATCCAGCCACAAATGGATTGGCTGAGAGGTTTGTTCAGACCTTTAAAAAGGCCATAAAGGCAATGTATAATGACGACATACCACTGCAACACAAGGTGGATAACTTCTTGTTTGCTTACCGGAATGCGACACATGCAGTAACCAACCAAACTCCAACCGTACTGTTTTTCAACCGGAGACTAAGATGTCGCTTGGATTTGCTCAAACCAAACATAAGACGAGATGTTGAGGATAAGCAGTTCCAGCACATAAATGAGAAGCCAACCAGGAGCTTCAAGATAGGGCAACCAGTCTTGGCCCGCGACTACCGAACAGAAAAATGGCAGCCAGGAACGATATGCACACAGCAGGGACCACTAATGTACACAGTGGACGTTGGAGAGAGCATCATGAGACACCATGCTGACCAGATTCTAGAGTCACAGGAACAAGCCAAACCTGTACCACAAGCATGTGCACCTGGTAATGAGCCCAAAGTACAGACTGCGTCTACCTCAGAAGCAGGGGTATTGGAAGCTGACGAACCAACCAATGACAATGAGCCAGAATTGACTCCACCGCCAGAACAGGATACTCGAGAAAGGCGCTATCCAGTCCGGGTCAGGAAGCCTCCTCAAAGACTGAACTTATAAATGACTATTTCAGTTGATGTATATATTACTGAGAAAATTGTAATTGTAATTAGTTATTATTTAGTTGTTAAATGAATGTTATGTACTGTTTATCTAAAAGGGGAGGAATTGTTGTGTATGTACCTTTAAGGGAATAACTGGTCTTAGACTGCAGTACCGGCAGTGACCACCCCTGTATAAAAGGCCCTAGCAGGCTTCTGTATTTTCAGTCTGACGCTGCCTCCTGTTCAGTAAAGTACCTGTTAAACTGTTCTCCCGAAGTCCGTGTATTATTGAGGCGCGGACTTTACAATAACACTGTTTCAAAGAGCAGGTTGTCCTCGGCAATATTCCCCTCTCAATAAGTCACTTATCTCATGGCTTTTTGTGGGATCTTGCACTGCAAAAAAAAGCCCCAAGTGACAGGTCTAGCCCTCCAAGCTCCAATGGCAAGCCAGGCTGCCCGGACAATGGTTAGTTTGTACCTTGGAGTCTGGCACAGAGAGTTGCTTCGTCCCAAACCGGCTTCACTTCGGAGTGATCTCCCCCCTCCCCCACCGTCGAAACTGGGTGGTCACCAGGCATTGGGGTGGCGAGAGTGAGGTGGGGCTGCTTACCACTCTGCCATCTGATAGAGATTGCTGCGGAACCTTGGATCTGTGGGCACCTGCTCACATACCCGAAGGCGTCTGCCTTCAGCGAGGGCCAAGGACTGACAAAAGGCAGCTTGCCCAATGCCAGCCGACTCATGCGCCATGGACCAGAAGAGCGGGAGGAGGCCGTTCAGCCCCTTGAGCCTGCTCCGCCATTCAATCAGAGCACGGCCAAAATGTCCCGTAAAGCTCCATTTACCGCCGGGCGTTACTCATCGGCAAGCGCTTAATCCAGGTCCGCCAGTCAGGTGACGTGCGGGACGCAAGCCCGACTCCCCATCCGGGTGCTCGGCGACTGGTCAGAACATCCCGCCAGCCGAACCTTTACCTTTTCTTTGCCGCGAATCCTTCTCACCAATTTGCAGAATACACCGGTTGGTGCATTTAGTCGCTGAGCCGCATGGGCGCGGGGGGGGAGGGTGAGGGGTGGGGGAGGAGAGAGAGAGGGTGAGAGAGGGAGAGTGAGGAGGTGTGGGGAGGAGGGAGGGCAGGGAGAGAGGGAGGGTGAGGAGAGAGGGTGAGAGAGGGAGGGTGAGGGGTGGGGGAGGAGAGAGGGAGGGTGGGGGTGGGGGAGGAGAGAGAGAGGGTGAGAGAGGGAGGGTGAGGGGTGGGGGAGGAGAGAGGGAGGGTGAGGGGTGGGGGAGGAGAGAGGGAGGGTGAGGGGTGGGGGAGGAGAGAGGGAGGGTGAGGGGTGGGGGAGGAGAGAGGGAGGGTGAGGGGTGGGGGAGGAGAGAGGGAGGGTGAGGGGTGGGGGGAGGAGAGAGGGTGAGGGGTGGGGGAGGAGAGAGGGAGGGTGAGGGGTGGGGGAGGAGAGAGGGGAGGGGGTGAGGGGTGGGGAGGAGGAGAGAGGGAGGGTGAGGGGTGGGGGAGGAGAGAGGGAGGGTGAGGGGTGGGGGAGGAGAGAGGGAGGGTGAGGGGTGAGGGGAGGAGAGAGGGGGAGGGTGAGGGGTGGGGAGGAGGAGGAGGGAGGGTGAGGGGTGGGGGAGGAGAGAGGGCAGGGAGAGAGGGAGGGTGAGGAGGGTGGGGGAGGAGAGGGGGGCAGGGAGAGAGGAAGGGTAGGGGGCAGGGAGTGGGGGGAGGGTGAGGGGGTGGGGGAGGAGAGGGGGCAGGGAGAGAGGGAGGGTGAGGGGGTGGGGAGGAGAGAGGGCAGGGAGAGAGGGAGGGGGTGGGGGTGGGGGAGGAGAGAGGGGCAGGGAGAGAGGGAGGGGGTGGGGGCGGGGGAGGAGAGAGGGCAGGGAGAGAGGGAGGGGTGAGGGGGCGGGGAGGAGAGAGGGCAGGGAGAGAGGGAGGGTGAGGGGGCGGGGGAGGAGAGAGGGCAGGGAGAGAGGGAGGGTGAGGGGGCAGGTGAGGAGAGAGAGGCAGGGAGAGAGGGAGGGTGAGCGGGTGGAGGAGGAGAGAGGGCAGGGAGAGAGGGAGGGTTTGGGGGTGGGGGAGAGAGGGAGTGTGAGGGGGGTGGGGGAGAGAGGGGAGGGCAGGGAGAGAGGGAGGGTGAGGGGTGGGGGAGGAGAGAGAGAGGGAGAGAGAGAGGGAGGGTGAGGGGGCGGGGGGGAGAGAGGGAGGGTGAGGGGGTGGGGGAGAGGGGGCAGGGAGAGAGGGAGGGTGATGGGGGAGAGAGGGAGGGTGAGGGGGGTGGGGGAGAGGGGGCAGGGAGAGGGGGGAGGGTGAGGGAGTGCGGGAGGAGAGGGGGCAGGGAGAGAGGGAGAGTGAAGGGGAGGAGAGGGGGCAGATAGAGAGGGAAGTTGAGGGGTGGGGGAGAGAGGGAGGGTGAGGGGTGGGGGAGAGAGGGCAGGGAGAGGGGGAGGGTGAGGGGGTGGGGGAGGAGAGGGGGCAGGGAGAGAGGGAGGGTGAGGGTGGTGGGGGGGAGAAGGGGCAAGGAGAGGTGGAGGGGGGGGGGGGAGGGGGCAGGGAGAGGAGAGGGTGAGGGGTGGGGGAGAGAGGGAGTGTGAGGGGGCGGGGAGAGAGAGGGAGGGCAGGGAGGGAGGTGTGAGGGGTGGGGGTTGGGGGAGAGGAGCTCTGCAATGCGTGTTATACCAGACCACGTTGTTTACGAGCATAGAAAACAGCAGGAGGCCATTCAGCCCCCTTGAGCCTGTGCCGCTATTTAATCAGATCATGGCTGATCTGGTACAGCACAGAAACAGGCCATTCAGCCCAACAGGTCTGTGCCGGTGTTTTCTGCTCCACACGAGCCTCCCTCCCACCCCATCAACGTATCCTTCCATTCCTTTCTCCCTCGTGTTTATCGAGCTTCCCCTTAAATGTATCTCTGCTATTCGCCTCAACCACTCCCTGTGGCAGCGAGTTCCACATTCTCACCACTCTCTGGGTAAAGATTTTTCTCCTGAACTCCCTGTTGGATTTATTAGTGACCATCTTATATTGATGGCCCCTAATTCTGGATTCCCCCACCAGAGGGAAATAGTTTCTCCGTATCTACCCTATCGAATCTTTTTACCATTTTATGCGCCTTGATCAGACACACAAGGCAGAGTTTGAGGGGGGGTTCCCCAGGTCGAAGGTCATTGATGGCACTGCAAGGACTCACCTTACGGGCACGGTGCATCGCTCATGAGCGACGCGGCACACAGCAGGAAGCTGGTGATCGCCACGCTCTCACTCCCTCCCCTCGGGCACCAGCTCCGGGCTCCCCATCGCCGATGGTACTTTTCCAATAATTATGAAACGAGCGTCGGACTCTAAAAACAGAAAAGGCTCAGGTTAGTGAACAGCAGAGAATTCCCATCCCGAGGGTCTGAGAATTCCCACATCGGGGGTCTGAGAATTCCCACATCGGGGGTCTGAGAATTCCCACATCGGGGGTCTGAGAATTCCCACATCGGGGGGTCTGAGAATTCCCACATCGGAGGGTCTGAGAATTCCCCCATCGGGGGTCTGAGAATTCCCACACTCGGGGGGTCTGAGAATTCCCACATCGGGGGTCTGAGAATTCCCCCATCGGGGGTCTGAGAATTCCCACATCGGGGGTCTGAGAATTCCCACATCGGGGGGTCTGAGAATTCCCACATCGGGGGTCTGAGAATTCCCACATCGGGGGTCTGAAAATTCCCACATCGGGGGTCTGAGAATTCCCACTTCGGGGGTCTGAGAATTCCCACTTCGGGGGTCTGAGAATTCCCACTTCGGGGGGTCTGAGAATTCCCACCCGGGGGTCTGAGAATTCCCACATCGGGGGTCTGAAAATTCCCCCATTGGGGGTCTGAGAATTCCCACATCGGGGGTCTGAGAATTCCCACATCGGGGGGTCTGAGAATTCCCACATCGGGGGTCTGAGAATTCCCACATCGGGGGTCTGAAAAATTCCCACATCGGGGGTCTGAGAATTCCCACTTCGGGGGTCTGAGAATTCCCACTTCGGGGGTCTGAGAATTCCCACTTCGGGGGTCTGAGAATTCCCACCCGGGGGTCTGAGAATTCCCACATCGGGGGGTCTGAAAAATTCCCCCATTGGGGGTCTGAGAATTCCCCATCGGCGGTCTGAGAATTCCCACATTGGGGGTCTGAGAATTCCCACATCGGGGGGTCTGAGAATTCCCCATCGGAGGTCTGAGAATTCCCACCCCGGCAGTCTGAGAATTCCCACATCGGGGGTCTGAGAATTCCCACCCCGGCAGTCTGAGAATTCCCACCCCGGCAGTCTGAGAATTCCCCCATCGGGGGGTCTGAGAATTCCCCCATTGGGGGGTCTGAGAATTCCCACATCGACGGTCTGAGAATTCCTACACCGATGGTCTGAGAATTCCCACATCGACGGTCTGAGAATTCCCCCATCGGGGGTCTGAGAAATCCCACCCCGGGGGGTCTGAGAATTCCCACATCGGGGGTCTGAGAATTCCTACACCGATGGTCTGAGAATTCCCACATCGACGGTCTGAGAATTCCCCCATCGGGGGTCTGAGAATTCCCACCCCGACGGTCTGAGAATTCCCACATCGGGGGTCTGAGAATTCCTACATCGGGGGGTCTGAGAATTCCCACCCCGACGGTCTGAGAATTCCCACATCGGGGGTCTGAGAATTCCCACATCGGGGGGTCTGAGAATTCCCACATCGGGGGGTCTGAGAATTCCCACATCGGGGGTCTGCGAATTCCCACCCGGGGGGGTCTGAGAATTCCCACATCGGGGGTCTGAGAATTCCCCCATCGGGGTGGTCTGAGAATTCCCACCCCGGGGGTCTGAGAATTCCCCCATCGGGGGGTCTGAGAATTCCCACCCCGGGGGTCTGAGAATTTCCAGCCGGGGGTCTGAGAATTTCCAGCCGGGGGGTCTGAGAATTCCCACCCGGGGGGTCTGAGAATTCCCACCCGGGCGGTCTGAGAATTCCCCCATCGGGGGTCTGAGAATTCCCACCCCGGGGGGTCTGAGAATTCCCACCCGGGGTGGTCTGAGAATTCCCACCCGGGGGTCTGAGAATTCCCACATCAGGAGTCTGAGAATTTTCCAGCCAGGGGTCTGAGAAATTCCCACATCGGGGGTCTGAGAATTCCCCCATCGGGGGTCTGAGAATTCCCACATCGGGGGTCTGAGAATTCCCACCCCGACAGTCTGAGAATTCCCACCCCGACAGTCTGAGAATTACCCCATCGGGGGGTCTGAGAATTCCCACCCCGACAGTCTGAGAATTCCCACATCGGCAGTCTGAGAATTTCAATTCCGTTTAACAAACAATCTGGAAATAAGAAGATGAAGTCCGTTTGGAAGCAGTCGTTAGGTTAGGAGACAGCGAGTTTTGAAAAAGACTTGCATTTCTGTAGCGCCTATCACGACCTCAGGGTGTCCCAAAGGGCTTTACAGCCAATGAAAGTACAGTCATTGTTGTAATGTAGGAAACGCAGCAGCCAATTTGCAGACAGCAAACAGCAATGTGATAATGACCAGATAATCTGTTTTTGTGGTGTTGATTGAGGGATAAATATTGGTCCAGGACACCGGGAATAGCTCCCCATCTCTTCTTCGACATAGTGCCATGGGATCTTTTACATCCACCTTTTTTTTTAAATTCGTTTATGGGATGTGGGCGTCTCTGGCAAGGCCAGCATTTATTGCCCATCACTAATTGCCCTTGAGAAGGGTGGTGGTGAGCCGTCTTCTTGCAGACAGGGGGCCTCGATTTAACGTCCCTGAAAGACGGCACCTCCAACAGTGCAGCGCTCCCTCAGTGCTGCACTGGAGTGTCAGCCTAGATTTTGTGCACCAGTCTCTGGAGTGGGAACTTGAACCCACAGCCTTCTGACTCGGAGGCGAGGGTGCTACCAACTGAGCCACGATTTCAATACACCGAGAATTCAGGCAGAAGGAAGAGTAAATAGGACGGGAAATCTGCAGCTTAAAAAGAGCGAGGCACAAAGTTTAACCGGTCTGGCCTATATGTGACTCCAGACCCACACCAACATGGTTGACTCTTAACTGCCCTCTGCACTGGCCACTCAATTGTATCACCACCTTTTCAGGGCAACTAGGACATAGCTGACTCCCTGAGGTTAGTGAGTGTGTAATTGTTTCTCTGTAGATGAGGGGGCAGTGTATCTATTCCAGAGTGTGGCCCATCTTGGTGTGCACTCTGTGACCTCAGTACTTGCAGACGGACTGCGGGCTGGCCCTACCCGACACTCCAGTACAGTACTGAGGGAGCGCTGCACTGTCGGAGGGGCAGTACTGAGGGAGCGCTGCGCTGTTCGGAGGGGCAATACTGAGGGTGTGCCGCACTGTTGGAGGGGCAGTACTGAGGGAGCGCTGCCACTGTCGGAGGGGCAGTACTGAGGGAGCGCTGCACTGTCGGAGGGGCAGTACTGAGGAGAGCGCTCTGCACTGTCCGGAGGGTCAGTACTGAGGGAAAGCTGCACTGTCGGAGGGGCAGTACTGAGGGAGCGCTGCACTGTCGGAGGGGCAGTAGTA
>NC_140991.1:9393851-9409661 GCF_052327205.1 Somniosus microcephalus | reverse complement strand
GGGAGCACTGCATTGTTGGAGGGGCAGTACTGAGGGAGTGCTGCACTGTCGGAGGGGCCGTCTTCCGGATGAGACATAGAAACATAGAAGATAGGAGCAGGAGTAGGCCATTCGAGCCTGCTCCGCCATTCAACGAGATCATGGCTGATCATCCAAACCCTAGCACCCGGTCCCTACACCGACAGCCATCCACCCAAGCCCCATCCCCGTAACCCCGTAACCCCACGTATTTAATCCCCCCTAACACTAAGGGTCAATTTTTTTATCATGGCCAATCAACCTAACCCGCACATCTTTGGACTGTGGGAGGAAACCGGAGCACCCGGAGGAAACCCACGCAAACACGGGGAGAATGTGCAAACTCCACACAGACAGCCACCCGAGGCCGGATTTGAACCCGGGTCCCTGGCGCTGTGAGGCAACAGTGCTAACCACTATGCCACTATGCAGACGTTAAACCAGCGCCCCGGCTGCGCTCTCAGGTGGACGTAAAAGATCCCAAGGCACTATATCGAAGAACAGCAGGGGAGTTCTACCCGGTGTGCTGATCAATATTTATCCCTCAATCAGCACCACTAAAACAGATTATCTGGTGATTATCACATTGCGGTTTGTGGGAGCTTGCTGTGCGCAAATTGGCTGCCACGTTTCCTACATTACAACAGTGACTATACTCCAAAAGTACTTCATTGGCTGTAAAGCGCTTTGGGACATCCTGAGGTTGTGAAAGGCGCTATATAAATGCAAGTCTTTCTGGCAAACAGCAATTATTCTCTAAGTGACCTGGTGATCTGCTTTAGACCTCGTGGATTAAATGAACAGGTTAAACACAGTTCGAGATCCGCAGCAGATTGACATATTGTGCGCCACATGGTATAAAGCTCCCGTGCCCTCAGCCGGCAGTTTCGAAGCGCCCAGTTGAAATTGCGCATTATCAAACTTCATCTGGCGGATTTCAATGGAGCTGGAAATACTTTCAGGTTTAAATTTACTTCTAAATTTCACTCGTGAATTATATTCCAGCCTGAAACTCGAGTTTAGATCCCGCCGGAATCCCAGCTGGTCACCGCTGTATATCTGCCACGTGCTGTCTGAATGAAATCTCCTCCTTCCCTCCCGCAAACTCCCTCGACTCATTTATTAATCATGAATCGTTCCAAATTCCACCCTAATCCTCACCCCCTCATCTCTGTAACCCCCTCCAGCCCTACACCGCTCCCTATCTCTGTAATTCACAATTCACAATTCAAATCGCTTTATTGGCATGATAAGTTACATCTTATGTTGCCAAAGCATCAAAATACATTTATGGTTTAGCACATAAACGCAGTTCTATTCATACAGTGTATAAACAGGTATATCCCTGAGTGTATAAATATACATTCGCATTGTTTATATATATTCTTTTCTTAGTTTACTGGTTGTCCCTCTGTTCATGGCAAGCTGTAACATAGTGTGCCGCCAGTGTTATACAGCTTCTCTCCTCTCCCAGTAGGAATGGGAGTTTTTGGTTGTCATTCAGATTTCTGAAATCAGGGCATATTTGTGAGAATTTTTGGTGGAAATTCTCCCTGATGCCCTGATATTTTCCACAAGCTGTGAGGAAGTGCATCTCTGTCTCCACCACTCCCTGACTGCAGTGAGAGCATATCCTGTCCTCTCTTGGCAGCCTGGTCTGCCTGTGTCTGCCTTTTTCGATCGCTAGGCTATGTTCGCTAAGTCTGTACCTTGTCAAGGTTCTTCTCAGTTTGTTATCCTTTACCATGGTCAGGTAATCAGCTATGTTGTATTGTCTGTTTAGGGCCAAGTAGCAATTGAGTTTGCTTTGGGTTTTTGTTGTTTCTGCCCAATATGTCAGATATTTTTCCTTTTGCTTAGCGACGATTGTGTTGGGTCGAATTCTTTGTGTTACCCTGTCACTGTCCTGGGACTGGTTATTGTTAGTATTGTTAGTAGTTACTTCACTGAGTCCCAGGACTAGTTGACTGAGGGTATTTTTCTTTATGGTCAGCTCTTGGCATTTCAGGGTGTCGTAGTGATAGCATTGGGGGTTGCTCATTTGTAGGTGATTCCAAAATTTGGTGGCTCTTTTTTGGATAGTGATTATTAATGGATATTGGCCTAGTTCCGCCCTGCATGCATTGTTTACTGTTTTCCTTTGAGTCCGGAGGATACTTTTACAGAATTCTGCATGTAGGATCTCAATTGGGTGTTTGTCCCATTTTGCAAATTCTTGTTGTGTTAGCGGTCCCCATACCTCACTGCCATAGAGTGCAATTGGTTCAATTACTGATTTGAAAATTTTGAGCCAAATGCTAATTGGGATTTCTATTTGGATTGATTTTTTGATGGCATAGAAAGCCCTTCTTGCTTTCTCTTTCAGTTCATTCACAGCCAGTTTGAAGTTTCCCGTAGAACTGATTTTTAAGCCCAAGTATGTGTAGTGAGTGGTTTGTTCAATTTTGGTTGTTCCTACTGTGAAATTTATTTTGGGTCCCTGATGTTTGGATCTTTGCTGGAACACAAGGACTTTGGTTTTTGGGGGATTTATTGTCAGGGCCCAAGTCTGGCAGTACGACTCCAGCAGGTCCAGGTTCTGCTGCAGATCCTCCTTAGTTGGTGACAGCAGAACCAGGTCGTCTGCATAGAGGAGGAATTTAACCTTGGATTCATATAGGGTGAGGCCAGGTGCTGTAGATTGTTCAAGTAGTTTTGCCAATCCATTAATGTAAATATTAAAGAGTGTCGGTGAGATTGGCGAGCCCTGCGTCACCCCCCGCCCCTGTGGGAAGTATTTTGTTTGTTTGTCTCCAATTTTAACTGCACATTTATTGTTTGTATACATTGATTTAATTACATCATATGTTTTCCCTCCTACCCCGCTTTCGATAAGTTTCAGGAATAAACCGTCATGCCAGATGGAGTCGAAAGCCTTCTGGAAATCTACAAAGCATGCGTAGATTTTGCTTTTGTTATGGTGAACGTGTTTGTCAATTAGGATCTGTAGGGTGAAGATATGATCGGATGTTCTATAGTTTGGCAGGAATCCAATTTGGCTTTTACTCAAGACATTGTGCTCCTCAAGGAAGTTTATAAGTCTTTTGTTTATGATGCTACAGAATACCTTCCCCAGGTTACTGTTTACACAGATGCCTCGATAGTTGTTTGGGTCGATTTTGTCCCCACTTTTGTATATGGGTGTTATGAGTCCTTTGTTCCAGATGTCAGGGAAATAACCGACACTCAGAACCAAGTTGAAGAGTTTTAGGATAGCTAGTTTCATTTTGTCGTCTGCGTGTTTAATCATCTCATTTAGTATGCCGTCTGTCCCGCAAGCTTTTCCTGGTCGCAGGTCCTTGAGTTTTTCAAGAAGTTCTTTTTCTGTTATTATGGCGTCTAGCGGGTTTTGGTTATCTTTTATGGCCAATTCAAGCTTTTCCAGTTTTTTGCGTATTTGGTGTTGCTCTGGTCTTAGTGTGTTTTTCTGGTATAATTTTTCAAAGTGGTTTACCCATGTGTCCCCATTTTGAATGGACAAATCGTCATGTTTTTTGTGTAGTGTTTTCAAGTTGTCCCAGAAACAATTGGAATCAATGGATTCCTCCATGGAGCTGAGTGTATTCTTAATAAATTGCTCTTTTTTGGTTCTGAGTGTGTTTCTGTATTGTGTTAGTGTCTGACAATATTGCTATTTGGCAAAGGGCAATGGATCAAGTCCTGCAAGGGATTCCAAGGACCCAGTGTTATTTGGACGACATCCTGGTCACGGGCGAAAATGACAGTGCTCACCTTGCCAACCTGGAGCAGGTGCTCACTAGATTGAAGGAATATGGGCTCCGAGCAAATCGCCACAAATGCGAGTTTTTCCAGAAACAGATCTCGTATTGTGGCCACGTTATTGATGAAGAGGGGTTACATAAGTCCCCTGAAAAGATTGAGGCAGTAGTCACGGCTCCAGCACCAGAAAATGTGTCGCAACTGAGGTCATTCCTCGGGCTGGTGAACTACTACCATAAGTTCTTGCCGAATTTGTCTACAGTACTACACCCACTGAACACCCTACTGCAAATGGGGGTACCATGGAAGTGGAATGACGAATGTAAACGAGCTTTCCAGAAGTGCAAAGAATTGATCACATCAAAAGAGGTGTTGGCTCATTTCAACCCAGCACTACCCATTCGGTTGGCGTGTGATGCATCACCCTATGGCATTGGAGTGGTGCTGTCGCACAAGTTCCCGGACGGCTCGGAGAGGCCGGTAGCTGTAAAGTCTGTAGGTTGTGCAGTAAATAACTTCAGAGACTTTAGAAGTACAAACAAAACAGGTCTTTACTATTCAGTGGTCTGGGCGATTTCTGATCTAGTTAACGTATCACAACCCTTATATACTGGTGTGGTCACTATCGGTATTACAGTATACATGAGCCAATAAATAGTGCCACCCTAAAGTAGTGCTCTTAAAGGCGAACGGTCACATTCTATAGTTCCCTTAAAGGTAAACGGTTACATACACAACAGTAGCCTTTGCATCTCGGTCACTAACCTCAGCCGAGCATAACTACGCCCAGATTGACAGGGAGGCCCTCAGCCTAGTGTGGGGAGTGAAAAAGTTCAACCACTATCTGCACGGGCAGAAGTTCACCTTGCTGACGGACCACCAACCACTTGTCCCCATCTTTAATCCAAAGAAGGGCGTGCCGGTGATGACTGCGCAACGGCTACAAAGATGGTCGCTTTTTCTAGGGGTGAACCAATATGAAATCGAGTATAAGGGCACGAAACAGCATGGAAACGCTGATGGGCTATCACGCCTGCCACTGCCTACTGCGGAGGAAGCACCAGCAGTGGACCCTGTCGAAATATTTCATTCGACTATAATTGAACGCTTGCCAGTAACTAACGCCGATATAGAGGAGACCCGAAATGACCTGACACTGTCTCGGGTATATGACTTGACGGTGAAGGGATGGCCAACACATGGCGACTCACTGTTGCCAGCATTCTCATCCAGAAGAGAACAGCTGTCAGTATGCCAGGGGACCTTGATGTGTGGATCCCGAGTGGTAATTCCACCCAAGTTAAGGGAGAGAGTGCTCAATGAGCTTCACGAAGGCCATCTGGGAGGGGTGAAAATGAAAAGCCTTGCTAGGGCTTATGTGTGGTGGCCGGGGATCGATCAGCAAATCGAGGACCTGACAAAGAGCTGCTCAGGATGCCAGAAGGTCCAAAATGCACCACCACATGCCCCTCTACACCCATGGGAGTGGCCCTCATCTCCATGGCAACGGGTGCATATTGACTTTGCTGGTCCATTCATGGACTCAATGTTTCTAATAGCCGTGGATGCGCACTAGAAATGGCCTGAGGTGATCAAAATGTCGTCCACCACCACGGAGAAAACTATTGCAGTCCTACGGACCATATTTGCCAGGAACGGCTTGCCAGAGCAGATTTGCTCTGATAATGGACCACAGTTTGTGTCCGAAGAGTTTCGAAGATTCATGAAAAGGAATGGGGTAAGGCATTACACATCCGCCCCGTATCATCCAGCCACAAATGGATTGGCTGAGAGGTTCGTACAAACCTTTAAGAAAGCAGTAAGGGCCATGTGCGATGACGACATTCCACTGCAGCATAAGGTGGACAATTTCCTGTTAGCCTACAGAAATGCGACACATGCAGTCACCAACCAGACCCCGGCCATGATGTTCTTTAACCGAAGGTTGAGATCCCGTCTGGATTTGCTCAGACCAAATGTACGAAGAGATGTTGAGAATAAGCAATTCCAGCACATCAATGAGAGGCCGACAAGGAGCTTCAATGTAGGGCAACCAGTCTTGGCCCGCGACTACCGAACAGAGAAATGGCAACCAGGAACGATATGCACACGGCAGGGGCCACTAATGTACACAGTGGATGTTGGGGAGAACATTGTGAGACGCCGTGTCGACCAGATCCTAGAGTCACAGGAACGAGTCAACCCCATGCCTCGCGCACCTGGTGATGAACCCGACATACAGGTAGCATCTACCCCAGAAACAGTAGCATCGGAAGCTGATGAACCAACTGACGACAAGGGCTTCCGCACCACGAGCAAGACACTCAGGAAAGGCGCTATCCAGAAATGATCAGGAAGCCGCCCCAAAGACTGAATTTATAAATGGACTATTTTCAGTTAATGTGCATGTTAAAAGTGTTAATTGTTAAATGAATGTTATGGTACTGTCAATCTAAAAGGGGAGGAATTGTTGTGTTTGTACCTTTAAGGAGAGAACTACTTTTTACAGCTCCTGTATACTGTAGTGCCGGCAGTGACCACACCTGTATATAAACCCTGAGTAGGGATCTGTACATTTAGTTTTAGAGTAACCCTCATCCAGTAAATACCTGTTGATTGTTCCTGCAGTCTCGTGTCTAGTTATTGAAGGACACACAACGTCAAAAATACACGGATCTAACAGTGATGGTCGAAGGATGTTTTTGTGACTGGAAGCCTGTGTCCAGTGGTGTACCGCAGGGATCGTGCTGGGTCTGTTGCTGTTTGTAGTGTACATTAATGATTTAGATATGAATGTAGGAGGTATGATCAGTAAGTTCGCAGATGACACAAAAATTGGTGGGGTGGTAAATAGCGAGGAGGGAAGCCTCAGGCTACAGGATGAAATAGACGGGTTGGTCAGATGGGCAGAACAGTGGCAAATGGAATTTAACCCTGAAAAGTGTGAGGTGATGCATTTTGGGAGGACTAACAAGGCAAGGGAATACACAATGAATGGTAGGACCCCAGTGATATACCTATCAATTTATCCAATGAAAAGCGACGAGTTAAGAAAGTAACTATAGGTTTTTATTGGCTAAATAACAGAGCCCACCCTCGTGGGTGATCGGATCCAACAAGGAGGAATACCAGCCAGTCGACCACCTTTATACCTGGGCAGGTAGGTGGAGCCGTGGGCGGAGTCAGCAGTGGTCAGCCCAGGTATAACAGCGTGACAAGAGGCGACCTCGTATAGTGATACAACAGTGTGAACAGTGATAACCATAGAGTAACGATATAACAGTGATAACTATAGTGTAACGATAGTGAACGATAAAAGTGGATTTTCTGGGTGTCTGTGTTTTTGGTTTGATATTTTTCTAAGTTTTTTCCTCATGTTATGGCAATCATGGTCAAACCATTTTTCATAGTTTTTTGTTTTGGGTTTGTTCTTGCGAGCTTTCAAGTTTGCATTTGTTGCCAAATTATCAAAAATATTGTTTAGTTTACTAACTGCCCGGTTTACGCCTTCTTTATTGTGAGTGTATATGTTATCCAGAAAGGTGTCTAAGAGAGCTTGAGTTGATGCATTGCTAATTGTTTTCTGGTATTTTTCCGTGTCATTTTTGGCCCATCTGTATGATTTTTTGGTGTTGTACAGTTTACTGGGTTGTGTTTCTATGTTGTTTGTTTCTGTCTTTTTGAGAAACATAGTAATTTGACTGTGATCTGACAGTGTTGTTTGTGGTTTGACTGTGAATGCTCTGAAAGAGGATGGGTCTAAGTCTGTAATCATATAGTCTACTGTGCTGCAGCCAAGAGGTGAGCAATAGGTCGATCTTCCTAGGAGGTCTCCTATGAACCTACCATTGACAATGTACAGACCCAGGTTTCGACAGAGTTGTAGTAGCTGTTTTCCGTTGGTATTTGACTGCTTGTCGCAGTTATGCCTGTATGGAAGGGAAGGGATGTCAAAGTGGTTATTCCCGAATACGTAATTGTTTCCCTGATTATTGGTGAAGTCTGGTTCTTCGCCCGTTCTTGAATTGAGGTCCCCACAGATCAACACGTTCCCCTGGGCCTGGTATTGGATAATTTCCCCCTCCATGTTGGAGAAGGTG
The DNA here is from genome assembly GCF_052327205.1 of Somniosus microcephalus. Classification (NCBI taxonomy): domain Eukaryota; kingdom Metazoa; phylum Chordata; class Chondrichthyes; order Squaliformes; family Somniosidae; genus Somniosus; species Somniosus microcephalus. Next base: position 9,401,784 of record NC_140991.1, on the reverse strand, counting down.
TCCTCTTTAAAGTACGGGGAATCGATTGGAGGGATATAAAGTGCGCAAATGTAAACATCTTGGGTGTTTGAGATAATCTCCCTCTCAAGTTTGAGCCACATATGGTTTTCGCTCTTTTTTATAAATTTGATGTAATTCTTAAGTTCTGTTTTAAACCAGATCAGTATGCCTCCGGAGTCTCTGCCTTGGGTTACACTTGGTAATTTATTGGAGGGGACCACTAGCTCAGTGTACCCTTGGGGACAGCCAGTGTGTCCTTTTCCTTTATACCAAGTTTCCTGTAAAATGATAATATCTAGATCTTTAGTTTCTTCTATGAACTCTGTGGTCCTACTCTTCACTTCTAGCACTGAAGAGCGTAGACCTTGGATATTCCAGGTCGAAATATATAAGGATTTCATGTTAAGTTTGATCTTTTACTATGATAGGTTAAAGAGTGGTACGTGTTTGTCGTGTCTAAGTGTGGGGAAAAAAAAGATCACCTCAGTTGTCCATAAAAGTTAATACAATTTGGTTACAGTTCTTTCTATTAATTAGTCCTTGATCCATAAGGCGGAAGTAGATGCTGCTGCACATCTGCTTATTGTCTCTTAATGGATTGTTTCTGTCTGAGGTATTGCGTACGTCCTGTGCATCTCTCCCTCTGTCTGGCTGGGGGCGGTCCTATTCCCCTGTGGGACAGGAGTGGTGCAGGTCTGATATTGTTGATCCTCTCTGGTCTCGGTTGGTGTGGTGGTGGTCTTTGTCGTGTTCCTGATATGTACCCCGCTGATCTCTGGTGGTCGGGGGGGGGGGGTCCTCTTGGAGTCTGGGTATGGACCCGGTTAAAAGCGACGTCCTTCAGGGCTTTAGCAAAGATCGATATTCTTTGCCTTTGGATGTGGACGTGGTCGTAAAGACATTCCTCATCGAGGGTGGGGTGTTGGGCCAGGTGTACGTTGTGGTTTGATTCGCAGTCTCTTGCTATGCTGGCATTTATCTCATGAATTGTGTTGTTGTTGAAGTCTGTTCTCGGCAATATTGTGGAAACAGTGATTCTAGTGTTTGGAAATGTACTGCTTGCCTTCCTAATCATTGCTCTGAGTGATGTTGCTACCTCTTTCTGTTTGGCCTTTAGGTCATTTGTGCCCGTGTGTATTATGTGTTGGGGGGAGCCTAATCTGGCTTTGGTCAGCCATCCCATGGCTCTGTCCGTTGTTGGGCACCAAATCTTTTCTACTTTACTTCTAGGGAAGAGCTTTTTCTCCCATAGAAATTTCCCATTTGAGTCTATGAGTATTACGACGTCAGCCTTGTTTGTGTTTACTGTCTGGTGGCTTTCGCCTGGACTCAGTGTGTGTGCTGGGCTGGGGTGTCTGGTGTGTACGTACCTCTTGTGAGCGGCTCGCTTGTGGTTCCACGGTGGTGGGGGAAGATTGCGAATCAGTATGCTGGTCGGTCTGTGTGGCACCCCTTGTATTGTGTGTCTGTTGCTTTTGTTCCGTGTGGGAGTGCAGCCGTTCCGTCCGGCTCTGTCTTGTCTTATCTCTAGCCTCTGGTTGCTGGTCTAATGGTGTTATCTCTCCTCTATGGCTCTCTTCTTTTTCCTGCAGCTCTTTCACCTGATTCCTAAGTAGATTCACCTGTTTCTCAAGTAGATTCAGCTCTCTCTTGTGTCTCTCCCTCTCCTGTTTTTGTTCGTCATTCAATTTGAGGAACTCCTCTCTAAGTTTCACCATCTCTATCTCTAATTGATTAAATTTATCTTTTGGTTGTATCTGGCTGTGTGATCCCTGGGTATGTGTCTGGTCGGCCCTGGAAGGCTCACTCACTTCCTGGCTAAGCTGGTCGGGAATGGCAGGGGGACTATGTGTGGCTTCCTCCCTGGTAGTTATGCTGGGGTTTGTCAGTTGTATCATGTGGCTGTGGTTCCCCGGGGTTAGTGTCTGGTTTGAACTGTGTGGCTCGTTCACCTCCTGACCAGGCAGATTTTCTCCTGGTAACCCCCTCCAGCCCTACACCCCTCCCTATCTCTGTACCCCCTCCGAGATCTCTGTACCCACTCCCGCCCTACACCCCTCCGAGATCTCTGTAACCCCCTCCAGCCCTACACCACTCCAAGATCTCTGTACCCCCTCCGAGATCTCTGTAACCCCCTCCAGCACTACACCCCTCCGAGATCTCTGTACCCACTCCCGCCCTACACCCCTCCGAGATCTCTGTAACCCCCTCCAGCCCTACACCCCTCCGAGATCTCTGTACCCCCTCCGAGATCTCTGTAACCCCCTCCCGCCCTACACCCCTCCGAGATCTCTGTACCCCCTCCAGCCCTACACCCCGCCGAGATCTCTGTACCCCCTCCCGCCCTACACCCCTCCGAGATCTCTGTACCCCCTCCCGCCCTACACCCCTCCGAGATCTCTGTACCCACTCATGCCCTACACCCCTCCGAGATCTCTGTACCCCCTCCCGCCCTACACCCCTCCGAGATCTCTATACCCCCTCCCGCCCTACACCCCTCCAAGATCTCTGTACCCCCTCCCACCCTACATCCCTCCGAGACCTCTGTACCCCCTCCCGCCCTACACCCCTCCCTATCTCTGTACCCCCTCCAGCCCTACACCCCCTCCCTATCTCTGTACCCCCTCCCGCCCTACACCCCTCCGAGATCTCTGTAACCCCCTCCCGCCCTACACCCTTCCCTATCTCTGTAACCCCCTCCAGCCCTACACCCCCTCCCTATCTCTGTACCCCCTCCCGCCCTACACCCCTCCCTATCTCTGTAACCCCCTCCAGCCCTACACCCCTCCGAGATCTCTGTACCCCCTCCAGCCCTAAACCCCTCCGAGATCTCTGTACCCCCTCCCGCCCTACACCCCCTCCCTATCACTGTACCCCCTCCCGCCCTACACCCCCTCCCTATCTCTGTAACCCCCTCCAGCCCTACACCCCTCCCTATCTCTGTACCCCCTCCCGCCCTACACCCCCTCCCTATCTCTGTAACCCCCTCCAGCCCTACACCCCTCCCTCTCTGTAACCCCCTCCAGCCCTACACCCCTCCGAGATCTCTGTACCCACTCCAGCCCTACACCCCTCCGAGATCTCTGTAACCCCCTCCCGCCCTACTCCCCTCCGAGATCTCTGTAACCCTCCAGCCCTACACCCCTCCGAGATCTCTGTACCCACTCCTGCCCTACACTCCTCCGAGATCTCTGTAACCCCCTCCTGCCCTACATCCCTCCCTCTCTGTAACCCCCTCCAGCCCTGCACCCCTCCGAGATCTCTGTACCCCCTCCAGCCCTACACCCCTCCGAGATCTCTGTACCCCCTCCAGCCCTACACCCCTCTGAGATCTCTGAAACCCCCTCCCGCCCCACTCCCCTCTGAGATCTCTGTAACCCTCCAGCCCTACACCCCTCCGAGATCTCTGTACCCACTCCCGCCCTACACCCCTCCGAGATCTCTGTACCCCCTCCAGCCCTCCCTATCTCTGTACCCCCTCCTGCCCTACACCCCTCTGAGATCTCTGTACCCCCTCCAGCCCTACACCCCTCCGAGATCTCTGTACCCCCTCCAGCCCTACACCCCTCCGAGATCGCTGTACCCCCTCCAGCCCTACACCCTTCCGAGATCTCTGTGCCCCCTCCAGCCCTACACCCCTCCGAGATCTCTGTAACCCCCTCCAGCCCTACATCCCTCCCTCTCTGTAACCCCCTCCAGCCCTACATCACTCCCTCTCTGTAACCCCCTCCAGGATCTCTGTAACCTCCTCCAGCCCTACACCCCTCCGAGATCTCTGTACCCCCTCCAGCCCTACACCCCTCCGAGATCTCTATACCCCCTCCAGCTCTACACCCCTCCGAGATCTCTGTACCCCCTCCAGCCCCACACCCCTCCGAGATCTCTGTAACCCCCTCCCGCCCTACACCCCTCCTAGATCTCTGTAACCCTCTCCAGCCCTACAACCCTCCCTATCTCTGTAACCTTCTCCCTCAGGAAAGATGGGCACACAGGAGGCATCGCATGCAAGCCCGATCAGCCGATGTTCACAGACATGCTCTCAAACGGGGTCACTGGGCAGTGCTCCACAGCTGATTGATTACCCCCCACCCCAGCAGTTTAAGGACATTGAGGCCAGGCAGAGATCAGCAACTCAAAGAAATCTGCTCAACTCTGGGAGTTCCGCCCCGCACCCCACCAGCCCTGGCCCTGGGTGGTGTCCACCCCCCGCCCTGCACTTTTCACACCTCCCCCTTCGCTTCACTCCCTCTCCCCCCACCCTCTGCCTCTCCCCCTCCCCTCCCCCGCTTGCTCTCCCCCTCCGCAATCCTCTTCCCTCCTACCCTCCCCCAACCCTCTCTCCCCTCCCCCTCCTCCCCCGTCTCTCTCTCCCCCCTTTCCTGTCTCTCTCCCCCCCTTTCCTGTCTCTCTCCCCCCCCTTTCCCGTCTCTCTCTCCCCCTTTCCCGTCTCTCTCCCCCCCTTTCCCTTCTCTCTCCCCACCTTTGCCGTCTCTCTCCCCCCCTTTCCCGTCTCTCCCCCCTTCCCGTCTCTCTCCCCCTTTCCCGTCTCTCCCCCCCTTTCCCGTCTCTCTCCCCCCTTTCCCGTCTCTCTCCCCCCTTTCCCTTCTCTCTCCCCCCCTTTCCCGTCTCTCTCCCCCCCTTTCCCATCTCTCGCCCCCTTTCCCGTCTCTCTCTCCCCCCTTTCCCGTCTCTCTCCCCCCTTTTCCCGTCTCTCTCCCCCCCTTTTCCCGTCTCTCTCCCCCGCTTTTCCCGTCTCGCTCCCCGCCTTTCCCGTCTCTCTCTCCCCCTTTTCCCGTCTCTCTCCCCCCCTTTCCCCGTCTCTCTCCCCCCCTTTCCCGTCTCTCTCCCCCCCTTTTCCCGTCTCTCTCCCCCCTTTCCCGTCTCTCTCTCCCCCCCTTTCCCGTCTCTCTCTCCCCCCTTTCCCGTGTCTCTCCCCACCTTTCCCGTCTCTCTCCCCCCTTTCCCCGTCTCTCTCCCCCCCTTTCCCGTCTCTCTCCCCCCCTTTCCCGTCTCTCTCCCCCCTTTCCCGTCTCTCTCCCCCCTTTCCTGTCTCTCTCCCCCCTTTCCCGTTTCTCTCCCCCCTTTCCCGTCTCTCTCTCCCCCCTTTTCCCGTCTCTCTCTCCCCCTTTCCCGTCTCTCTCTCCCCCCCTTTCCCGTCTCTCTCCCCCCTTTCCCGTCTCTCTCCCCCTTTCCCGTCTCTCTCTCCCCCCTTTTCCCGTCTCTCTCCCCCCCTTTCCCGTCTCTCACCCCCCTTTCCCGTTTCTCTCCCCCCTTTCCCGTCTCTCTCTCCCCCCTTTTCCCGTCTCTCTCCCCCCCTTTCCCGTCTCTCTCCCCCCCTTTCCCGTCTCTCTCTCCCCCTTTTCCCGTCTCTCTCCCCCCCTTTCCCGTCTCTCTCGCCCCTTTCCCGTCTCTCTCCCCCCTTTCCCGTCTCTCTCTCCCTTTCCCGTCTCTCTCCCCCCTTTCCCGTCTCTCTCTCCCCCCTTTCCCGTCTCGCTCCCCCCCTTTCCCGTCTCTCTCCCCTTTTCCCGTCTCTCTCCCCTTTTCCCGTCTCTCTCTCCACTATCCCGTCTCTCTCCCCCCTTTTCCCGCCTCTCTCCCCCCCTTTCCCGTCTCTCTCCCCCCCTTTCCCGTCTCTCTCCCCCCTTTCCCGTCTCTCTCTCCCCTTTCCCGTCTCTCTCCCCCCTTTCCCGTCTCTCTCTCCCCCCTTTCCCGTCTCTCTCTCCCCCCCTTTCCCATCTCTCTCCCCTTTTCCCGTCTCTCTACCCCCCTTTCCCATCTCTCCCCCCTTTCCCATCTCTCTCCCCCCCTTTTCCCGACTCTCCCCCCTTTCCCGTCTCTCTCCCCCCCTTTCCCGTCTCTCTCTCCCCTTTCCCGTCTCTCTCTCCCCCCTTTTCCCGCCTCTCTCCCCCCCATCCCGTCTCTCTCTCCCCCTTTCCCGTCTCTCTCCCCCCCCTTTCCTGTCTCTCTCTCCCCTTTTCCCGTCTCTCTCTCCCCCTTTCCCGTCTCTCTCCCCCCCCTTTCCCGTCTCTCTCCCCCCCTTTTCCCGTCTCTCTCCCCCCCTTTCCCGTCTCTCTCTCCCCCCCTTTCCCGTCTCTCTCTCCCCCCTTTCCCGTGTCTCTCCCCCCCTTTCCCGTCTCTCTCCCCCCTTTCCCCGTCTCTCTCCCCCCCTTTCCCGTCTCTCTGCCCCCCTTTCCCGTCTCTCTCCCCCCTTTCCCGTCTCTCTCCCCACCTTTGCCGTCTCTCTCCCCCCCTTTCCCATCTCTCCCCCCTTTCCCGTCTCTCTCCCCCCTTTCCCGTCTCTCTCCCCCCCTTTCCCGTCTCTCTCCCCCCCTTTCCCGTCTCTCTCCCCCCTTTCCCGTCTCTCTCCCCCCCTTTCCCTTCTCTCTCCCCCCTTTCCGTCTCTCTCCCCCCCTTTCCCGTCTCTCGCCCCCTTCCCGTCTCTCTCTCCCCCTTTCCCGTCTCTCTCCCCCCTTTCCCGTCTCTCTCCCCCTTTTCCCGTCTCTCTCCCCCCCTTTTCCCGTCTCTCTCCCCCGCTTATCCCGTCTCGCTCCCCCCCTTTCCCGTCTCTCTCTCCCCCTTTTCCCGTCTCTCTCCCCCCTTTCCCCGTCTCTCTCCCCCCTTTCCCGTCTCTCTCCCCCCCTTGTCCCGTCTCGCTCCCCCCCTTTCCCGTCTCTCTCTCCCCCCCTTTCCCGTCTCTCTCTCCCCCCTTTCCCGTGTCTCTCCCCCCCTTTCCCCGTCTCTCTCCCCCCTTTCCCCGTCTCTCGCCCCCCCTTTCCCGTCTCTCTCCCCCCTTTCCCGTCTCTCTCCCCCCTTTCCCGTCTCTCTCCCCCCTTTCCCGTTTCTCTCCCCCCTTTCCCGTCTCTCTCTCCCCCCCTTTCCCGTCTCTCTCTCCCCCTTTCCCGTCTCTCTCTCCCCCCCTTTCCCGTCTCTCTCCCCCCCTTTCCCGTCTCTCTCCCCCCTTTCCTGTCTCTCTCCCCCCTTTCCCGTCTCTCTCCCCCCCTTTCCTGTCTCTCTCCCCCCCTTTCCCGTTCTCTCCCCCCCTTTCCCGTCTCTCTCTCCCCCCTTTTCCCGTCTCTCTCCCCCCCTTTCCCGTCTCTCTCCCCCCTTTCCGTTTCTCTCCCCCCTTTTCCCGTCTCTCTCTCCCCCTTATCCCGTCTCTCTCCCCCCCTTTCCCGTCTCTCTCCCCCCTTTCCCGTCTCTCTCTCCCCCCCTTTCCCGTCTCTCTCTCCCCCTTTTCCCGTCTCTCTCCCCCCTTTCCCGTCTCTCTCCCCCCTTTCCCGTCTCTCTCTCCCCCTTTCCCGTCTCTCTCCCCCCTTTCCCGTCTCTCTCTCCCCCCTTTCCCGTCTCTCTCCCCCCCTTTCCTGTCTCTCTCCCCTTTTTCCCGTCTCTCTCCCCCCCTTTCCCGTCTCTCTCCCCCCCTTTCCTGTCTCTCTCCCCCTCCCTCCCCCTTTCCCTCTCTCCCCCCCTTTTCCCACCTCTCCCCCCCTTTCCCGTCTCTCCTCCCCCCCTTTCCCGTCTCTCTCTCCCCCTTTCCCGTCTCTCTCTCTCCCCTTTCCCGTCTCTCTCTCCCCCTTTTCCCGCCTCTCTCCCCCCCTTTCCCGTCTCTCTGCCCCCCTTTCCCGTCTCTCTCTCTCCCCTTTCCCGTCTCTCTCCCCCCCTTTCCTGTCTCTCTCTCCCCCTTTTCCCGTCTCTCTCTCTCCCCCTTTCCCATCTCTCTCTCCCCCCTTTCCCGTCTCTCTCCCCCCCTTTCCCGTCTCTCTCCCCCCTTTCCCGTCTCTCCCCCTTTCCCGTCTCTCTCTCCCCCCCTTTCCCGTCTCTCTCCCCCTTTTCCCGTCTCTCTCCCCCCCTTTCCCGTCTCTCTCCCCCGCTTATCCCGTCTCGCTCCCCCCCTTTCCCGTCTCTCTCTCCCCCTTTTCCCGTCTCTCTCCCCCCC
>NC_140991.1:9351731-9393351 GCF_052327205.1 Somniosus microcephalus | reverse complement strand
ACCAGAACGATAGTCAACTTGTGGCATCAGCTGCACATTGATATGAAGAGCCTGCTGCCCTGGTTATACCTCCATCGGGACATTCAGCAGGTGCGCTCATGGAACCTGCTCATGGTGAGTGAGACCGGCCAATCGTTGTTCTACTGCTCCCTCCCTCCCCCTCGCTCCCTCCCTCCCTCCCCCTCGCTCCCTCCCCCTCGCTCCCTCCCTCCCTCCCCTCACTCCCTCCTGCCCCTCGCTCCCTCCCTCCCTCCCCCTCGCTCCCTCCCTCCCCTCGCTCCCTCCCTCCCCTGCCCCTCGCTCCCTCCCTCCCCTCGCTCCCTCCCTCCCTCCCCTCGCTCCCTCCCTCCCCCTCTCCCCCTTGCTCCCTCCCTCCCCCTCGCTCCCTCCCTCCCCCTCCCTCCCTCCCTCCCCCTCGCTCCCTCCCCCTCGCTCCCTCCATCCCTCCCCCTCGCTCCCTCCCCCTCGCTCCCTCCCTCCCCCTCGCTCCCTCCCTCCCCTCGCTCCCTCCCTCCCCTGCCCCTCGCTCCCTCGCTCCCTCCCTCCCCTCGCTCCCTCCCTCCCTCCCCCTCCCTCCCTCCCTCCTCCTCGCTCCCTCCCTCCCCCTCCCTCCCTCGCTCCCCCTCGCTCCCTCCCTCCCCCTCGCTCCCTCCCTCCCCCTCCCTCCCTCCCCCTCGCTCCCTCCCCCTCGCTCCCTCCATCCCTCCCCCTCGCTCCCTCCCTCCCCCTCGCTCCCTCCCACCCCCTCCCTCCCTCCCTCCCCCTCGCTCCCTCCCCCTCGCTCCCTCCATCCCTCCCCCTCGCTCCCTCCCTCCCTCCCCCTCGCTCCCCTCCCTCCCCCTCGCTCCCTCCCTCCCTCCCCCTCGCTCCCTCCCTCCCCTCGCTCCCTCCCTCCCCTCGCTCCCTCCCTCCCCTGCCCCTCGCTCCTTCCCTCCCTCCCCCTCGCTCCTTCCCTCCCTCCCCCTCGCTCCCTCCCTCCCCCTCCCTCCCTCCATCCCTCCCCCTCGCTCCCTCCCTCCCCCTCGCTCCCTCCCTCCCCCTCGCTCCTCCCTCCCCCTCGCTCCCTCCCCCTCGCTCCCTCCATCCCTCCCCCTCGCTCCCTCCCTCCCCCTCGCTCCCTCCCTCCCCTCGCTCCCTCCCTCCCCTGCCCCTCGCTCCCTCGCTCCCTCCCTCCCCCTCGCTCCCTCCCTCCCCTCGCTCCCTCCCTCCCTCCCCCTCCCTCCCTCCCTCCCCCTCGCTCCCTCCCTCCCCCTCCCTCCCTCGCTCCCCCTCGCTCCCTCCCTCCCCCTCGCTCCCTCCCTCCCCCTCCCTCCCCCTCGCTCCCTCCCCCTCGCTCCCTCCATCCCTCCCCCTCGCTCCCTCCCACCCCCTCCCTCGCTCCCTCCCCCTCGCTCCCTCCCCCTCGCTCCCTCCATCCCTCCCCCTCGCTCCCTCCCTCCCTCCCCCTCCCCTCCCTCCCTCCCCCTCGCTCCCTCCCTCCCTCCCCCTCGCTCCCTCCCTCCCCCTCGCTCCCTCCCTCCCCTCGCTCCCTCCCTCCCCTGCCCCTCGCTCCTTCCCTCCCTCCCCCTCGCTCCTTCCCTCCCTCCCCCTCGCTCCCTCCCTCCCCCTCCCTCCCTCCATCCCTCCCCTCGCTCCCTCCCTCCCCCTCGCTCCCTCCCTCCCCCTCGCTCCCTCCCTACCCCTCGCTCCCTCCCTCCCCCTCGCTCCCTCCCTCCCCCTCGCTCCCTCCCTCCCTCCCCCTCGCTCCCTCCCTCCCCCTCGCTCCCTCCCTCCCTCCCCTCGCTCCCCCCCCTCGCTCCCTCCCTCCCCCTCCCTCCCTCCCTCGCCCCCCCTCGCTCCCTCCCTCCCCCTCGCTCCCTCCCCCTCCCTCCCTCCCCCTCGCTCCCTCCCTCCCTCCCCCTCGCTCCCTCCCTCCCTCCCCCTCGCTCCCTCCCTCCCCCTCGCTCCCTCCCTCCCCCTCGCTCCCTCCCTCCCTCCCCCCTCGCTCCCTCCCTCCCCCTCGCTCCCTCCCTCCCTCCCTCCCCCTCGCTCCCTCCCCCTCCCTCCCTACCCCTCGCTCCCTCCCTCCCTCCCCCTCGCTCCCTCCCCCTCCCTCCCTCCCTCCCTCCCTCCCCCTCGCTCCCTCCCTCCCTCCCCCTTGCTCCCTCCTCCCCCTCGCTCCCTCCCTCCCTCCCCCTCGCTCCCTCCCTCCCCCTCGCTCGCTCCCCCGCTACCTCACTCCCTCTCCCTCACTCCCTCCCTTGCTCTCTCAATCTCTCACTCCCTCCCCCTCCTCCCTCACTCCCTCACTCCCTCCCCCCTCGCTCTCCCTCCCTTGCTCCCTCACACCCTCCCCCTCCCCCTCGTTCCCTCCCTTGCTCCCTCACTCCCTCCCCCTCACTCCCTCCCTCTCGCTCCCTTCCCCCTCACTCCCTTGCCCCTCACCCCCTCGCTCCCACCTCCTTCGCTCCCACCTCCTTTGCTCCTCCTCCTTCGCTCCCTCCGCCCTCGAACTAACGCTCAACCATGTCTTGCAGTTTCGGAGTTTGAACCCAGACGATTACAAACAAATCCTCCCAAACCTTGAGCTCCACTATCAGGACTTCCTGCGGGAGAGTCAGGATTCCCACATGTTCGGACCCGACGACCGGATACAGATCGAGAGGGAATACAAACTCACCATTCAGCACTACGAGAAACTGCTGCGGAGCCTAGAGAGAGGTAGGGTGTCACAACATAGTCTGGGGGTGTCCTGATCCCTCCCCTGATCACTGATCTGTATCCTTGGCTTGACTTTGGAACAGGAGGTCATTCAGCCCTCGAGTCTGTTCCGCCATTCAGTGAGATCACAGTAGACTTGAATCATAACTCCATCCACCCGCCTTGGTTCCGTATCACTTAATACCCTTGTTTGCAAAAATTAATCGATGGGTCAGAGATTGAGGTACAGATGTTTGGGAGGATTGGAGATTGAGGTACAGATGTTTGGGAGGATTGGAGATTGCGGGACAGATGTTCAGGAGGATTGGAGATTGAGGTACAGATGTTTGGGAGGATTGGAGATTGAGGTACAGATGTTTCGGAGGATTGGAGATTGAGGTACAGATGTTTGGGAGGATTGGAGATTGATGTACAGATGTTCGGGAGGATTGGAGATTGAGGTACAGATGTTTGGGAGGATTGGAGATTGGGGTACAGATGTTTGGGAGGATCGGAGATTGAGGTACAGATGTTGGGAGGATTGGAGATTGAGGTACAGATGTTTTGGAGGGGAGGGATCGGAGATTGAGGTACAGATAATTGGGAGGATTGGAGATTGATGTACAGATGTTTGGGAGGATTGGAGATTGAGGTACAGATGTTTTGGAGGGGAGGGATTGGAGATTGAGGTACAGATGTTTGGGAGGATTGGAGATTGAGGTACAGATGTTTGGGAGGATTGGAGATTGGGGTACAGATGTTTGGGAGGATCGGAGATTGAGGTACAGATGTTTGGGAGGATTGGAGATTGATGTACAGATGTTCGGGAGGATTGGAGATTGAGGTACAGATGTTTTGGAGGGGAGGGTTTGGAGATTGAGGTACAGATGTTTTGGAGGGAAGGATTGGAGATTGAGGTACAGATGTTTTGGAGGGGAGGGATTGGAGATTGAGGTACAGATGTTTGGGATGATTGGAGATTGAGGTACAGATGTTCGGGAGGATTAGAGATTGAGGTACAGATGTTTTGGAGGGGAGGGATTGGAGATTGAGGTACAGATGTTTTGGAGGGGAGGGATCGGAGATTGAGGTACAGATAATTGGGAGGATTGGAGATTGATGTACAGATGTTTGGGAGGATTGGAGATTGAGGTACAGATGTTTTGGAGGGGAGGATTGGAGATTGAGGTACAGATGTTTGGGAGGATTGGAGATTGAGGTACAGATGTTTGGGAGGATTGGAGATTGGGGTACAGATGTTTGGGAGGATCGGAGATTGAGGTACAGATGTTTGGGAGGATTGGAGATTGAGGTACAGATGTTTTGGAGGATTGGAGATTGAGGTACAGATGTTCGGGAGGATTGGAGATTGAGGTACAGATGTTCGGGAGGATTGGAGATTGAGGTACAGATGTTCGGGAGGATTGGAGATTGAGGTACAGATGTTTGGGAGGATTGGAGATTGAGGTACAGATGCTTGGGAGGATTGGAGATTGAGGTACAGATGTTCGGGAGGGATCGGAGATTGAGGTACAGATATTCGGGAGGATTGGAGATTGAGGTACAGATGTTCGGGAGGATTGGAGATTGGGGTACAGATGTTCGGGAGATTGGAGATTGAGGTACAGATGTTCGGGAGGATTGGAGATTGGGGTACAGATATTCGGGAGGATTGGAGATTGAGGTACAGATGTTCGGGAGGATTGGAGATTGGGGTACAGATGTTCGGGAGGATTGGAGATTGAGGTACAGATGTTCGGGAGGATTGGAGATTGGGGTACAGATGTTTTGGAGTTGATGGATCGGAGATGGAGGTACAGATGTTTTGGAGGGGAGGGATTGGAGATTGAGGTACAGATGTTTGGGAGGATTGGAGATTGAGGTACAGATGTTTGGGAGGATTGGAGATTGAGGTGCAGATGTTTGGGAGGATTGGAGATTGAGGTACAGATGTTTTGGAGGGGAGGGGTTGGAGATTGAGGTTCAGTTGTTTTGGAGGGGAGGGATTGGAGATTGAGGTACAGATGTTTTGGAGGGGAGGGGTTGGAGATTGAGGTACAGATGTTTTGGAGGGGAGGGATTGGAGATTGAGGTACAGATGTTTGGGAGGATTGGAGATTGAGGTACAGATGTTCGGGAGGATTGGAGATTGAGGTACAGATGTTTTGGAGTTGATGGATCGGAGATGGAGGTACAGATGTTTTGGAGGGGAGGGATTGGAGATTGAGGTACAGATAATTGGGAGGATTGGAGATTGAGGTACAGATGTTTGGGAGGATTGGAGATTGAGGTACAGATGTTTGGGAGGATTGGAGATTGAGGTACAGATGTTTGGGAGGATTGGAGATTGAGGTACAGATGTTTGGGAGGATTGGAGATTGAGGTACAGATGTTCGGGAGGATTGGAGATTGAGGTACAGATGTTCGGGAGGATTGGAGATTGAGGTACAGATGTTTGGGAGGATTGGAGATTGAGGTACAGATGTTCGGGAGGATTGGAGATTGAGGTACAGATGTTCGGGAGGATTGGAGATTGGTGTACAGATGTTCGGGAGGATTGGAGATTGAGGTACAGATGTTCGGGAGGATTGGAGATTGAGGTACAGATGTTCGGGAGGGATCGGAGATTGAGGTACAGATGTTGGGGAGGATTAGTGATTGAGGTACAGATGTTCGGGAGGGATCGGAGATTGAGGACAGATGTTCGGGAGGGTCGGTCTTTAACCTGCTCCCTTTCTGTGTTGCAGGTGAGCAGGATGAGTTGAGTTGTAAGAAGTACGTAACACAACTCAAGGACATCCGGCTGCAACTGGAGGGCTGTGAGAAACGGACCATCCACAAAATCCGGCAACCACTCGACAAAGACCCACTGAGAGAATGTACACAGCGCATCAGTGAGCAGCGGGTAAGGCCATGCTGTCAATAGCACGGTGCCCAGCACCTGGGGCATTAACTGACGAGGGTTCTGTGCCTCACACTCGAGTCCAGAACTCTGCAGACACTGTTTGGGTTACACCCTGCGATCGACAGCGCGATCGAACAGCAGTTCAGGCAGTGGGACTAGAATCAGATCATTTCACAGCCCGATGGACCACATGGCCTTCTCCTGTGCATCAATGTGTCTGTGATTCCTGCTGCCAATTACTAGCAGTGACTGCTGCTGAAAGTGCCTGAATGCAGCAGCATGTTGGACGGTGAGGCCCAGTGTAGTTGAATATCATGTATCAGTGCTCTGTACTGCAAGAGACACCCCGAGAGACCCGGAGCTCGGACTGAGCCGGTGTTTGGGACTGGAAAAGCCGGTGCTTAATGATAATGTGCAACGTGTGCGGAGTGTGCACATTCTGGTCGGATAGCCTGTCGGGGATAGTGCTGACCCAGTCCAATCACAGGCTGTCGAGTGAGTGACACGCCCTCCATTGTCGAACAGCCTGTGCTCTGGGAGTCACGGTCTGGAGGGAGCAGTTCGGGTCTGGGAAAATCTGCAGCTTGTGTCTGACTCACATTTCCCTGACTCCCAGCAGATTTGGATCATTCCCAGCCATTCTAATCACACACGGCATCGCAGGCTGCACTTTGGGCACTGAGAGGTGACTCAGAGCTGATTAACATTCCACTCTGTCTGCCAGCGCCCGCTCAGGGCTGCGGTTAAAGGCACAGTCCAAGCTCTGCATTCGACGCGACTGTACACCAATGCCTAACCACCCAGCTTAATGCATCGCCCTTCCTCAACACCTCTGCACTCTGTCAGTACTGCCCCTCCGACAGAACAGCGCTCCATCAGTACTGACCCTCCAACAGTGCGGCACACCCTCAATACTGCCTCACCGACAGTGCAGCGCTCTATCAGTACTGCCCCTCCAACAGTGCAGCATTCCATCAGTACTGACCCTCCGACAGTGCAGCGTTCCCTCAGTACTGCCCCTCTGACAGTGCGGCATCCCATCAGTACTGACCCTCCGACAGTGCAGTGCTCCATCAGTACTGACCCTCCGACAGTGCAGCGTTCCCTCAGTACTGACCCTCTGACAGTGCGGCATTCCATCAGTACTGACCCTCCAACAGTGCAGTGCTCCCTCAGTACTGACCCTCTGACAGTGCGGCGCTCCCTCAATACTGCCTCACTGACAGTGCAGCGCTCCCTCAGTACCGCCCCTCCGACAGAACAGCACTCCCTCAGTACTGCCCCTCCGACAGTGCAGTGATCCCTCAGTACTGACCCTCCGACAGTGAAGCACTCCCTCAGTACTGCCCCTCCGACAGTGTGGCACTCCCTCAGTACTGCCCCTCCGACGCTCCCTCAGTACTCCCCCTCTGAGTGTCGGCCTGTATTTTGTGCTCAATCTCTGGAGTGGGGCTTGAACTCACGACCTTTGAGGCCTAGATAGAGTGGATAGGAAGGACCTATTTCCCTCAGCAGAGAGATCATTAACCAGGGGTCATAGATTTAAATTAATTGGTAGGAGGATTAGAGGGGAGTTGAGGAGAACTTTTTTCACCCAGAGGGTGGTGGGGGTCTGGAACTCACTGCCTGAAAGGGTGGGAGAGGCAGAAACCCTCATCACATTTAAAAAGTACTTGGATATACACTTGAAGCGCCGGAACCAACAGGGCTACGGACCAAGAGCTGGAAAGTGGGATTAGGCTGGAGAGCTCTTTGTCGGCCGGCGCGGACACGATGGGCCGTAAATTTGTATGATCCTGACTTGGAGGCGAGAGTGCTGCTACTGAGCCAGGGCTGATACCCTGCTAGAAAGGCGTTAATTTATTCCTGTTTTGCAGAAAATTCACTCGGAGCTGGAAGGGATTAAAAAGAATTTGAGCACAGTGACGGAGAAGACAGAGAAGGTGCTGGCGATGCCGGAGCAGCTAAGCAGCGCGCCTGTGCTACGCTCCGAGCTCGACATCACCTTACAGAAGATGGACCGTGTCTACAGCCTCTCTTCTGTCTATCTGGAGAAGTGAGTCCCAACTTTAACAGCCCAGCGCATGGCGTGGGTCAGAGCAAACCATTAACACCACGCACGCACTGAGAACACGCAGTGTGTAAAAACACCACACTAATAACACGGGGTCTCAGCACACTTACTGTTTCACTACCACCGTGCTAAATGGGTTAGATTCAGAACAGATCTAGCAGCTCAAAACTGGGCATCCATGAGGTGCTGTGGGCCGTCAGCAGCAGTAGAATTGTATTCCACCACAATCTGTAACCTCATGGCCCGGCATATCCCTCACTCTACCATTACCATCAAGCCAGGGGACCAACCCTGGTTCAATGAGGAGTGTAGAAGAGCATGCCAGGAGCAGCACCAGGCGTACCTAAAAATGAGGTGCCAACCTGGGGAAGCTGCAACACAGGACTACATGCATGTTAAACAGCGGAAGCAGCATGCTATAGACAGGGCTAAGCGATCCCACAATCAACGGATCAGGTCAAAGCTCTGCAGTCCTGCCACATCCAGTCGTGAATGGTGGTGGGCCATTAAACAACTAATGGGAGGAAGAGGCTCCATGTATATCCCCATCCTCAATGATGGCAGAGGCCAGAATGTGAGTACAAAGGACAAGACTGAAGCGTTTGCAACTATCTTCAGCCAGAAGTGCCGAGTGGATGATCCATATCAGCCTACTCACGAGGTCCCCACCATCTCAGAAGCCAGTCTTCAGCCAATTCACGCCTCGTGATCAACATTCCCTATAAGCTGTGTGGCTACGCCTGACATCAAGGCAGAATTTGACCGAGTGTGCCATCAAGGAGCCCTAGTAAAATTGAAGTTAATGGGAATCAGGGGGTAAACTCTCCACTGGCTGGAGTCATACCTAGCACAAAGGAACAAAGGAAGGTGGTTGTGGTTGTTGGAGGCCAATCATCTCAGCCCAAGACATCGCTGCAGGAGTTCCTCAGGGCAGTGTCCTAGGCCCAACCATCTTCAGCTGCTTCATCAATGACCATCCCTCCAACATAAGGTCAGAAATGGGGATGATCGCTGATGACTGCACAGTGTTCAAATCCATTCGCAACTCCTCAGATAATGAAGCAGTCCATGCCCACATGCAGCAAGACCTGGACGACATTCAGCCTTGGGCTGATAAGTGGCAGGTAACATTTGCGCCACACAAGTGCCAGGCAATGACTATCTCCAACAAGCGAGAGTCTAACCACCTCCCCTTCACATTCAACGGCATTACCGTCGCCGAATCCCCCACCATCAACATCCTGGGGGGTTCACATTAACCAGAAACTTAACTGGACCAGCCACATAAATACTGTGGCAACAAGAGCAGGTCAGAGGCTGGGTATTCTGTGGCGAGTGTCTCACCTCCTGACTCCCCAAAGCCTTTCCACCATCTACAAGGCACAAGTCAGGAGTGTGATGGAATACTCTCCACTTGCCTGGATGAGTGCAGCTCCAACAACACTCAAGAAGCTCAACATCATCCAGGGTCTAAATACCCTTAAAATTATCTTGAAATATATTTTTTAACTCTATGACTGGTGGTGGATTAGTGAAAGATGAAGTTGGAAGAAATCTGGGTGTTTTAGTCTCAAATATCGAACCAAGACAGAGCAGCAATCAGCCGAGCGACTCAGCGTTGAGCGTTACACCCAAACAATTGATGCAATTGAGAGGAAGTTGCGATCAGGCTGACAATCACTGCTTCTCGCACTGCAGAAGTCCCCCCGTAATACACGGCAGTGTTGGCCTACAGTCTGTGCTGGGGTCCTGGAGCCGAGCTCAACCCAGAGCCCCCTGCACACAGAGTGAGTCTAACCACTGAGCCAAACAGACCTATAAAGGGCAGCCCTGCCCCCTGCCCACGCCCTGACCCCGACCCCAGCCCACGCCCACCCTTCTGACCCCAGCCCACGCCCTGCCCCCCGACCCCAGCCCACGCCCTGCCCCCCGACCCCAGCCCACGCCCTGCCACCCGATCCCAGCCCACGCCCTGACCCCAGCCCATGCCCTGCCCCCCGACCCCAGCCTACTCCCTGCCCCCTGACCCCAGCCCACTCCCTGCCCCCTGACACCAGCCCACTCCCTGCCCCCTGACTCCATCCCGTGCCCTGCCCTCTGACCCCAGCCCACACCCTGCCCTCCGACCCCAGCCCACGCCCTGACCCCTGACCCCAGCCCACGACCTGCCCCCTGACACCAGCCCACTCCCTGCCCCCTGACTCCATCCCGTGCCCTGCCCTCTGACCCCAGCCCACACCCTGCCCTCCGACCCCAGCCCACGCCCTGCCCCCTGACCCCAGCCCACGCCCTGCCCCCCGACCCCAGCCTACTCCCTGCCCCCCGACCCCAGCCCACTCCCTGCCCCCTGACACCAGCCCACTCCCTGCCCCCTGACTCCATCCCGTGCCCTGCCCTCTGACCCCAGACCACGCCCTGCCCCCCGACCCCAGCCCACGCCCTGCCCCCCGACCCCAGCCCACGCCCTGCCCCCCGACCCCAGCCCACGCCCTGCCCCCCGACCCCAGCCCACGCCCTGCCCCCCGACCCCAGCCCACGCCCTGCCCCCCGAACCCAGCCTACTCCCTGCCCCCCGACCCCAGCCCACTCCCTGCCCCCTGACACCAGCCCACTCCCTGCCCCCTGACTCCATCCCGTGCCCTGCCCTCTGACCCCAGACCACGCCCTGCCCCCCGACCCCAGCCCACGCCCTGCCCCCTGACCCCAGCCCACGCCCTGCCCCCCGACCCCAGCCCACGCCCTGCCCCCCGACCCCAGCCCACGCCCTGCCCCCCGACCCCAGCCCACTCACTGCCCCCCGACCCCAGCCCACTCCCTGCCCCCCGACCCCAGCCCATGCCCTGACCCCATCCCGTGCACTGCCTCCTGACCCCAGACCACGCCCTGACCCCCGACCACATCCCGTGCCCTGCCCCCGACCCCAGTCCACGCCCTGCCCCCCGACCCCAACCTACGCCCTGCCCCTCGACCCCAGCCAACGCCCCGACCCCAGCCCACTCCCTGCCCCCTGACCCCAGCCCACGCCTTGACCCCCGAACCCATCCCGTGCCCTGCCCCCCGACCCCAGCCCACTCCCTGACACCATCCCGTGCCCTGCCCCCGACCCCATCCCGTGCCCTGACCCCCGACCCCAGCCCACGCTCTGCCTCCTGACCCCAGCCCACGCCCTGCCCCCCGACACCAGCCCACGCCCTGCCCCCCCGACCCCAGCCTACTCCCTGACCCCATCCCGTGCCCTGCCCCCCGACCCCATCCCATGCCCTGACCCCCGACCCCAGCCCACGCTCTGCCTCCTGACCCCAGCCCATGCCCTGCCCCCCGACCCCAGCCCACGCCCTGCCCCCCGACCCCATCCCGTGCCCGGCCCCCCGACCCCAGCCCACTCCCTGACCCTAGCAGCCCACGCCCTGCCCCCCGAGCCCGTGCCCTGTCCCCCGACCCCAGCCCACTCCCTGCCCCCTGACCCCAGCCCACGCCCTGCCCCCCGACCCCATCCCGTGCCCGGCCCCCCCGACTCCAGCCCACTCCTTGCCCCCTGACCCCAGCCCATGCCCTGCCCCCGACCCCAGCCCACGCCCTGACCCCAGCCCACGCCCAGACCCCATCCCGTACCCTGACCCCCAACCCCAGCCTGCCCCCTGACCCCAGCCCACGCCCTGCCCCTGACCCCATCACGTGCACTGCCCCCTGACCCCAGACCACGCCCCGACCCCAGACCGTGCACTGCCCCGCCGACCCCGCCCTGACCCCCGGCCCCAGCTCACGCCTTGATCCCCGACCCAGCCCCGCCACCCCCCCCCCCCCCCCCGCTGTCCATGCCCTGCTGGTCTCGGCTGTGATGCTCTGTTTACATCAGTTGCCTCTCCCCCGTCACTCAATGCCTTACTCCCTCTGTTTGCAGATTGAAGACGATTGACGTGGTGATTCGCAACACGCAGGAGGCTGAGGATCTGGTGAAGAAATACGAGACCCGACTGAGGGAGGTGAACAGTGTCCCTGCTGACACAAAGTCTCTGGAGTCCTACAAACACCAGCTGAAGGTGAGTGTGAGGAATGTGACAGTGTTAACAGTGACTGTCAGTGAGTGGGGTCAGACTGGGTGGGATATTAAAGGGTATGGGGAGAGTGTGGGAGAGTTGGATTAGACAGGGCCAGATATTAAAGAGCACGGGGAGAGAGTGGGAGAGTGGGATTAGACTGGGTGGGATGTTAAAGGGTACGGGTAGTGAGCGGGAGAGTGGGATTAGACTGGGTGGGATATTAAAGGGTGTGGGGAGTGAGCAGGAGAGCGGGATTAGACTGGGTCAGTGGGCAGGGGTCAGTGGGCAGGGGTCAGTGGGCAGGGGTCAGTGGGTGGGGTCAGTGGGTGGGGTCAGTGGGCGGGGTCAGTGGGCGGGGTCAGTGGGTGGGGTCAGTGGGTGGGGTCAGTGGGCGGGGTCAGTGGGCAGGGGTCAGTGGGCGGGGTCAGTGGGCAGGGTCAGTGGGCAGGGGTAGCTCCAAACAACATGGACCCACAATAAATTTCACAGTAGGAACAACCAAAATTGAACAAACCACTCACTACACATACTTGGGCTTAAAAATCAGTTCTACGGGAAACTTCAAACTGGCTGTGAATGAACTGAAAGAGAAAGCAAGAAGGGCTTTCTATGCCATCAAAAAATCAATCCAAATAGAAATCCCAATTAGCATTTGGCTCAAAATTTTCAAATCAGTAATTGAACCAATTGCACTCTATGGCAGTGAGGTCTGGGGACCACTAACACAACAAGATTTTGCAAAATGGGACAAACACCCAATTGAGATCCTACATGCGGAATTCTGTAAAAGTATCCTCCGGACTCAAAGGAAAACAGTAAACAACGCATGCAGGGCGGAACTAGGCCAATACCCATTAATAATCACTATCCAAAAAAGAGCCACCAAATTTTGGAATCACCTACAAATGAGCAACCCCCAATGCTATCACTACGACGCCCTGAAATGCCAAGAGCTGACCATAAAGAAGAATACCCTCAGTCAACTAGTCCTGGGACTCAATAAAGTAACTAATAACAATACTAACAATAACCAGCCCCAGGACAGTGACAGGGTAACACAAAGAATTCGACCCAACACAATCGTCGCTAAGCAAAAGGAAAAATATCTGTCATATTGGGCAGAAACAACAAAAACCCAAAGCAAACTCAATTGCTACTTGGCCCTAAACAGACAATACAACATAGCTGATTACCTGACCATGGTAAAGGATAACAAACTGAGAAGAACCTTGACAAGGTACAGACTTAGCGAACATAGCCTAGCGATCGAAAAAGGCAGACACAGGCAGACCAGGCTGCCAAGAGAAGACAGGATATGCTCTCACTGCAGTCAGGGAGTAGTTGAGACAGAGATGCACTTCCTCACAGCCTGTGGAAAATATCAGGGCATCAGAGAGAATTTCTATCAAAAATTCTCACAAATATGCCCTGAATTCAGAAATCTGACTGACAACCAAAAACTCCCATTCCTACTGGGGGAGGAGAGAAGCTGTGTAACACTGGCGGCACACTATGTTACAACTTGCCATGAACAGAGGGACAACCAGTAAACTAAGACAAGAGTATATATAAACAAGGCGAAAATATATTTATAAACTCAGGGATATACCTGTTTATACACTGTATGAATGGAACCGCGTTTATGTGTTCAACCATAAATGTATTTTGATGCTTTGGCAACATAAGATGTACCTTATCATGCCAATAAAGCGATTTGTATTGTATTGTATTGTGTGGGGTCAGTGGGCAGGGGTCAGTGGTCGTGGGTCAGTGGGCGGGGTCAGTGGGCGGGGGTCTGTGGGCGGGGGTCAGTGCATGGGGTCTGTGGGCGGGGGTCAGTGAGTGGGGTCTGTGGGTGGGTTCAGTGGGTGGGGTCTGTGGGTGGGGTCTGTGGGCGGGGGGTAGCCCAAGTGGCCACTTTCTGTGCTGGATCATTCTGTGATTTGATGAGGCGGCTTGTTGAGCACAAGTTGCATTATGGTAACAGGCCTCAGTACCGCCCACTCATCCCTCACCCCCTCACCCGGTCACCCCCTCACCCGGTCACCCCCTCACCCGGTCACCCCCTCACCCCGTCACCCCCTCACCCCGTCACCCCCTCACCCAGTCACCCCCTCACCCAGTCACCCCCTCACCCAGTCACCCCCTCACCCAGTCACCCCCTCACCCAGTCACCCCGTCACCACCCTCACCCCGTCATCCCTTCATTCAGTCACCCCCTCACCCCCTCATTCAGTCACCCCCTCATAAGGGGAAAAAAACACGAGTGGGCCTAGTCTATAGGCCTCCGAACAGTTGCAACTCTGTTGGACGGAGTATTAATCAGGAAATAGTTGAGGCTTGTAATAAGGGAACAGCTATAATTATGGGGGATTTTAACTATCATATTAACTAGACAAATCAAATTGGGCAGAGCAGCCTTGAGGATGAGTTCCTGGGACGAGGGACAGGGTCACTGGCAAGGCTTGGAAGCTAAGCAGAGCCAGGCCTGGTTAGTACCTGGAGGGGTGACCATTAGGGAAGACCAGGTGCAGAAGGTCACGGAAGGGGTCACGGAAGGAGCCACGGGAGGAGTGGCTGGTGAGCAGGCCCGGGCGGTGGGCTAAAGATTGTCGGACAGGAGGAATGGTGGAAATGGAATGGCGGCGCGAACCGACGCAGCGGCTTTGCTTCTTCCAGTCATGGGAGCTTGCAAGATCACATTTCGTTGTTCATGTACTTGTGCAATGACAATAAAGTTGAATTATTATTATTATTATTATTGAGTGTATTAGGGATGGGTTTCTTGAGCAGTATGTAACTGAACCGACCAGGGGGCAAGCAACCTTAGATTTGGTCCTGTGTAATGAGACAGGATTAATTAAAAATGTCCTAGTAAAGGATCCCCTTGGAATGAGTGACCATAACATGGTTGAATTCCATATTCAATTAGAGTGTGAGAAGGTTGGATCTCAAACAAGCGTGCTGAGCTTGAATAAAGGAGACTATGAAGGTATGAGAGCGGAATTGAGTAGAGTGGACTGGGAAAATAGATTAAAGGGTAAGACGGTACATGATCAGTGGTGTACATTTAAGGGGTTATTTTACAACTTCCAAAAAATATATATTCCACTGAAGAAAAAAGGGTGTCAAAGAAAAGATAGCCATCCATGGCTA
Organism: Somniosus microcephalus; assembly: GCF_052327205.1. Taxonomy (NCBI): domain Eukaryota; kingdom Metazoa; phylum Chordata; class Chondrichthyes; order Squaliformes; family Somniosidae; genus Somniosus; species Somniosus microcephalus. Next base: position 9,378,497 of record NC_140991.1, on the reverse strand, counting down.
AGTAAATTAATTAAGGATAGTATCTGACTAAAAACAAGGGCATATAAGGTAGCCAAATCTAGTGGGAGGATAGAAGATTGGGAAGTCTTTAAAAGACAGCAAAAAAATAACTAAAAGATTGATTAAGAAAGGGAAGATAGATTATGAAAGTAAATTAGCAAAAAATATAAAAACAGATAGCAAAAGTTTCTATAGTTATATAAAAAGAAAAAGGGTGGCTAAAGTAAATGTTGGTCCCTTAGAGGATGAGACCGGGAAATTAATGGTGGGAAACATGGAGATGGCAAAAACACTGAACAATTATTTTGTATCAGTCTTTACAGTAGAGGACACCAAGAATATCCCAACACTGGACAAACAGGGGGCTCTAGGGGGGGAGGAGCTAAATACGATTAAAATCACTAAGGAAGTGGTACTTGGTAAAATAATGGGACTCGAGGCGGATAAATCCCCTGGACCTGATGGCCTACATCCTAGGGTCTTGAGGGAAGTGCCGTTAGGGATTGTGGATGCATTGGTAATAATTTTCCAAAATTCCCTGGACTCAGCAAAGGTCCCGGCAGACTGGAAAACTGCTAATGTAACACCCTTATTTAAAAAGGGTAGTAGGCAGAAGGCTGGAAACTATAGACCTGTTAGCCTAACATCTGTGGTTGGTAAAATGTTAGAGTCCATTATTAAGGAGACAGTAACGGGACATTTGGATAAACATAATTTAATAGGACAAACTCAGCATGGTTTCATGAAGGGGAAGTCATGTTTGACAAATTTGCTTGAGTTCTTTGAGGAAGCAACGTACAGGGTGGATAAAGGGGAACCAGTGGACGTAGTGTATTTAGACTTCCAAAAGGCATTTGACAAGGTGCCACGCAAAAGATTATTGCTCAAGATAAAAAATCACGGGATTGGGGGTAATATTCTGGCGTGGGTGGAGGATTGGCTCTCTAACAGAAAGCAGAGAGTTGGGATAAATGGTTCGTTCTCAGACTGGCAATCAGTAACTACTGGTGTTCCGCAGGGGTCAGTGCTGGGTCCCCAACTCTTTACAATCTATATTAACGATTTGGAGGAGGGGACCGAGTGTAACATATCAAAGTTTGCAGATGATACAACGATGGGAGGGAAAGTAGTGAGTGAGGAGGACATAAAAAACCTGCAAAGGGACATAGATAGGCTAAGTAAGTGGGCAGAGATTTGGCAGATGGAATACAATACTGGAAAGTGTGAGGTTATGCACTTTGGCAGGAAAAATCATAGAGCAAGTTATTGTCTTAATGGCAAGAAACTGGAAAGTACTGAAGTACAAAGGGATCTGGGGGTCCTGGTGCACGAAACTCAAAAAGTTAGTATGCAGGTGCAGCAAGTGATCAAGAAGGCCAATGGAATGTTGGCTTTCATTGCTAGGGGGATAGAATATAAAAATAGGGAGGTATTGCTTCAGTTGTACAAGGTATTGGTGAGACCGCACCTGGAATACTGCATACAGTTTTGGTGTCCATACTTAAGAAAGGACATACTTGCTCTCGAGTCAGTACAAAGAAGGTTCACTCAGTTAATCCCGGGGATGAGGAGGTGGTCATATGAGGAGAGGTTGAGTAGATTGGGACTCTACTCATTGGAGTTCAGAAGAATGAGAGGCGATCTTATTGAAACATGTAAGATTGTGAAGGGGTTGGATCGGGTGGATGCGGGGAGGATGTTCCCAATGATGGGTGAAACTAGAACTAGGGGGCATAATCTTAGAATAAGGGGCTGCTCATTCAAAACTGAGATGAGGAGAAACTTCTTCACTCAGAGGGTGGTAGGTTTGTGGAATTTGCTGCCCCAGAAAGGTGTGGAAGCTACATCATTAAATAAATTTAAAACAGAAATAGATAGTTTCCTAGAAGTAAAGGGAATAAAGGGTTACGGGGTGCGGGCAGGAAATTGGACTTGAGTCTAGGTTCGGAATGGTCATGGCCCTGTGGGTAGTGGAGCGGGCCCAGGGGCCGTGTAGCCTTGTTCTGCTCCTACTGTGTTCTAATTCTGTGTTAGATTTCAGGAGATGGTTTTATTCCTGTTCCTGGCTGGGGTGGAGATCGCCTTTACAGAAGGTAAGTACTGTAGAAAATATAGGGACAGAGTGATCTCCTGGACGAGTTTCGATCGCCTAGATGGGTCGGAGAGGAATTTCCCAGATTTTTTCTCCCAAATTGGCCATTGGGTTTTTTATCTGGTTTTTCGCCTCTCGCGGGAGATCACATGGGTTCGGGTGAGATGGAGAGTGATAGTAGATTGGCGGTTAGGATCAGATCATCCATGATCTTATTGAATGGTGGAGCAGGCTCGAGGGGCCGATTGGCCTACTCCTGCTCCTATTTCTTATGTTCTTATCCCTTCACCCCTTCATTCATTATCTTGTTTCTGTTTAGGGCATGCGTGCAGAGGTCGAAGGTTACCAGCCACTCTTTGATAACCTGGAGAGTGAGCTGAGCAAAGCGAAGGTGGTGAACGAGCGGATGATTCGCAGTCACAGTGAGCGAGACGTGGACCTGGATCGGTACCGGGAGTGTGTACAGCAACTCCTGGAGCACTGGCAGGGGATCCAGGGCCAGATCGATACCCGTTCCCGCGAGCTGGAACAGTTGGGACGGCAGCTCAACTATTACCGCGAGGCTTACGATTGGCTGATCCAGTGGATTCAGGGCACTAAGGAACTTCAGGAGAAGATCCAGGCTGTGCCAATCAGGGACAGCAGCAGCCTGAAACAGCAACTGCAGCAAGAGCGGGTAATGGGCACTGTGGTAATGGGGACTGTCCCAGGGGAGCGGGTAATGGGGACTGTCCCAGGGGAGCGGGTAATGGGGACTGTCCCAGGGGAGCGGGTAATGGGGACTGTCCCAGGGGAGCGGGTAATGGGGACTGTGGTAATGGGGACTGTCCCAGGGGAGCGGGTAATGGGGACTGTCCCAGGGGAGCGGGTAATGGGGACTGTCCCAGGGGAGCGGGTAATGGGGACTGTCCCAGGGGAGCGGGTAATGGGGACTGGCCCAGGGGAGCGGGTAATGGGGACTGCGGTAATGGGGACTGTCCCAGGGGAGCGGGTAATGGGGACTGTGGTAATGGGGACTGTCCCAGGGGAGCGGGTAATGGGGACTGTCCCAGGGGAGCGGGAAATGGGGACTGTCCCAGGGGAGCGGGTAATGGGGACTGTCCCAGGGGAGCGGGTAATGGGGACTGTCCCAGGGGAGCGGGTAATGGGGACTGTCCCAGGGGAGCGGGTAATGGGGACTGTGGTAATGGGGACTGTCCCAGGGGAGCGGGTAATGGGGACTGTGGTAATGGGGACTGCCCCAGGGGAGCGGGTAATGGGGACTGTCCCAGGGGAGCGGGTAATGGGGACTGTGGTAATGGGGACTGTCCCAGGGGAGCGGGTAATGGGGACTGTCCCAGGGGAGCGGGAAATGGGGACTGTCCCAGGGGAGCGGGAAATGGGGACTGTCCCAGGGGAGCGGGAAATGGGGACTGTCCCAGGGGAGCGGGTAATGGGGACTGTCCCAGGGGAGCGGGTAATGGGGACTGTCCCAGGGGAGCGGGTAATGGGGACTGTCCCAGGGGAGCGGGTAATGGGGACTGTGGTAATGGGGACTGTCCCAGGGGAGCGGGTAATGGGGACTGTGGTAATGGGGACTGCCCCAGGGGAGCGGGTAATGGGGACTGTCCCAGGGGAGCGGGTAATGGGGACTGTCCCAGGGGAGCGGGTAATGGGGACTGTCCCAGGGGAGCGGGTAATGGGGACTGTGGTAATGGGGACTGTCCCAGGGGAGCGGGTAATGGGGACTGTGGTAATGGGGACTGTCCCAGGGGAGCGGGTAATGGGGACTGCCCCAGGGGAGCGGGTAATGGGGACTGTCCCAGGGGAGCGGGTAATGGGGACTGTCCCAGGGGAGCGGGTAATGGGGACTGTCCCAGGGGAGCGGGTAATGGGGACTGTCCCAGGGGAGCGGGTAATGGGGACTGGCCCAGGGGAGCGGGTAATGGGCACTGCGGTAATGGGGACTGTCCCAGGGGAGCGGGGACCCAGGGGAGCGGGTAATGGGGACTGGCCCAGGGGAGCGGGTAATGGGGACTGTCCCAGGGGAGCGGGTAATGGGGACTGTCCCAGGGGAGCAGGTAATGGGGACTGTCCCAGGGGAGCGGGTAATGGGGACTGGCCCAGGGGAGCGGGTAATGGGGACTGTCCTAGGGGAGCGGGTAATGGGGACTGGCCCAGGGGAGCGGGTAATGGGGACTGTCCCAGGGGAGCGGGTAATGGGGACTGTCCCAGGGGAGCGGGTAATGGGGACTGTCCCAGGGGAGCGGGTAATGGGGACTGTCCCAGGGGAGTGGGTAATGGGGACTGCCCCAGGGGAGCGGGGACCCAGGGGAGCGGGTAATGGGGACTGTCCCAGGGGAGCGGGTAACGGGCACTGGGGGAATGGGTCTGGGGGAGCGGGGAGTGGGGACTGGCCCCACTGCCTTCTGTATCTCTGAGCTCCGCTAACCCAGGTATTGTTGATTTTACAGAAAGTCTTGCAGGAAGTTGAGAAGAACAGAGAGAAGGTGGATGAATGTGAGAAGTTTGCCAAGCAATACATTGATGCCATCAAGGTAACAAGACAGAAATAACACAACGGTAATCGGTACAGGCCCTGATCTCTGACACACTCAGACACACACACTAACACACTCACTGACACACTCACAAAGGAACTGTGTGTGTACATTCATATAGACAAATATACACAGACCTGGGTATATGAACACATACAGTGCACGAGGGGCACAAACATGCACATGTAATTACACACAGAAAAAGATGGGTACAGAGAGACAGGTACACACACACAGTGATACAGGTACACACACACACTCTGATACAGGTACACACACACACACACACACACACTGATACAGGTACACACACACACTGATACAGACACACACACACACACACTGATACAGGTACACACACACACTGATACAGGTACACACACACACTGATACAGGTACACACACACACTGATACAGGTACACACACACTCTGATACAGGTACACACACACTCTGATACAGGTACACACACACTCTGATACAGGTACACACACACTCTGATACAGGTACACACACACTGATACAGGTACACACACACACACTGATACAGGTACACACACACAGTGATACAGGTACACACACACACTGATACAGACACACACACACACACACTGATACAGGTACACACACACACTGATACAGGTACACACACACACTGATACAGGTACACACACGCACACTGATACAGGTACACACACACTCTGATACAGGTACACACACACTCTGATACAGGTACACACACACTCTGATACAGGTACACACACACACTGATACAGGTACACACACACACTGATACAGGTACACACACACTCTGATACAGGTACACACACACAGTGATACAGGTACACACACACACTGATACAGACACACACACACACACACTGATACAGGTACACACACACACTGATACAGGTACACACACACACTGATACAGGTACACACACGCACACTGATACAGGTACACACACGCACACTGATACAGGTACACACACACTCTGATACAGGTACACACACACTCTGATACAGGTACACACACACACTGATACAGGTACACACACACACTGATACAGGTACACACACACTCTGATACAGGTACACAAACACACTCTGATACAGGTACACACACACACTCTGATACAGGTACACACACACTCTGATACAGGTACACACACACTCTGATACAGGTACACACACACACTGATACAGGTACACACACACACTGATACAGGTACACACACACACACACGGATACAGGTACACACACACTGATACAGGTACACACACACACACTGATACAGGTACACACACACTCTGATACAGGTACACACACACACACACTGATACAGGTACACACACACACACACTGATACAGGTACACACACTCTGATACAGGTACACACACACACTGATACAGGCACACACACACTCTGATACAGGTACACACACACACTCTGATACAGGTACACACACACTCTGTTACAGGTACACACACACACTGATACAGGTACACACACACACACTGACACAGGCACACACACACACTGATACAGGTACACACACACACTGATACAGGTACACACACACTCTGATACAGGTACACACACACAGTGATACAGGTACACACACACACACTGATACAGGTACACACACACTCTGATACAGGTACACACACTCTGATACAGGTACACACACACTCTGATACAGGTACACACACACACTGATACAGGTACACACACACACTGATACAGGTACACACACACTCTGATACAGGTACACAAACACACTCTGATACAGGTACACACACACACTCTGATACAGGTACACACACACTCTGATACAGGTACACACACACTCTGATACAGGTACACACACACACTGATACAGGTACACACACACACTGATACAGGTACACACACACACACACGGATACAGGTACACACACACTGATACAGGTACACACACACACACTGATACAGGTACACACACACTCTGATACAGGTACACACACACACACACTGATACAGGTACACACACACACACACTGATACAGGTACACACACTCTGATACAGGTACACACACACACTGATACAGGCACACACACACTCTGATACAGGTACACACACACACTCTGATACAGGTACACACACACTCTGTTACAGGTACACACACACACTGATACAGGTACACACACACACACTGACACAGGCACACACACACACTGATACAGGTACACACACACACTGATACAGGTACACACACACTCTGATACAGGTACACACACACAGTGATACAGGTACACACACACACACTGATACAGGTACACACACACTCTGATACAGGTACACACACTCTGATACAGGTACACACACACAGTGATACAGGTACACACACACTCTGATACAGGTACACACACACAGTGATACAGGCACACACACACACTGATACAGGTCCACACACACTCTGATACAGGTACACACACACACTGATACAGGTACACACACACACTGATACAGGTACACACACACACTGATACAGGTACACACACACACTGATACAGGTACACACACACTCTGATACAGGCACACACACACTCTGATACAGGCACACACACACACTGATACAGGTACACACACACACTGATACAGGTCCACACACACACTGATACAGGTACACACACACACTGATACAGGTCCACACACACTCTGATACAGGTACACACACACACTGATACAGGTACACACACACACTGATACAGGTACACACACACACTGATACAGGTACACACACACTCTGATACAGGCACACACACACACTGATACAGGTACACACACACTGATACAGGTACACACACACACTGATACAGGTACACACACACTCTGATACAGGCACACACACACTGATACAGGTACACACACACATACTGATACAGGTACACACACACACTGATACAGGTACACACACACACTGATACAGGTACACACACACACTGATACAGGTACACACACACACTCTCTGATACAGGTACACACACACAGTGATACAGGCACACACACACACTGATACAGGTCCACACACACTCTGATACAGGTACACACACACACTGATACAGGTACACACACACACTGATACAGGTACACACACACTCTGATACAGGTACACACACACACTGATACAGGTACACACACACACTGATACAGGTACACACACACTCTGATACAGGCACACACACACACTGATACAGGTACACACACACTGATACAGGTACACACACACACTGATACAGGTACACACACACTCTGATACAGGCACACACACACTGATACAGGTACACACACACACACTGATACAGGTACACACACACTCTGATAGAGGTACACACACACTCTGATACAGGTACACACACACTCTGATACAGGTACACACACCCACTCTGATACAGGTACACACACACACTGATACAGGTACACACACACACAGTGATACAGGTACACACACACAGTGATACAGGTACACACACACAGTGATACAGGTACACACACACAGTGATACAAGTACACACACACTCTGATAGAGGTACACACACACACACACACACATCCTGCATGTAGGGCCTAGGAATCGAGCGATAGATCGGAGGGGCAGATGCTGGTTTTGTTACTGGGTGTACAGAGGATGTTGATAATCCTGGTGCGATGTGTTTTGTGTCTCAGGACTATGAGTTGCAGCTGGTGACCTACAAAGCTCAGATTGAACCTGTCGCATCTCCAGTGAAGAAACAGAAAGTGGTGTCAGCCTCAGACACCGTCATCCAGGAGGTAGGAGTCCGTGCCACCTTTACTATGCCCATAACCAGTCCGCTATCTGCCCCAGTGCTCCTGCCCATGAGTGGCAGGCAGTGAGCTGATGCAGGACCAGGAAGGTCTGTAGTGCCTAGGCCTCTGGTTGGTGACTGAACAGCCAGTTTGTCTCAGTCAGGAGTGGACCAGTTACTGGCTGGGATTCTCTGGAAGCCAAGTGTGGTGGTGGCTGGACAGATGCAGGGAGCTGGGCGTCCCTCGTTCACACCTGGGCATCCCTCGCCCGCACCTGGGCTTACCTGCCCGCACCTGGATGTCCCCTCTCGCACCTGGGCGTCCCCCTCTCGCACCTGGGCGTCCCCCTCTCGCACCTGGGCTTACCTGCCCGCACCTGAGCGCCCCTCGCCCACACCTGGGCGTCCCACTCTCGCACCTGGGCTAACCTGCCCACACCTGGGCGTCCCTCGCCCGCACCTGGGCGTCCCCCACTCGCACCTGAGCTTACCTGCCCGCACCTGGGCTTACCTGCCAACACCTGGGCGTCCCCCTCTCGCACCTGGGCGTCCCTCGCTCGTACCTGGGCGTCCCTCGCTCACACCTGGGCGTCCCTCGCTCGCACCTGGGCGTCCTTTGCCTCCCACCTGGGCATCCCTCGCCCGCTCCTGGGCATCCGTCGCCCGCAACTGGGTGTCCCCCTCTCGCACCTGGGCGCCCTGCTGTCACACCTGGGCTTACCTGCTTGCACCTGGGCGTCCCCCTCTCGCACCTGGGCATCCCCCTCTCGCAACTGGGCGTCCCTCACTGGCACCTGGGCGTTCCCCTCTCGCACCTGGGCTTACCTGCCCGCACCTGGGCTTACCTGCCCACACCTGGGCATCTCCCTCTCGCACCTGGGTGTCCCTCGCTCACACCTGGGCGTCCCTCGCTCTCACCTGGTCATCCCCCTCTCGCAACTGGGCGCCCCTCGCCCGCACCTGGGTAACCCCACTCGCACCTGGGCTTACCTGCCCGCACCTGGGCGTCCCTCGCCCGCAGCTGGGCATCCCTCGCCCGCACCTGGGCATCCCTCGCCCGCACCTGGGCTTACCTGCCCGCACCTGGGCGTCCCTCACCTGCACCTGCGATTACCTGCCCGCACCTGGGTGTCCCCCTCTCGCACCTGGGCGTCCCCCTCTCGCACCTGGGCGTCCCCCTCTCGCACCTGGGCGTCCCTCGCTCCCACCTGGGCGTCCCTCGCTCGCACCTGGGCGTCCCTCGCTCGCACCTGAGTGTCCCTCGCTCGCACCGGTGCATCTCTCGCTCACACCTGGGCGTCCCTTGCTGGCACCTGGGCGTCCCTCGCTCGCACCTGGGCGTCCCTCGCTCGCACCTGGGCGTCCTTCGCTCGCACCCGGGCGGCCCTCGCTCACACCTGGGCGTCCCTCGCTCGCACCTGGGCGTCCCCCTCTCGCACTTGGGTGTCCCTAGTCTTGGGTATGATGAAGACTGCCTAATCTATCTGGACTTGGGACAATTGCTGGTCCATAGCCTGTATTTGCCACCATCACACGGACTGCAGTGGGTCAAGGAGAAAGCCCATCACCTCCTCAGGACACTGGGCATGAGCAACAACTTGCGTACTTGCCAGTGTCACCATGCCCGGGACCTGCAGCCCTTCCCTCACTTAATGTATTGCCCATCCCCCTGTTATCCCGAGGATATTAATGCCCACGCCCACTGCCAGGTGGGATGGGAGTTTGCAATCGGGAAATTGCGGCGCTGAACTTGCCCATTCCTGATCCCGATTTGCCTGCCGCCAGCTCCAGCCGGTCTTGGCAACGGGCGGACAGAGTGGGTGCTGGGGCTTCGTACACACTTCATCTTTTGGTGCTCGGTGTCGCGCAGCAGGACCAGCGGTTCCTAAAGGGCCGCTGCAGGCCGCTCACAGGCTGAACCTTGACGCTCTTTAACCAGTGCCCTTCCTGGCCCCATGAAGAGCTTTGCGTTTTCGCCCTGCGATCGCGCCCCCTCCCCCCGCGATCGCGCCCCCTCCCCCCGTGATCGCGCCCCCTCCCCCCGTGATTGCTCCCCTCCCCCGCGATCGCTCCCCTCCCCCTGCAATCGCACCGCTTCCCCTCTCCCGCGAATGCGCCCCCTCCCCCGCGATCGCGGTCCCTCCCCCGCGATCGTGGCCCCTCCCCCCACGATCGCGCCCCCCCACGATCGCGCCCCTCCCCCGCGATCGCGCCCCATACCCCCGCGATCGCACTCCCCTCCCCCGCTATCGCTCCCCTCCCCTGCGATCGCGTCCCTCCCCCGCAATCACGCCCCCTCCCCCCACAATCACACCCCTCCCCCGCAATCGCATCTGCTTCCCCTCGATCGCGCCCCCTCCCCCGCGATCAGTGACCAGGTGGTGGTTTTTACAACAATCTGGCCACAAATCAGCAGATTTACTGAATTTAATTTCACAACTTGCCCTTAGGGGCACTTACACAGATCCTCGGACACAGTCAGAACTGAGCCCAAGTCCACTGGAGAGAGTCAGTGACTGGTGGTCTGAGTGAGTCAGTGACCGGTGGTCTGAGTGGGTCAGTGACCGGTGGTCTGAGTGGGTCAGTGACCGGTGGTCTGAGTGAGTCAGTGACCGGTGGTCTGAGTGAGTCAGTGACCGGTGGTCTGAGTGAGTCAGTGACCGGTGGTCTGAGGGTCAGTTACCGGTGGTCTGAGTGAGTCAGTGACCGGTGGTCTGAGTGAGTCAGTGACCGGTGGTCTGAGTGAGTCAGTGACCGGTGGTCTGAGTGAGTCAGTGACCGGTGGTCTGAGTGAGTCGGTGACCGGTGGTCTGAGTGAGTCGGTGACCGGAGGTCTGAGTGAGTCGGTGACCGGTGGTCTGTGTGAGTCGGTGACCGGTGGACTGAGAGTCAGTGACCGGTGGTCTGAGTGAGTCAGTGACCGGTGGTCTGAGTGACTCAGTGACCGGTGGTCTGAGTGACTCAGTGACCGGTGGTCTGAGTGAGTCGGTGACCGGTGGTCTGAGTGAGTCGGTGACCAGTGGTCTGAGTGAGTCAGTGACCGGTGGTCTGAGGGTCAGTGACCGGTGGTCTGAGTGAGTCAGTGACCGGTGGTCTGAGGATCAGTGACCAGTGGTCTGAGTGAGTCAGTGACCGGTGGTCTGAGTGAGTCAGTGACCGGTGGTCTGAGTGAGTCAGTGACCGGTGGTCTGAGGGTCAGTGACCGGTGGCCTGAGTGAGTCAGTGACCGGTGGTCTGAGGGTCAGTCACCAGTGGTCTGAGTGAGTCAGTGACCGGTGGCCTGAGTGAGGCAGTGACCGGTGGTCTGAGTGAGTCAGTGACCGGTGGTCTGAGGGTCAGTGACCGGTGGTCTGAGTGAGTCAGTGACCGGTGGTCTGAGTGTTGGTGACCGGTGGTCTGAGTGAGTCAGTGACCGGTGGTCTGAGGGTCAGTGACTGGTGGTCTGAGTGAGTCAGTGACCGGTGGTCTGAGGGTCAGTGACCGGTGGTCTGAGTGAGTCAGTGACCAGTGGCCTGCGTGAGTCAGTGACCGGTGGTCTGAGTGAGTCAGTGACCGGTGGTCTGAGTGAGTCAGTGACCGGTGTTCTGAGGGTCAGTGACCGGTGGTCTGAGTGAGTCAGTGACCGGTGGTCTGAGGGTCAGTGACCAGTGGTCTGAGTGAGTCAGTGACCGGTGGCCTGAGTGAGTCAGTGACCGGTGGTCTGAGGGTCAGTGACCGGTGGTCTGAGTGAGTCAGTGACCGGTGGTCTGAGTGTTGGTGACCGGTGGTCTGAGTGAGTCAGTGACCGGTGGTCTGAGGGTCAGTGACTGGTGGTCTGAGTGAGTCAGTGACCGGCGGTCTGAGTGAGTCAGTGACCGGTGGTCTGAGTGAGTCAGTGACCGGTGGTCTGAGTGAGTCAGTGACCGGTGGTCTGAGTGAGTCAGTGACCGGTGGTCTGAGTGAATCAGTGACCGGTGGTCTGAGTGAGTCAGTGACCGGTGGTCTGAGTGAGTCAGTGACCGGTGGTCTGAGTGAGTCAGTGACCGGTGGTCTGAGTGAGTCAGTGACCGGTGGTCTGAGGGTCAGTGACCAGTGGTCTGAGTGAGTCAGTGACCAGTGGTCTGAGTGAGTCAGTGACCGGTGGTCTGAGTGGGTCAGTGACCGGTGGTCTGAGTGAGTCAGTGACCGGTGGTCTGAGTGAGTCAGTGACCGGTGGTCTGAGGGTCAGTGACCGGTGGTCTGAGTGAGTCAGTGACCGGTGGTCTGAGTGTTGGTGACCGGTGGTCTGAGTGAGTCAGTGAGTGGCGGCCTGAGTGAATCAGTGACCGGTGGTCTGAGTGAGTCAGTGACCGGTGGTCTGAGTGAGTCAGTGAGTGGTGGCCTGAGTGAATCAGTGACTGGTGGTCTGAGTGAGTCAGTGACCGGTGGTCTGAGTGAGTCAGTGACCAGTGGTCTGAGTGAGTCAGTGACCAGTGGCCTGAGTGAGTCAGTGACCGGTGGTCTGAGTGAGTCAGTGACCGGTGGTCTGAGTGAGACAGTGACCGGTGGTCTGAGTGAGTCAGTGACCGGTGGTCTGAGGGTCAGTGACCGGTGGCCTGAGTGAGTCACTGAATGGTGGCCTGAGTGAGTCAGTGACCGGTGGTCTGAGTGAGTCAGTGACCGGTGGTCTGAGTTAGAGATGTCGGGGAACATAGGGTCTGATGAAAGGGAGGAACTGAAAGAAATCAGTATTTGTAGGGAAATGGCAAACATTCAAAGATTGCATGGACGAACCACAGAATTTTTTCATTCCTGTTTGGCATAAAAATAAAGCAAAAAAAGAGACTCAACCGTGGCTAACAAGGGAAATTAGGGATAGCATAAGATCCAAGGAGAGGACCTATAAATTGGCCAGAAAAAGCAGTAATCCTGAGGATTGGGAGCAGTTTAGGATTCAGTAAAGGAAGACAAAGGGATTAATTAAGAGGGGGAAAATAGAGTATGAGAGTAAGCTTGCAGGGAACATAAAAACTGACTGTAAAAGCTTCTATAGATATGTGAAGAGAAAAAGATTGGTGAAGTCAAGCGTAGGTCCCTTGCAGTCAGAATCAGGGGAATTTATAATGGGGAACAAAGAAATGGCTGACCAACTAAATACATATTTTGGTTCTGTCATCACAAAGGAGGACACAAATAACCTCCCAGAGATGTCGGGGAACATAGGGTCTAATGAGAGGGAGGAACTGAAAGAAATCAGTATTTGTAGGGAAATTGACGGGATTGAAGGCTGATAAATCCCCAGGGCCTGATAATCTACATGCTAGGATACTTAAGGAAGTGGCCCTAGAAATAGTAGATGCATTGCTGGTCATCTTCCAGAACTCGATAGACTCTGGGACAGCTCCCATGGATTGGAGGGTAGCTAATGTTACCCCACTATTCAAAAAAGGTATTAGAGAGAAAACAGGGAATTACAGACCGGTAAGCCTGACATCGGTAGTGGGGAAAATGCTAGAGTCCATTATAAAAGATGTAATAGCAGAGCACTTGGAAAACAGTGACAGGATCGGACAAAGTCAACATGGATTTACAAAAGGTAAATCGTGCTTGACTAATCTACTGGAATTTTTTGAGGATGTAACTGGTAAAATAGATAAGGGAGAACCAGTGGATGTGGTGTATTTGGACTTTCAGAAGGCTTTCGATAAGGTCCCGCATAAGAGATTAGTGTGTAAAGCTAAGGCACATGGGATTGGGGGCAAGGTATTGACTTGGATAGAGAACTGGTTGGCAGACAGAAAGCAAAGAGTTGGAATAAACGGGTCTTTTTCCGAGTGGCAGGCAGTGACTAGTGGGGTACCGCAGGGATCGGTCCTTGGGCCCCAGCTATTCACAATATATATTAATGATCTAGACAAGGGAACTAGATGTAATATCTCCAAATTTGCAGACGACACAAAGCTGGGTGGGCGTGTGTGCTGTGAGGAGGATGCCGAGAAACTCCAGGATGATTTGGACAGGTTGGGTGATTGGGCAAAAGCATGGCAGATGCAATATAACGTGGATAAATGTGAGGTTATCCACTTTGGTAGCAAAAACAGGAAGGCAGATTATTATCTAAATGGCAATAGATTGGGAGAAGGGGAAGCGCAACGAGACCTGGGTGCCCTTGTGCACCAGTCGCTGAAGGTAAGCATGCAGGTGCAGCAGGCGGTTAAGAAGGCAAATGGTATGTTGGCCTTCGTAGCGAGAGGGTTCGAGTACAGGAACAAGGATGTCTTGCTACAGTTGAACAGGGCCTTGGTGAGACCACATCTTGAGTATTGTGTGCAGTTTTGGTTGCCTTATCTGAGGAAGGATGTTTTTGCATGGAAGGAATTCAGTGAAGATTCACCAGGCTGATACCTGGGATGGCAGGAATGACGTATGAGGAGAGATTGGGTCAATTGGGCTTGTACTCGCTGGAGTTTAGAAGAATGAGAGGGGATCTCATTGAAACTTATAAAATTCTGACAGGACTGGACAGACTAGATGCAGGAAGGATGTTCCCGATGGTCGGGGAGTCCAGAACCAGGGGTCACAGTCTAAGGATAAGGGGTAAGCCATTTAGGACAGAAATGAGGAGGAATTTCTTCACCCAGAGAGTGGTGAACCTGTGGAATTCTCTACCACAGAAGGCAGTAGAGGCCAATACATTAAATATATTCAAGAAGGAGTTGGATATATTTCTTAAGGCTAAAGGGATCAAGGGGTATGGGGAGAAAGCAGGGACAGGGTACTGAACTTGGATGATCAGCCATGATCGCATTGAATGGCGGAGCAGGCTCGAGGGGCCGAATGGCCTACTCCTGCTCCTATCTTCTATGTGATGCGCTATCAATTACTCATAAAAGACTGAGAGTTAAGAGAGTAACTAAAGGCTTTTATTAACAAAAGAATGAAGGTCTGCCTCGAGTGGTCGACCGGTCCAGAAATACAAAGGGCTGGGGAGCAGTCACCTTTATACTAGGACTTGTGGGAGGAGTCAGCCGAGGCATGTCCAGGCATGTACACAGTGGAATACAAACAGTGGTTTACCACATTCACCCCTTGTTTAAAATTGAGTCCGGCGGGGTGAAGTGTATTAAAAGTTAGTGTATTGGAGTCTCTCCGGAGGTCTTGTCTGCTGCTGTGATCGGCGTGGCGACGGCAGGGGTAGTGGAGCTTCCAGCGTCGAGTCCTGCGTGGGCTGTGGCACAGGCGTGTCGTCCTCGTAGATGTCGAGCGGGTCGCGGGGCCCAGGCCTGCCATCTGCTGGGGCTGGATATCGGATCGTGGGGGGGGGTGGTAGTGAGTAGTGGGTTACTGCGGCCCCTGAGGGTGCAAGGTCTCTTATGGAGACTGTGTCCTCCCGCCCGTCCGGGTATGCAATGTAAGCATACTGGGGGTTGGCGTGGAGGAGGTCGACCCTCTCGACCAGGGGGTCCGTTTTATGGGTCCTCACGTGCCTTCTCAGTAGGACCGGCCCTGGGGACGTCAGCCATGGCGGTAGCGATGTCCCCGATGTGGACTTCCTTGGGAAGACAAACATTTTCTCATGAGGGGTGGCGTTAGTGGCAGTGCAGAGCAGTGACCGAATAGAGTGGAGCGCATCGGGGAGCACATCCTGCCAGCGGGAGGTTGGAAGGCCCCTAGACTTTAAAGCTAGCAGGGCGGCCTTCCACACTGTCGCATTTTCTCTTTCCACTTGTCCGTTCCCCCGGGGGTTGTAACTGGTGGTCCTGCTTGTGGCAATACCCCTAGTTAGCAGGTACTGACGGAGTTCGTCGCTCATAAACGATGAGCCCCGGTCGCTATGGATATAGCTGGGGAAACCGAACAGGGTGAAGAGGTCGTTCAGACATTTAATGACCGTGGATTATCATGCAAAATTAAGGCTCATGGAATTGGGGGCAAAGTATTAACGTGGATAGAGAACTGGCTGGCGGATAGAAAACAGAGAGTTGGAATAAACGGCTCGTTTTCGGAGTGGCAGGCAGTGACCAGCGGGGTGCCGCAAGGATCTGTCCTGGGACCCCAGCTGTTCACAATATATATAAATGATCTGGATCAGGGAATTGGATGCAATATTTCCAAATTCGCTGACGACACTAAACTAGGAGGAGGGGTGGGCTCTGATGAGGATGTCAGGAGGCTACAGTGCGATTTGGACAGGTTGGGGGAATGGGCGGATACGTGGCAGATGCACTATAATGTGGATAAATGCGAGGTTATCCACTTTGGGGGTAAAAACAGGAGGGTAGATTATTATCTAAATGGCAATAGATTGGGAGATGGGGAAGTGCAGAGGGACCTGGGTGTTCTTGTGCACCAGTCACTGAAGGAGAGCATGCAGGTGCAACAGGCGATTAAGAGGGCAAATGGTATGTTGGCCTTCATATCAAGGGGGTTCGAGTATAGGAATAGGGATACCTTACTACAGCTGTACAAGGTGCTGGTGAGACCGCATCTGGAGTATTGTGTACAGTTTTGGTCGCCCCATCTGCGGAAGGATGTTCTTGCCATGGAAAGAGTGCAACGGCAATTCACCAGGCTGATACCTGGAATGGCGGGAATGACCTACGAAGAGAGATTAAATAGTTTGGGCTTGTACTCACTGGAGTTTAGAAGATTGAGAGGGGATCTCATCGAAACATATAAAATTATGGCAGGCCTGGACAGGCTGAATTCAGAGAGAATGTTTCCAATGGCCGGGGAGCACAGAACCAGGGGCCACAGTCTAAAAATAGCGGGCAAATCATTTAAAACAGAGATGAGGAAGAATTTCTTCACTCAAAGAGTGGTGAGCCTGTGGAATTCCCTGCCACAGAGGGCTGTGAAGGCTAATTCAATAAATATTTTCAAGAGAGAATTGGAATTGGATATATTTCTGAAGGCTAAGGGGATTAAGGGTTACGGAGAAAAGGCGGGGACGGGGTACTGAACTGGTAAGATCAGCTATGATCTCAGACGAAGATCAGCCATGATCTCATTGAATGGCGGAGCAGGCTCGAAGGGCCGAATGGCCTACTCCTGTTCCTATCTCTATGTTTCTATGTTTCATGTCCGGGCAGGGGATGGCGAACGGGAAACGGGAGTACTCATCAATAATATTGAGGAAGTACACATTGCGGTCGGAGGAGGGGAGAGGCCCTTTAAAATCAACGCTCAGGCGCTCGAAGGGGCGAGTGGCTTTTATCAGGTGGGCCCTGTCTGGTCTATAAAAGTGCGGTTTGCACTCAGCGCAGACTTGGCAGTTCCTGGTCATGGTCCTGACCTCCTCAATAGAGTAAGGCAGGTTGCGGGCCTTGATGAAGTGGAAGAACCTGGTGACCCCCGGGTGGCAGAGGTCATTGTGGAGGGCCCGCAGTCTATCGATCTGCGCGCTGGCGCAGGTGCCACGCGATAGCGCATCCGGGGGTTCATTGAGCTTCCCGGGCCAGTACAAGATCTCGTAATTGTAGGTGGAAAGTTCGATTCTCCACCTCAAGATCTTGTCATTTTTGATTTTGCCCCTCTGCTTGTTGTTAAACATGAAAGCAACTGAACATTGGTCAGTGAGCAGGGTAAATCGTTTTCCGGCCAGGTAGTGCCTCCAATGACGCACAGCCTCCACAATCGCCTGGGCCTCCTTCTCAACAGCGGAGTGTCTGGTCTCCGGGCCTTGGAGGGTTCATGAGAAGAAGGCCACGGGTCTCCCCGTCTGATTGAGGGTAGCGGCCAGGGCAAAGTCGGACGCGTCGCTTTCCACCTGGAAGGGGATGGATTCGTCCACTGCGTGCATGGTGGCTTTGGCAATGTCTTCCTTGATACGGTGGAAGGCTAAGCGGGCCTCTGCCGTCAAGGGAAAAGAGGTGGACTTGATCAGCGGATGGGCCTTGTCCGCATAGTAGGGGACCCACTGGGCATAATAGGAGAAAAACCCTAGGCACCTCTTCAGGGGCTTGAGGCAGTGGGGCAGTGGGAGTTCCATAAGGGGACGCATCCGGTCGGGGTCGGGGCCGATGACTCCGTGTTCCACAACACAGCCAAGGATGGCGAGGCGGTTTGTGCGGAATATGCACTTCTCCTTGTTATATGTCAGGTTCAGGAGTTGGGCGGTGCGGAGGAATTTTTCGAGGTTTGCGTCATGGTCCTGCAAGTCACGGCCGCAGATGGTCACATTGTCCAGATATGGGAAAGTGGCCTGCAACGCATTTTGATCTACCATCCAGTCCATCTCCCTTTGGAAGACGGAGACCCCGTTGGTGACGCCAAAGGGAACCCTAAGGAAGTGGTAGAGGCGGCCGTTTGCCTCAAAGGCAGTATACTGGCGGTCCTCAGGGCGGATAGGGAGCTGGTGGTACGCTGATTTCAGGTCAATGGTCGAGAAGACGCGGTACTGCGCGATCTGGTTGACCATATCAGCTATGCGGGGGAGTGGGTAGGCATCCAGCAGGGTGTAGCGATTTATTGTCTGGCTGTAGTCGATGACCAGGCGCTGCTTCTCGCCGGTCTTAACGACCACAACCTGGGCTCGCCAGGGGCTGGTGCTGCCCTCAATAATCCCTTCCTTCAGGAGCCGCTCCACTTCGGTTTTAATGAAAACCCTGTCCCCGGCACTGTATCGCCTGCTCTTTGTGGCGATGGGCTTACAGTCGGGGGTGAGGTTAGCAAACAGTGGTGGGGGGTGACTCTGAGTGTGGAGAGGTTGCACCTGGTGCGCGGCAGGCAATTTGGGAGCTGCTGGCTGCGGACTGTGAGTGGGGGTAGGGGTCCACCGTACGCCATCGTAACACTTTTAAGGTGGCACTGAAAATCTAACCCCAGCAGGACGGCAGCGCAGAGGTCGGGCAGGACCAGAAGTTTAAAATGATCGTACACGGTCCCGTCTACTACGAGTGTCACTACGCAGTAGCCGCCGATGTCTGCCGACTGGGACTCGGAGGCCATAGAAATCCGCTGGTGCGCAGGCAGGACTGGGAGAGAGCAACGCCGCACCGTGTCGGGGTGGATGAAGCTCTCCGTGCTCCCAGAGTCAAAAAGGCAGATTGTATCGTGGCCATTTACCTTAATGTCCATTATGGAACTGGCCAGCTGGTGCGGTCTCGCTTGGTCCAGTGTAACGGATGCCAGCGTAGGGGTCGGTGTGTCGCTGCGGGTATCAGATGAGGCGGTGATGGGGGCCTGCTGCGTTCCGGCTGTCGTCCAAGATGGCGGCGTCCATGATCCCCATGTGGCTGGAGGCGTCCAAAATGGCTGCTGTACCGGTGGTTCGCACATGGCCGGGGAGGCCCAAGATGGCAGCCCGCATGGCCCACACGCGGCGCTGCTGGGGTTCGGGGTGGCTTTGGCCCTGCAGACGTTAGCGTAGTGTCCCTTCTTCCCGCAGCCCGAGCAGATCGCGTTTTTCGCCGGGCAGCGCGCTCTGGGGTGTTTTGCCTGGCCACAGAAGTAGCATTTCTGGCCTTGGGGCACTGCTGTCTGGCCTTGGGACACTGCTGCGGTAGTTGGGCCGTTGCTGGGGTGTGGCTGGGGTGGCACGGCGCTATGAGGCGGTCCTACCGTGTCCCAGGCTGTCATTCCCCGCGGCGTCCACGGTGCAGAGGAGTAGGCATCCATGCCCCGGTAGGCTGCATCCAATGATAGTGCGAGTTCAGAGGCCTTGTTGAGGTCGAGGTCACTCTGCTCCAACAGTCGCTGTCGGGTGTAATTGGATCTGTGGCCCGCTACAAAAGCGTCCCGGATAAGTTCCTCTGTGTACACGGCGGCCTTTACATCCTTACAACCACAGGCCCGGCCAAGCACAGACAGTGCCTGAAGGTATTCCACGGTCGATTCCCCAGGTTGTTGTTTACGACTCCCCAGAAGGTGCCTGGCGTACACTTCGTTCACTGGGCGCGTGTACTGGTCCTTGAGGAGCTTGATAGCGTCCGCGTACGAGGTCGCGTCTTGGATGACCGAGTACACTCGGTGGTTCACTTTGGAGGTCAGGACATCCAGTTTGTCCTCGTCCGATTTGATTGCTGCAGAGGCGGTCAGGAATTTTTCGAAACACTTAAGCCAGTGAGTAAACTTGGTGGATGAGTCCGCCTCCCGATGATCTAAGTCCAGGCATGCTGGTGTGAGGATCTTCTCCATTATAAAAATTTTGTTTAATAAAATTGATGCGCTATCAATTACTCATAAAAGACTGAGAGTTAAGAGAGTAACTAAAGGCTTTTATTAACAAAAGAATGAAGGTCTGCCTCGAGTGGTCGACCGGTCCAGAATACAAAGGGGCTGGGGAGCAGTCACCTTTATACTAGGACTTGTGGGAGGAGTCAGCCGAGGCATGTCCAGGCATGTACACAGTGGAATACAAACAGTGGTTTACCACACTATGTTTCTATGGTCTGAGTGAGTCAGTGACCAGTGGTCTAAGGGTCAGTGACCGGTGGTCTGAGGGTCAGTGACCGGTGGTCTGAGGGTCAGTGACCGGTGGTCTGAGGGTCAGTGACCGGTGGTCTGAGGGTCAGTGACCGGTGGCCTGAGGGTCGGTGACCGGTGGTCTGAGTGAGTCAGTGACCAGCGGTCTGAGGGTCAGTGACCGGCGGTCTGAGGGTCAGTGACCGGTGGTATGTGGGTCAGTGGCACTAATTGGGTCTGTGCTTCTTTTGCAGTATGTGGACCTGCGGACGCGCTACATTGAGCTGATGACTTTGTCCAGCCAGTACATCAAGTTCATCACAGTCAACATCCACAGGCTGGAGAACGAGGAGGTGAGGCTTCGAGGGAGCTTGGGGTGAGGGGTCAGCGTGCAGTGTGAGGGGCCGGAATGCAGGCTGGGGGTCAGTGTCTGGGTGAGGGGTCGGAATGCGGGATGGGGGTCGGTGTCTGGGTGAGGGGTCGGCGGCTGGGTGAAGGGTCGGAATGCGGGATGGGGTTGGTGTCTGGGTGAGGGGTCGGAATGCGGGCTGGGGGCTCGGTGTCTGGGTGAGGGTTCAACGTGTGGGGTGAAGGGTCGGAATGCCGGCTCGGTGTCTGGGTGAGGGTTCAGCGTGTGGGGTGAAGGGTCGGAATGCAGGCTGGGGGCTCGGTGTCTGGGTGAAGGGTCGGAATGCGGGCTGGGGGCTTGGTGTCTGGGTGAGGGTTCAGCGTGTGGGGTGAAGGGTCGGAATGCGGGCTGGGGGCTCGGTGTCTGGGTGAAGGGTCGGAATGCGGGCTGGGGGCTTGGTGTCTGGGTGAGGGTTCAGCGTGTGGGGTGAAGGGTCGGAATGCGGGCTGGGGGCTCGGTGTCTGGGTGAGGGTTCAGCGTGTGGGGTGAAGGGTCGGAATGCGGGCTGGGGGCTCGGTGTCTGGGTGAGGGGTCGGAATGCGGGCTGGGGGCTCGGTGTCTGGGTGAGGGTTCAGCATGTGGGGTGAAGGGTCGGAATGCGGGATGGGGCTCGGTGTCTGGGTGAGGGTTCAGCGTGTGGGGTGAAGGGTCGGAATGCGGGCTGGGGGCTCGGTGTCTGGGTGAGGGTTCAGCGTGTGGGGTGAAGGGTCGGAATGCGGGATGGGGCTCGGTGTCTGGGTGAGGGTTCAGCGTGTGGGGTGAGGGATCGACGTGACTGGTACTATCAAAAGTACAATGAATCCAGGTTTAAGTGAAAGGCAGAGTACGAGGATGAGAAAGACAGTCTAATCTATCAGAAAATAACTCCCTTCAGCTCACGCTTTAGTAATCATCTTCAAAGGAGTTGGTGCATCACCGGAGAGAATGTCACTGAATAAAAACTCAACATGAAGAAACGCAGCTATCAAACACAATCCGCCTCAACATAGATGTTACACACAGCTGATGTTCTCCCCTCCCCTAATCTTTGATTACATTGGAAACAAGTGAATCTCTCTTCCATGATGCACTCATTCCCATAGCATGCTCAGAGATCATACGCGAGAGTAATGAAGCGCGCGTGCAAGAGGATGATGCGAGAAAGATGGGTGAAACGTGCGAGCGATGGTGTGCAAGGGAGCTGTAGTGTGTGAGAGCGAGGAGGTGGGGTGTTTGAGGGGGATGGAATGTGTGAGGGGGGTGGCGTGTGCGATCGATGGTGTTCGAGGAGGGTGGAGCATGCAAGGGGACGTGGAGTGTGCGAGGGGCGTGGAGTGTGCGAGGGGCGTGGAGTGTGCGAGGAGGATGCAGCGTGCGAAGGGGATTGATCGGGAGGGGAAGCAAGTGTGCGAGGAGAATGGCGTGTGCGAGGGGGAGTGTATGAGAGAGAGTGGGAGTTCGAGGGGATGGAGAGAGTGATTGAGGGGGAGCATACGAGGGGAGGGAGCAAATGTGATGGGGAGTTTGCGATGGGAGCATGTGAGGGGATGAAGCGAGCGTGCAAGGGGATGGAGTGAGTGAGGGAGGGGGAGCAAGTGTGTGAGGGGGAGTGCGAGGGGGAGTGAGCGTTCGAGGGGATGGAGCGAGTGAACAAGGGGGAGCGTGTGAGGGGATGGAGCAAGTGTGCGAGGGGAGCGTGCAAGGGGATGGAGTGAGTGTGAAGAGGGCGTGCAAGGGGATTGAGCAAGGGGGAGCGTGCGAGGGGATGATGCGAGGGGGGAGCAAGTGTTTGAGAGGATGGAGTGGGTGTGCGAGTGGGAGCGAGTGTGCAAGGTGAGCGTGCAAGGGGGAGTGAGTGTTCGAGAGGATGGAGCAAAGTGTGCGAGGGGGAGTGAGGTGCGTGAGGGGGAGTGTGAGGGGAGAGGGAGTTCGAGGGGATGGAGCGAGTGTGCATGAGGGGGAGCGTGCAATGGGATTGAGCGATGTGTGCGAGGGTGAGCGAGCGAGGGGGTGGAGCGAGTGTGCGTGGGGAGGGGGCGAGGGGATGTGTGATGCGAGGGGGAGTGAGCATTCGAGGGGATGGAGTGGGTGTGCGAGTGGGAGCGAGTGTGCAAGGTGAGCGTGCAAGGGGGAGTGAGTGTTCGAGAGGATGGAGCAAGTGTGCGAGGGGGAGTGAGTGCGTGAGGGGGGGAGTGTGAGGGGGAGAGGGAGTTCGAGGGGATGGAGCGAGTGTGCATGAGGGGAGCGTGCAATGGGATTGAGCGAGTGTGCGAGGGTGAGCGAGCGAGGGGGGTGGAGCGAGTGTGCGTGGGGAGGGGGCGAGGGGATGTGTGATGCGAGGGGGAGTGAGCATTCGAGGGGATGGAGCGAGTGTGCGAGGGGGAGTGTGCAAGGGAGAGTGAGTGTTCGAGAGGATGGAGCGAGTGTGTGTGAGGGGGAGCGTGCGAGGGGATGGGGCAAGGGGGTGTGTGAATGTGCGAGTGGGAGCAAGTGTTCGAGAGGATGGAGTGGGTGTGCGAGTGGGAGTGAGTGTGCAAGGGGAGGTGTGTGAAGGGGGTGAGTGTTCAAATGGATGGAGCGAGTGTGCAAGGGGGAGTGAGTGTTTGAGAGGATGGAGCAAGTGTGCAAGGGGGAGCGAGTGCATGAGGGGTAGTGCAAGGGAGAGTGAGGGTTCGAGAGGATGGAGCGAGTGTGCGAGGGGGAGCGTGCAAGAGGATGGAGCAAGTGTGCGAATGGCAGTGAGCATTCGAGGGGATGGAGCGAGTGTGCAAGGAATTGTGTGCGAGGGGCAGTGTGCGTTTGAGGGGATGGAGTGAGTGTGCGAGGGGGAGTGTGAGGGAGAGTGAATGTTCGAGAGGATAGAGCGATGTGTGCAAGGGGGAGTGTGCGAGGGGATGGAGCGAATGAAAGGGGATGATGTGAGGGGGGTGAGTGGTAGTGTGCGAGGGGGAGTGAGTGTTCGAGGGGATGGAGTGAGTGTTCGAGGGGATGGAGCGAGTGTTCGAGGGGATGGACGAGTGTGCGAGTGGTAGTGTGCGAGGGGGAGTGGGCATTCGAGGTGATGGAGCGAGCGTGTGAGTGGGAGGGAATGTGTGCGGGGGGAGTGAACATTCAAGGGGATGGAGCGAGTGTGCAAGGAGTTGTGTGTGAGGGGGAGTGTGCGTTCGAGGGGATGGAGCGAGTGCGAGGTAGAGCGTGCGAGGGAATGGAGGGAGTGCAAGGGGAATGGAGCGAGTGTGCAAGGGGGGAGCAAGTGTGAGGGCAAGTGTGAGGGGGAGTGAGCATTTGAGGGGTGGAGCAAGTGTGCGAGGGGATGGAGTGAGTGTACAAGGGGGAGCGAGTGTGCGAGTGGGAGTGAGCGTTAGTGGCGATGGAATGAGTGTGTGAGGGGATGGAAAGTGTGCGCGAGGGGGAGTGTGCAAGGGGATTGGGCGAGTGTACAAGGGGGAGCAAGTGTGTGAGCGGGAGTGTGCAAGGGGGAGTGCGCCTTTGAGGGGGTGGAGTGAGTGTGCGAGGGGGAGCATGCGAGGTGATGGAGCGAGTGTACGATTGGGAGTGAGTGTACGAGCGGGGAGCAAGTGTGCAAGGGGGAGTGTGCGTTCGCGGGGGATGGAACAAGTGTGCGAGGGGGGCGTGTGCTGTGGAGTAAGTGTTCGAGAGGATGGTGCGAATGTGCGAGAGGATTGTGCGAGTGGAGTGTGCAAGGGGATGGAGTGAGTGTACAAGGGGGAGCAAGTGTGCGAGGGGGAGTGAGCGACGAGGGGATGGAGCAAGCGTGCGAGGAGGAGCATGTGTGCGAGGGGGAGTGAGTGCGCGAGGGTGAATGAACGTTCGAGGGGATGGAGCAAGTGTGCGAGGGGGAGAGAGCGTTTGAATGGATGGAGCGAGTGTGCAAGGGGGAGCAAGTCTGTGAGGGGGAGTGAGTGTTAGAGGGGATGGAGCGAGTGTGCAAGGGGGAGCTTGTGAGGGGATGGAGTGAGTGTACGAGGGGGAGCGAGAGTGCCTGAGGGAGAGTGAGCGTTCGAGGTGATGGAGCGAATGTGTGAGGGGGAGCGTGCGAGGAGTTAGAGCGAGTTTACAAGGGGGAGCAAGTGTGTGAGGGGGAGTGAGTGCGCAAGGGTGAATGAGCGTTCGAGGGGCTGGCGCGAGTGTGTGATGGGGAGCAAGTGCGTGAGGGGTAGTTTGCAAGGGGGGAGCAATTGTGCGTGGGGGGAGCGTGTGCGAGGGGGTGAGTGTGCGTGGGGGAGCGTGTGCGAGAGGGTGAGTGTGCGTGGGGGAGCATGTGCGAGGGGGGTGATTGTGCGTGGGGGAGCGTGTGCGAGAGGGTGAGTGTGCGTGGGGGAGCGTGTGCGAGAGGGTGAGTGTGCGTGGGGGAGCATGTGCGAGGGGGTGAGTGTGCGTGGGGGAGCATGTGCGAGGGGGGTGAGTGTGCGTGGGGGAGCGTGTGCGAGGGGGTGAGTGTGCGTGGGGGGAGCGTGTGCGAGGGGGTGTGAGTGTGCGTGGGGGAGCGTGTGCGAGGGGGTGAGTGTGTGAGGGGAGTGAGCGTTCGAGGGGATGGAGCAAGTGTGCGAGTGGGAGTGTGCAAGGGGTAGTGAGTGTTCGAGAGGATGCAGCGAGTGCGAGGGGGAGTGTGCGAGGGGAGCGAGCATGTGAGGAGATGGAGTGAGTGTACAGGAGGAGCAAGAGCGTGAGGGGGAGTGTGCAAGGGGGAGTGAGTGTTCAAGGGGATGGAGCGAATGTGTGAGGGGGAGGGAGCATTCGAGGGGATGGAGTGAATGTGCGAGGGGATGGAGCGAGTGTGCGAGGGGATGGAGCGAGTGTTCAAGGGCAAGCGAAGTGCGTGAGGGGGAGTGTGCGAGGTGGAGTGAGCGTTCAAGGGGATGGAGCGAGTGTGTGAGGGGGGACAGAGCGTTCGAGTGGATGGAGCGAGTGTGCGAGGGGGAGCAAGTCTGTGAGGGGGAGTGAGTGCGCGAGGGGGAGTGAGCGTTCAAGGGGATGGAGCGAGTGTACAAGGGGGAGCAAGTGCGTGAGGGGGAGTGTGTGAGATGGAGTGAGCATTCAAGGGGATGGAGCAAGTGTGAGAGAGGGAGCAAGTGTGCAAGGGGGAGTGAGTGCGTGAGGGGGAGTGAGCGTTCGAGGGGTTGCAGTGAGTGTGCAAGGGGGAGCGTGCGAGGGGTTGGAGCGAGTGTGCAAGGGGGCGCGTGCGGGGGGATGGAGTGAGTGTACGAGGGGGAGGGGGAGTGAGCGTTCAAGGGGATGGAGTGAGTGTGCAAAGGGGAGTGAGTGTGCAAGGGGGAGCGTGCGAGGAGATAGAGCGAGTGCACGAGGGGGGTGAGCATTCAAGGGGATAGAGCAAGTGTACGAGGGGATAAAGCAAGTATGCGGGGGGAGTGAATGTGCGAGAGGAAGCGAGTGTGCAAGGGGGCAAGTGTGCGAAGGGAAGCGAGTGTGCGAGGGGGAAGTGAGCGTGCAAGGAGATGTAGCGAGTGCGTGAGGGGGAGCACGTGTGCGAGGGGCAAGTGTGCCAGACTGGAACAACGGTTTCAGTGTTTTTGAGCTGGCTTATTTTTTT